>NC_037689.1:54425255-54765255 GCF_003255815.1 Theropithecus gelada
ACTTGGACTCGGGAAGGGGAACATCACACACCAGGGCCTATCATGGGGGGGGAGGGGGAGGGGGGAGAGGGGAGGGGAGAGGGGAAGGGATTGCATTGGGAGTTATACCTGATGTAAATGACGAGTTGATGGGTGCTGACGAGTTGATGGGTGCAGCACACCAACATGGCACAAGTATACATATGTAACAAACCTGCACGTTATGCACATGTACCCTAGAACTTAAAGTATAATAATAATAATTAAAAAAAAAAAGGAGAATGAGAACACTATGTGGTCTTTATAAAGATTGAAAATAAACTATCAACAGCCTTCTAAATGTTATGATCATAATCTCTTTATTCTAAACTTACTGGAATCAATTAATATTACTAACAGAGAGCAAAACTTGTATTTCAGTATCTCAGGAATCATATTTGACTTTTAATATCTTGTTAGCCACATTGTTCCAGTTATTCTAATATAAATAGTAACAGTAACAACAACCACAACTACAACAAAAACAACAATCTATAAAGTAGATACTATTACTTTCCCATTTTGACAGAGGAGGAAAGTGAGGCACAGAGAGGTTTGTGAAAATTTTGAAAACAATAGCCACATTAAAAATGAGATTCTTTATACTACCAAATTACAGTTTATGTACATAATTTACATATGTATGTCATAATAATTTTAAGAAAGAAGAAATCAGCATTATTGTATACCATTTTTTACAAAAGAAAATTGAGCATCAATAAGATTAAATCATGTATCAAAGGTCATCATATTAGGAAGTTTTAGATTCAATATTAAAACCCTGCTCTTCTACTTTGAATTTCAGCTTTCTTTCAGACATACTCTGCTGTTGCTAGGGGTATTTCAATGGATATTAGTCAAAAAGGTGTGAGCATATCAGAATATATATCACAGCAAACAGAGCGTATAGTTTGGATGTATTAGGGATGTTCAAGTTATTTAACTATTAATTCAGCATGGGCAACAAGGTATCAGAAGGAATGCCGGGTCACTCAGAATGGACTCTGACAGTCTATGGGCTGATTACCAACTCTGTATACAGCTCAAATAAACTGAATAACTGGTGCATAAAGCGAGACATAGACCCCAGAAAGAAGCGGTCAATGGCATCTGCATATTTGTCAATGTTTAGAAGGTATCTGGGTTCTGTTAGGGCACATTTCTTTCGAGAGGAACATTGCAAAGTGAAGAGGAATATGCACGCAAGTGTGCCTTGAAGAGTGTGAACGAGACAATGAAGAGTCCAGAAAACATTTCATTTCAAACACAGCTGTAGATAGTTGATTAAAAATAATAAAATTTAGTGTAACAAAGAGATGTTAAAGAAGGTACTGTAACAACAAGGCTTGCAGTCACCCTTTTTGCTCTGCTGTTTCCAGTTCTGTCTCTACTGCTTCCCATCTGACCTTAATAAAGTACTTCAACCTTTCTGAACCTCAATATTTTCTATGTAAAATAGCAGTAAAGATACCTACGACATGGGACTTCCGAGGAGATTAAAGGAGGCTCTTTATTTCCGAAAGTGAGATAGTTTTTATAGTAAAATGGGGAGCTAGTAATAATTAACCTGAGCCAAGTGATTTGACATAAGCTAAGACTATACCAGACAAACTGAAATATGGGCTCATTCTAGTTAAAGGTAACCTCAATAATCTTAAAAAGAAGTTTAGGAAACTTTTTTTTTTTTTTTTTTGAGATGGAGTCTCGCTCTGTCACCCAGGCTGGAGGGCAGTGGGGCAGTCTCGGTTCACTGCAAGCTCCACCTCCCGGGTTCACGCCATTCTCCTGACTCAGCCTCCTGAGTAGCTGGGACTACAGGCACCCACCACTACGCCCAGCTAATTTTTTGTATTTTTAGTAGAGACGGGGTTTCACCGTGTTAGCCAGGATGGTCTCGATCTCCTGACCTCGTGATTCGCATGCCTCAGCCTCCCAAAGTGCTAGGATCACAGGCGTGAGCCACCACACCTGGCCACGGAAACATTTTTGACACAAGAGATGATCAGAGTACCTTGTTCATGGAAATGTCCAAATAACCACACATAAAAAGTGTTTAAAAAAAAAAAAGTTGACTAAATAAACATCACTGAAAATCTCCATTTATCCTGGGATCTGGCCACCCATACCTTTGTCCTCAAATGAAATACATGAACTTCTGTTTTAAGGTAGGTTGGATCAGTAGTTCCTAAAATTTCTACCGTCTCCCATTTACTCACAGAAATATACATTAAAAAGCACAGAAAAGCACAAAAACCAAAAACAAAATCTAAATAGAAATATTTTGCTGAAAAAGGAAGATAACTGTCCTCATTTTAAATGATTGTGTATCAACAAGGAGGAATACAGGCCTTTCACGGATCTAGCTTGGAAAGTAAAAACTGGTTCAAAACAAAAACAAAAACTGGCTCTCATATCTATTCTCTTACTCAGTCCCATCTAAACTGCTCTTATCAGTCTCACCATTGGCCCCCAAAGTACTACATTCAATGACTGATGTTCAGTCCTTACTTTACCTATCACCACGATTTGATTCAGTGGATTCCTTTTTCTTCTTAGAAATATTTGCTAATTTGGCTTCATGTACTACTTGAACACAGAGTTCTCCTCCAACTTCAGAGGTCACCTTTACTCAATCTCCTTTGCAGGTTCCTAATCATGTCCCTGAACTCTCACTTTGGAGTGTCCTAGGCCTCAATCTATATTTTCCTTTGTTTAGGCCAAAAACAGAATCGTCCGCTCCTCTCTTTCTCTCAAGTCTCACATTCAATCCATCAGAAAGTCCTGTTGGCTCTAACCTCAAAACATATCCAGAAAGTGAGTTATTATGGTGCTCACTATTACCACATTAGAAAAAGTACCCCATCATCTCTGAGGGGTATGAATGTTTCAAAATAGGATACTAAAGGTCTTTGTATTTCAACCTTTGTTCTCTGATTATATATTATCAACATGGCAGACAGAGACAACAGGATTCAGTTCAACTCACTGACGACTGAGTAAAAGCTCAAGTCCTTACCATGGTCTGATCTTAATTACTTCCTTAACCTTTCTGATTCTTGTGCTACTAAATACCTTGCTTTTCTGCTGCAGACACACGCTTAGCTGTTCCCTGATGCTACAGGCATGCTCCTGTTACACGGCTGTGCATTTATTTTTCCCCATGCCGAAAATGGCCCTAAATTAGACATTTGGACATTTTTCCCCATCAAATGCCACTTTTTCAGCTAGGCCTTTTAGTGCCACTCTGTCTACACACATACATACTCTAACTCTCATTTTATTGTACTCCTTGGAACTTATCACTAATATTCCATATGATTTACATATTAGTCTTGCTTCATTTCCATCTTTCCCACTAGAATGTAAACTATATAAGGTCAGGTATCCTTATCTATATCCTCCTCTACTCTATCTCAAGTCTCCATGAAAGTTGCTGGTACATTGTAGATACATAATAAGGCAAGCTCTATTTTAGCTTCATGCCTCCATATACAATATTATGGTCTCTCCCCTTACCCACAATGCTCTCTTAAAGTGTAAATTCCTAACAAACTCTAATAGCTCTACATAAAGTGGCCATAAAACCAGTCCATGGGGATACATGCTGCAAACTCAGTAAAGGAGGGATGGATTACATCAAAGTATTCTAGAAACTGCATATTAGATTGGGAGTTGGGCACATCCACCTTTTCTTCAGCTCAAGTCCTGACAATGGTAATAAACCATTACCTAAGTAGAAAAGAAAGAGTACCATATGCAATCCATGAGACAAAACTTGGTAGAATCTTAACTCTGTCTTTTTATTTCATGGCTCTGATATTCCACCTCCTGTATGTGTGTATGTACATGTATGTACACATACGTACTGTGCATATACCTCTTTCCCTTATTTTCAAGACCAAGGGTATCATCTGAATACTCTTCAACCATGGTCTTCATTTTCTTTTATATAGTTCATCTTCAATGAAGATTTCAATATTTCAATATTAGTCCAAATACCTACAGTCAGAGTTCAGTCCTCACTACTGTACAAAAAGCTATTTTGTGAAAGTCATTAATTTTCTTCTTGTTAGGAAAAATGCTTCTTACAGCATTCAGTACTGATAACGACTACAATTATCTCCTTGAAAGTACCTTGTTCATAAAAATACCTTTGCCCTTGACAATATTATCTTTCTCTTAAATTTCTTCCTCATGAAGTCATCCAGCTTTTCTGTGTGTTTTTCTATAGAGCTGTTTATCATATACATGTCTACATGCATATAAATATATTTTTAATCATAAAAGGATATTTTATAACACATAATTTTTAAATTATGTTATTAACATATAGAATACTAAATACTTTACTCAATATATGCTTAACATATGTTTAGAAACCACTACTCAGATTCTAAAATATTTAGCACACATAATTTCAAGTAAAGTCTATAGAAGCTAAAAAAAGGCATCAGTAAATCCACGTATCAGAAATGAGTGATTAATTATAAAATATGATATGGGCTCATGAAAATTCTTACAGATCATGAAGAATTATAAATTCTAAAATGGGTAACTTAAATGCAAAATAAAAGGCAATTAAGTTGTATAATATTCAATAAAAGGAACAAAAGTAAAATAATTTTGAGCAAAGGAACAGGGAGATTCACAAATTCCTCAATAAGTTGATTCAGACCTCTGTTCCTCCTCCTTTATTAGCACCTCTTAAAAGCCTCCTCTTTCTGTATCTTCTCTAACATTATGAAAATAAGTTATGGATCTCTATCAGTCCTACTCTGATATTAGAGGTAACTAAGAATCTACTCATTTAACATTCTATAATGAAGTTTTACCCTTTGACTGAAAAGTAACTTATTCACTCAAATGTTTATTCAGAAGTTGTTCTATCCTGCATATTGGTAATAGGTCCTGTCTTAAATGTGACTGTAGAGCTGAAAAAAAATCACATACCCATAGAGTTAAATATTTATTGCGTTATGTGTTAGGCATGGGGACACTAAAAACCAAACACACACACATAAAACCAAAAAAGCCATTTCATGTTCAAGTCCTGATTTCTGGAAATCAACAATGGAAATGAAGTGAAAATGACTAGAAATTAGTTTGCATAAGTAAACAAAAATTAGATCATTGCAGGCTTTATGAGAGCAATATGAAGACACTGACTTTGTCAACACTTTTCACACAAAGACAACTGGGAACATATTTGTAGATTATCAAAGTTAACCTGATTTACATGCTGCAACGAGAGAGACAGAGCACCACAGGGAACTATGGGGTTGTTTCTAAGAGTATGTTAGAAAAAGTTTATTTTAAGATGTGGGCTTGTGTTACGTGATAGGGGGCATCAAGGAAGTGGGGCTTTGTTTTGATTGGATGTTGTAAGGAAGTAGGGTAATTCTATATTGAGTGTCCTAAAATTTTTATCTACATGGCAGAAGGAATGCAGAGAGGCTAAAGCTGTATTTAGTAAAGAAGCATGATGTGTCACATTAAAGAAGATGAGGGATATTTGGTCATCAGGGGTGGTTTGGACAATGCTATTCTTTTTGACCGTATTAAGATATGATTACAAAGTGGTCTTGCTTTTATCTTGATTCATCACAACCATGGAGTGTCCCTGAATGATGCTGGCATTCTTAGCAATTGTTTATATTCAACCAGAGAACATCACAGACTAGCTGCAAGTACCAAGGCAGCATCTAGCAGTTCCAAAGCCTAACTGAAGTGCCAAGCCAGCTACTGGCTATCAGTAGCTGATTTTATCTTTCTCAAATGATTATAAACAGAGACATAACAAGATCATACTTATGTTTTAATGAGTTTGGTTTGGCAGAGGTGATGTGAAAACTTCTAAAGGAACATAACATTAGTAGCAGAGAAGACCAACTAGGGGATTGTCATCTTAAATAGAAGTAAACCATGATATTAGCTTTAATCAGGGTTTTGGTGATGGGAATAGAGAGAATTGGACATTTTCAAGAGCTGTTAAGGAAGCAGGATTAATTGAACTTGTCAAAGATTGGACTTGTGAATGGTAGAAAAAAATCTAGATGACCCAGTTAGCTTTCAGGTTTCTGGATTAGGCTGTTTGCAGGGTGAAAGCAAGGAGAAAGGATAAAGGAGGTCTGGGGAAATAATGAGATTTAAGATATCAGGCAAACATCAATTAAAATTGTATATTAGGCAGTCAGATATATCACCCTGGGTTTTTTTTTTCTTTTTTAAATTATACTTTAAGTTCTAGGGTACATGTGCACAATGTGCAGGTTTGTTACATATGTATACATGTGCCATGTTGATATGCTGCACCCATTAACTCGTCATTTACATTAGGTATCTCTCCTAATGCTATCCCTCCCCACTTCCCCCTCCCTGGTGAAGGACCGGTGTGTGATGATCCCCTTCCTGTGTTCAAGTGATCTCATTGTTCAATTCCCACCTATGAGTGAGAACATGTGGTGTTTGGTTTTCTGTTCTTGTGATAGTTTGCTGAGAATGATGGTTTCCAGCTGCATCCATGTCCCTACAAAGGACACAAACTCATCCTTTTTATGGCTGCATAGTATTCCATGGTGTATATGTGCCACATTTTCTTAATCCAGTCTGTCACTGATGGACATTTGGGTTGATTCCAAGTCTTTGCTATTGTGAATAGTGCCGCAATAAACATACGTGTGCATGTGTCTTTATAGCAGCATGACTTATAATCCTTTGGGTATATCCCCAGTAATGGGATGGCTGGGTCAAATGGTATTTCTAGTTCTAGATCCTTGAGGAATCGCCACACTGTCTTCCACAAGGGGTTTTAAGAAAGAGGTTTTAAGAAAGAGGTGTGAACTAAAGATACATATTGGGGGAGGGTTCATTTGAAAATAGATACTATTTGAATGGGAATGAATGAGGATATCCAGAGAAGAAAAACAAGGACTGTGAAGAATACCAATATTAAAGAAAAACTGAATTGGAACAAATGGACAAAAATGTGAAAGAATTAATCAGGAGAAAGCAGTATCCCATAAGCCAAGTGAGGAAAGAATTTCATGAGGGCAAAGAGGTTAATAGGTTCTAGTTCTACAGAGGGACTGAGTAAGATAAGGCACGTATATTCACATGTGTGTTTATAGGAGAGGACACTTTCTTAAAGATGAAAACACAACCAGTTTAAAGGCTGATGATAAAGAACCGGGACATAGATTTTTGACAATCTGGATATACAGCTGAATGGAAGCTGGTGGCTTAATACACAGGGATGCTGCTGAGAACATACACACAGAGATGAACCTCAACCAGGTGAAGCCTAGCCTCTTCCACCAAGGCAGGTGGGAAAAAAAAAGACAGAGAGAGACAATGAGCACAAATACCCACAATCTGAGAAATATTATTTTGACTAAAGTAGGAGATGAAGTCATTTACTGTGAATGACGGGGAAAGTTTAGGTACCCCACAAAAGCTTGAAATAATTGTTGAGAGAAACTAAGGAGAAAATACACTTAGGATGAATGGAAAGCTTATGAAGAACTGCTGGTTTTGTTAAAATATGTTATTAAAGAAATGGAGTAATGCCTGACAATGACAACATCTACATATAATCACGACAGCAGGTAGCTGAATTGAGGAGATGAGAGAAACAGAAGCTTTTAGCAATAGCAGGAGAGCCCACAGGGATGCTGAAATGACTAAGAATGAAAGAACAACTTGGGTGAAAAAGTCTACTAACCTAGTGCCAAAGTCTTCAATGAGAAAATATGATAAAATGGTAGATAATAGATGGCCAGAAGTCATTAACTGCAAGGAAAGAGGTATTTTTACATCAAGAGAGCAGTATCTTTGGAATTGTCTCTGTTAGGTGAGGGAGTCAGTCATTCTAAAGTAGTGGGGGTACAAAAGAGGGATGAGTCACAGTGCTGTTTTTGAGGGTAAAAGTGGTTTGCATGTATGAGTAGAATAAGTACACAGGACAGAAGTCTTGTCTGGAAAAAGAGTTTGAGCCTGCCGAGTGAGAGAGTGTGGGAAAGCAGAGGAAGTGAAGCAAGGACAAGAAAGTGCAAAAGAGCATAGAGAGAAAGATAGAAGAAAGGATAGACTCGAGGTACCTATACTCTGGGTAGTAAACACAGATAACAGAGACAGGAGAAAATGGAAGAATTAACTGGCTTGATGATTTCCAGCGGGAGTTAGTAAAAAGTTGATTCCGAAAGAGTGTAATCAAATGTAGATCCCATGAAGAGCCCAAAACCAGATGACCATAACGACTTGATAGGCAGGCTTTCAAGAGAAACTGGTACAAGCTCCAGATTTTCAGACACCTTATCAAACCCCCTTGCGATCAGAGAAGGCCATTTTTTTTTTTTTATTACCAATTTACGTTACCATGTGCTCACTGAAGTAATTTGAGCAGTTAGAATCTGTTAATTCAGCTAAAAAGTCTGAACTGTGGTGACATTAAAAGAATGTGAGAGGGAACCGCTAGGTAAAGCCCAAGATTGTGTCCTAGAATATTGATTCTCAAGCCTTTATGTGCATAGGCTTCGCTCCTGGAAAATGTTCAAAGGCAAATTTTGATTTACTAGTTCTGAGATTCTATATTTCTGACAAGCTCCCAGACAATGTCAATATTTGTGGTCCAGGGACATTTTGATTAGAAAAGTTCCCTAGAAATCAGCTTTTAAATAAGTGCATTTTGTTAATTATATGAATAAAACACATGGTGAATATACAAAGAAAAAAATTATGCTTAGGTTTAAAAGTTCCATTTTTAAAAATATGTGAAATTGAACTGATGATGGCCTATGATATGCTAATTGGCTAAAAGCACTTGAAAGGAGTAAATGAAGAAATCAAGTGGAAAAAAAAAGAGTTGGTAATATTTAGCCATTTTTATTAATACCACTCAAGTTCATGACACGAGCCTGCCATGAGTTCAAAATAACCTATATAAACTGACAGGTGATATAGTAAGAAAATTAATGTATACCTAAACTGAATATCCTTCATCATTACTATGTATTTCTCTTGAGGATTTTTAATACATATACATTATATTGAGCCTGAGGGAAACATCAAGGTAAATCATTTCATGTCCTATTTCAGTAGGCAATTAAGAACGATGTTGTTATTTCAGAAAATGAGAGTTCAGGGCGATAAAGGGGACTCACAAGGTATCAGAAAACCAGTTATAAAATATTGTACATTTTTGAGCACTTTTAGTCTGTCATGCTCCCACTATTGATAAAATGCAAATCGTTCAAAGGCAACCATGTAACACGAACTTTTATGATTTATATTCCTGAAATACTGGAACTCAATTTTCCTGCCTGATCAAAGCTGTTTTAAGATAAAGAAACAAACTATCAGTCAGAAACCTATAAGAATCAAATCAATAACCATTTTTAATTAGTTGATAAAATGCCAAAGGTGATTCATATTTTCTGTGGTCAAATATGTGACACGAACTTTGAAAATCAGAGTTTAATGTTCTCTAATTAGTGTTCTACTACTCAGATAATTTCCCTCAAAAATCATAGCAAACAATATACCTTCAAAGAAGTAAACTTGAAAAAAGACATTTTGCCAATTTTCTACAATTACATATTATCTTTCAGTTTAATTTTAAAACTCAAACATTAGTAATATAATCATATTTCTCATTTCTTGAAACTGTTTAGAATAGTCTATTACAATGCTGACAACATGTCTTATAAAGTTAATAAATAATTTAAAATAACTTTCCAATTTATAAATAGTTAACTCTAAGAAGAACTGGTGATGAAATTGTCTCCCCTTTTTCAAGCAGCCTAAAAAATAGATTTTTTTTTCCAGAATATATATATATATTTTTGTTTTTCTCCAAAAGTTCCAACCCCAACAGCAAACATTAGCTTGTAACTGAGGTAATGTTGTATTTGTAAAAATACAATAGATTTTGAACTTCAGGATTTGAATCCTAGAAAGAAAAAGCAGAGCTAATGTACACATTTAGATGTGACCTTCCCATGGATAGAATTACTTTTCATTCATAATCACTGTTTTTTTAGCTTGCGTATTGTATTTACTCTGCCTGTTAGAAATTCTTTTACAAACTGTTGCCGATCATATACAAAGATGCATGTTTTATAATTGTTGAAGTCGAAAAATTAAAGCTTTGACAATTTCCCTAAAGATGAAGCAGCTTATATTAAATAAATAAAACTTTCTATTTGTGAAGGTCAAAATTATACCATCTCAGAAGGGAATAACAACAACAAAGCATCTGTTACCACATGTAAATACTGAGAAAGGCTGCACATCTTTTAGTTAAGGTAATACACAAATACCTGGGAAATTTAAATACCTTATAATATATGACAGGGATTGATGACTATAAAGAATAACTTTTTGATAATAGTGAGCATATAAACATGGTCCTAAGTATAGTATCTATATTATTCTATTCTATTTTACACTATTCTACTCTACACAATTCTGCAAGCTTGCTAAGGCCTAGCCTTGAGGTAACTGAACAATATATTGAAGAAATCAACATGAATTCATGTTATAAAATTGTTAATTTATAGTTAAATAATACGTAAGTTAAGGTAAGTTTATGAAAGGCATCCCTAGTCAGTCACAGAAGAATCCAGAAAGATTTCTCTAGGCTAAACTTTGATTTTGCTTGCTATCTAAAATATACTTTAAAGATATATTGTTTTATCTTTAAACATTTTATCCTTTAACATTTTATCATATTGCATATTTAAAATTTTATCATATTGCATTAATCTATCAACTAATAGAATCACAGATAACAAAGTACGGAGTTTACAAGCAGCACAAAATGTGTACACATATAAAAATTAATGCATAACCTACATTGACTTTTTCTTTTAAGTCTGAGAAGTTGCCTTCCTTCCGATAGATTGCAAATTCAGGACTCTGCAACACGGCTTCTGAGCGAGTAATCCAACTGTGAAGTTCAGTTATATCAACATCCAACCTAAGACAGCAAAAAATAAAAGTCATTATTTCTTATCTCTTTCTTCTATATAAAAAAAAGGAATTTATCCGCATTTATCATTCTTTCCTCAATCTGAGACTCCTGCCTGATGCCTCTATTAGTATTAATAGCACCACTATTTTCCCCCTTAGGTAGACTCAAATTTGGAGTCAGCTTTGATCTAGAGTCTTATGATCACAGAGGTCATTTTATTCACCTCAATGTAAAAATCACTTGTACAGTATCTCCTGTAAGCTATTACTCAGCCTCTGCTTGAATGTTTGCACTATTTAAAAAAGTACTACCTCCCAAGATAACCTTTTGTTTTTGGAAAGTATTTACGAGAAAAAAGAAATTCCTGTTGGTGGTCACCATTGAACCACATGCTCTTCTGTAGTCTCCAGTCATATTGCCTCTGGGTTTGGCCACGTGACTTTCTGTCACAAATGGGACAACAGTAAGAGTATTGCAAGTAAGGTTTTGATAAGTGCTTGCATGTCAGAGCTTGACTTTTTAGAGCACACACCCTGAGAAGGCAACAATTATATAAGAAGTACAATGATCTTGAGGAGATCATGTTTTAAGGAAGTTTAATCTATCCATGTGAAGAGGCCACATGAAGAAGCATGGGGCACCAGGAATGCAAATAAAGCCCTCTGTGACCCATCTCAATGCCAGCTGAAGACAGACAAATGAGTGCTCCAGTTGATGCCACATAGAGAAAAGAAATGCCCAAAGGGCACTGCCCAAGTTGAAGAACTGTGAGAAATAATAAGTGCTGCTTTAAGTCACTACATTTTGGTGTAAGTGGTTATGCTGCCATAAATATCAGATCGCCTATCCTGTTATTTTCAAACTTTTTTTTTTTTTTTTTGCAGAAATCTTCGGAGCCACCAGGGATAAATTATTCATTGTAATCAGGTGATTTAGGTATAGAAGAGCCAAAATATGGACTCAACCCAAGTGTCTAATAGAATAGTATTAAGCCTTTAAGAATATGAATATCCTTTCATTTGCAGCAACATATATGAACCTGGAGGAAATCATGTTAAGTGAAATAAACCAGGTGTTATGACATGATCTCATTTACATGTCTCAAATACATATGACATATCTCAAAGACATATGACATGTCTCAAATACGACATGATCTCATTTACATGTGGAATCTAAAGAAATCAAACTCAAAGAAACAGAAGACAACGTTAGTTTCCAGGAGCTGGTGGGGGTAGAGAGTAGTTGGAAAGATATTGGCAAAAGGATACAAAATTATAAATATTTGAAATCAGCTCTTTAAATTCATCAGTAGATACCTGATCGTCAGCCTACCCTATGCTTAGTCACTTCAGCGGATATTCTATGGTTTGTTGGTATCTTAGTTTCCTTAAGTTTGGTACTTAAAGGAAACATATCAGTAGTGTGTAGTATAAATAAGGAAGAATAGACAATTATCTTTTTGGTTTATAATACTTTCATTGATATAGCCCATGATTTCAATAAATATTTTCACTTCAATATTAGACTTTCAACTCACATTGCAATTCAATTGAGTTAAAACTTCTAGAATGTTTTCACACAAACTATCATTAAACCAGTTATATCACAACCTAATTACTATCACAAACTTGTGACCTGGTCTATTGAACTCCAATTTCGGGACTTTGAATCATACAAACCTGTTAGAATTTCTCACATTAGTTGCAGGCTATTGTTTTAAAATTAAACAGATACAGAACTTAATGGAACACAAAGCCCTTACAAAAACATATTCTCATTTTATATTCTTACAAAATTCTTTGGTTGGGTAATCACCAATTCCAACTGCCCATAGGATGAGATGGCGCTTCAGAGAAATTAAGTTAATTGACCTCAGTACCATGGATCAGAAACTTATTTTATCTAGTTCACAATCATGTCCTTCCACATCAAAAAGGGGATGGTTCATAGCATACAGATTGAGTTGTTATTTATCAGGGCATCCAACTTGAAATTAAGAGACTAGGGATCTTGATTCCTCTAAATTCCATGTCATTGAATGTCAGTAAGTTATTTGTGTATGCATTATAAATGTTTATGGATTTTTATTGTGTGATACATGATTTTTATCTTTCCTATATATTTTATCCACAAGTTTGATTATCAGGTTTCTATTTCTTCATTCATAATGTTGATTAAAATATAGAGTACAATTACATGCTGTAAAAATCTTTCTCTCACACTCTCTTCAGCGATGTGAACTCCTTGAATAAATACTCTCCTACTATGGTCATTTGGTAACCTACTCAAACGAGTGCATCATTTATGCAGATTTATCACAATGTTTTAAAACATTTTCATTTTTGCTTTGGCCCAACATAAAATTTCCTGTGTCTCTCAATCCGCAAGCATCTACTTGCCAGTATATTGGACAGAGGAGTGCTGGAATGTTAATACTTCAGGGGTGACCCTTAACCAGTGAGAGCTTGGAATTGGTGGATCAATATCCCAGCTCCCTTGCTCCTCAGTTACACAGTACTGAAGTATGATTCACACAGTGTTTCAAAGGGTTCCCTGCATGATTGAGCTCCAGTTCCTTCCAGCAATAACCTGATCCCTAAATGTGTGCCATCCTTTATTGGCTACTTTATTTTTCTTATCTCACTTCCCTACTTTGATTCCTGGGGTCACTTTCCAAATAAACTGCTTGCATCTGAATTCTTCTCTTCAGATCTACTCTTGGGGCAACCCAAACTAAGGCCATAATCAACACCCTCAAATGAACCTAGCATCCTGCCATACTTTTTTCTTTTTTTTCCCCCCAAGTTGGGCTCTGAGTCTCTACAGGAACTATTTAAAACCTTTTTTCAAAGCTCTGGCCCATCCTCTTTCTGCAGCTCTCTCAGCAGATGATCTTGTTCTCTACCTTATAGAAACAAGTAGAATTATCAGAGTAGAACTTTTGCACTTCCTATTTCCAAACACCATCAGATCTGCAATGTGTAGCCACCATTCTCATTCCGTTCTCTTACATTTGAGTTTCCCTTCTTTTAATTAAAATCATTCCCACTACCTACATTTTGAACTTTATTCTCTTACTTTTGCTCGAGCATCTGAGTCCATCCATTTTCTAATATTTATTTGAGACGGAGTCTCACTCTGTCACCAGGCTGGAGTGCGGTGGTGCGATCTGGCCTCACTGCAACCTCTGCTTCCCGGGTTCAAGGGATTCCCCTGCCTTAGTCTCCCAAGTAGCTGGAACTATAGTTAACACTGTTGACCATACTATCCTTTTGAAATTTTTCTTCCTTTGGCTTCATGATGCCACTCTATTCTAATTTGCCTTCTATTTCTATGACCATTGGTAATTTTTTCTTTGCAGGTCCATCCTCCTCCACCCTATCATTACGTACTAGATTTGATCATGCCTTGAATTACAATCTATTTATCAATGACTCTGATACGTGTATCTCTAATTCAGGCACTTCTTCTGAATTCCACAGCTATAAAACCATCTGCCTTTTGGATGTCTCCACTTGCATGCTGCAAAATCTCCTTAAACATTATATGCCAAGGTTTAATGTTTGATCTTCTCCCTCAAACTAGTACTCTATCAGTATTCCCCAGATCAGTAATTAGCATCACCACCCCTCATATCTGTTATCTTCATTTCTGCTATGGACTGAAATTTGTGCCCCACAAAAGTTCATATGTTGAAGACTAATTCCCAATGCAATGATATTAAAAGATGAGGTATTTGGGAGGTGATTAGGTCAAGAGGGTAGAGCCCTCATGAAATGAGTACTCTTAAACTCATCTGAAGAGATCAGCGTTCTCTTCCACCATGTGAGGGCACAGGGAGAGGGTACCATGTATGAACCAGGAAGCCTGCCCTTACAAGACACTAAATCTGCTGGTTCCTTGATATTAAACTTCCCAAACTCCAGAACTGGGAGACATAAATTTCTGTGCTTTATAAGCTACCCAGTGTACGATATTTTGTTACAGCAAACCAACTAAAACCCTCTCTCTTCCTTCCCATGTTTAATGTATTGCAAAGTCTATCTGTCACACATACATTCTCTATCTCCTGAATATGTATGCTTCTTCCTGTCTCCATAGCCAGAACCCAAATTTGTGTTGCCATTAAATGTGACCAAAAATACTGCAACAGCTTTTCACTTGGCCTCTGGGCAATATTTACAGAACCCTCTATTTTACGTACTACTGGAAAAATTTTCATTTTTTTTAATTGATGCATAAAAGATGTACTTAGTTTGGGGATACATGTGATAATTTAACACATCCATATAATTTGTAAAGATCACATCAGTGTACTTGGGATATCCATCATCTTAAATGTTTGTCTATACTAGATACATTCAAATTATTCTCTTCTAGCTACTTTGAAATATGCAGTAGTAAAAACATACCTGATTATATTACCTTCATTCATAAAACCAAAGACTTTCTCATTTTTCTTAAAGAACAAAATTTCAATATGATCCTTTACAATCTGACCTTCATAGACCTCTTAACTGTATATTGTATTCAAGTATTGTAGAAACAAATTCCCTTCATATTTTCTAAAGTAATTCAGAGCTATTCTTTATTCTTGTTCCTCCTCCAATGGAATAAAATCCTTCACTGACTCTCCCAAAATATTTCGAAAATTTAGTTGTTAGTATAATGCATTTGGGCCACTTTGGTGAAATTTATTTGTCTGACTCAATTATACATCAGATACCCTCTGACTCATAAATGTGAGATGGGAATATCCACCAGTCACTTTCAAATTCACGCTTTAAATTTAATCTCTCTAGTCTCACCCTCTTTTTCATTTAGACTATCTCTAGGAAAGATTGCTCACTTCTACTTAGAGGTCCCTGAAACCCAAACGTGGCTCAAGGTGCTAGGCTGACATCACGGCTGAAAGAAATTTGCTAAAGCCTGTGTTGGAGAAAGATTTCTACTAGGCATAAAATTGACATTGCTCTTGTTTGCACACTGTAGGGGCTCAGAAAATGATACCCCAAAGTATGGCACTTTGGCATGCTGAAACTCTGAACTAAAGAACATTGGAAGGCCTCAGAAGCAGCCTTGGAACCAAGTTCTCTCTGACGTTCTCCTCCCATCTTTAACTCCACATTCTTCCCTGAAGTGAGTCATAGTTACCAGAATTCTTCTTCAAGGTAGGTCATAGAAACCAAAAATCCTCTCCTCCAACGCCAGTCATAAAAACCAGAATTATAACTCTGTATTTCCCCCACCTTTCTCTCCAGAAGCTAGCCATAAAAAATTACCTGACATACCTCTGTTTGATAGTAGGTCATAAGACCCTCATTCAAGTGGGGTCCTACCCCATGTCTAAGAGGAAGGAATTCTACAAAGACAGGCCTGGCTGGTTTTCCCCAGTCTATTACTATTAGATCATTCCCTTTTTGTCCAATCACATTCCTACATGGCTGTCTACTCTTTATCAAATCTAAATAGACAGTTTTCCTTTGGGTCATTGTGTCTTCATTTCTGAAGGCTCCCATGTCACCTAAAACTTTTATTAAATATCTCATGCTTTTCTCTTGTTAACCTATCTTTTGTTATAGGAATGTCTGCCATGACCTGTATAAGGAGGAAGGAAAGGGATCATAGCCTTTCTGCTCCTATAACATGTTGATGTAACTGTTATACCGCCACCTCCAATTCACTGCAGAAAAAAGGTTTTTTTTTGTTTTTTAGTTTGAAAGTAAAAAATTTTCATTCAAAAAGAAATCTTATAACACTTTTAGAGGTGTATTTTCCTGAAAAATGCAAAATTGTATGTTTTCTTTTAAAAGAGTCAATGTCTCCCTTTCTTCCCCTTCACAAAGTATATACTAAGTGCTTACTATGTGCCAGACATGCTATTAACTCCATGAAGAACAGAGACGAGAATGCATTAGTCCACATTATCAAATAATTTGGTTTAGTGAAGCATTTGTTTGACAAGATAAAAATGGTTTAGACACAGAACTGGGGCTCAGCTCACATTGGTCTTTTTAAGAGGATAATCAAAAAACACCTTCTCTGTAAATTAGGATTAAATCAGCTTCTAGCCTAGAGGCTCTGCCAAGTATATTGGTTATCTCCACACAATGAAGGCTTTGTGGAATCAACACCATGGTAACTGTCTGTGTGCTTCTCTGTCTGTGAAGATTTTAAGGGAGGCCTGGACACCAGTTGGCACATAGTTCTGATAATTCAAATCAATTCAAACAAGATGTGAAATTCTACAGAAAGGGCTTTCCTCATTCAATTTTTTGTCTGATTTTATAAATTTGGAAGGGGATTGCATGCAGTGCGTGAACTTACCTTTTATACAAAGACCGTGTGGAAAGTGATTACACTCGTTTTCTGATTTACAGATTTTTAAAAAGGCAATTTCCAATTTTGCTAGGGCAGTGGTGAGGAGCGTGTCGACTAAGGAAAATAACCTATTCATAAGCACAGAGGTTAATATGTTACACTTCCTTTCTGAAATGGAACAAAGAAACATATTAATGAGTCTGGACTCTTCTCAACTGTTGGAGTTCTTCCCTTTTTTTTTCTATCATTATTGTGATATCTTGATTTCATGGGAAATAAGTGGAAACTGAACCCAATTCTTACATGATTCAAGCTCTGAGCTATTCCTAACCTAATCTTATATTTATATTTATTTTATGTTCCTTCCATTTGGACTTCTTCCTTCAAACATCTCTGATTTCCTTACTAAAACTCTTTTTGTCCAAACATAATGCGCAGTCAGCCTACACTCTGATACTTAACATGTACCACCATCTCTTAGAGTTCTGGTAGTTAACTGCCAGCTACTAGCATTGTTTTATCTCCAATATTCTGCCAGTGGATAGCCTCATCTCTTCATGCCAGCAATGAGGATGGAAGGGCGAAGAGGAAGCACAGGCAGGGTTTCAAAGGCCTCCCAAGTACTCTCCCTGAGTGCCAATGGCCTACATCCAACGCTTAGGTTCAGTGACATTTTCAATGTACAATGAACACAGTCTCCTTCCTGGATCCTACTCAGACCCTGACTTCCAAGAAGCAGTTGCATGTTTATTTTATTCTTTATCAATTTAACAACTTTCGCTTCATCACTTTTTGTGGTTTGTCCTGTAGTTTTCATGTATTTCACTGCTACTAAATCTTCAGATATCTTTGCTGAGATGCATGGTAAATGAACAGGCTCCTCTGATTTAAATGTCTTCATGCTTATAAATTGGGTGCTATCTACTCTTCCCAGGGCTTTGCAGATGGCATTTTCTATCATACTTTGCACTACATGAGCCTGGGTATTTAATCAGGAACGAAATTTATCATTCAGATGTAACTCAGTTACCTCCTTTAAAACCCTCACGGAAAACACTGAAGACTTCTTTTCAATGCCATATTCAATCTTGGATTTTGTACATGTCTTTTTGCTTCTTCATAAAATTACTCATTTCTAATAATTCTTTTTTCCCACTTTAACAACTCACATAAAACCACTGTTAATGAACTTATATATCATAAGTTGCTCATAATGGGCCCCTACACCTTTGGGATCAGCCCATTAATATATTCCTTAGTGCTTAACTTACCTTCCTCACATACTTAACTCTGTACTTAACATACTTCTGTGTGTTATCACAGACTCTATCCCTTAAATGCAGTTTATCTTTACCTAGCTTAAAATCTCCTTTAGCTAATAAAAAATAACTTCTCATTCTCTGTTCACAAATGATTATTGCTGTAATTATTGATGAATATTCTGTTCTCTATTCTTCAAGTATATCTTTAAACCTCAGTTTGTTATTGTTTATGATTAGCAGTGAAGTGACAATTTTTACTCCTTTGCAAATACACTCATCAGAAACCCCTGAAATTAAAACCTGTAAAGTCCCATTATACAGGGCAAGTAAGTCTTTGATTTTTTTTTTTTTCTTCTTTGCAGAAGTGTATTACTAAACCAAGACAGTTTTTCAAAAAGACCTTCCATTTTTTGGAAGTTTCAAAATATCAAAAGCATGGGGCATATATACCAAATATTCAGTGACAATTTTTCTCAGTATTATATTGTACAAATAGACTCAACGTCATCCAGTTGAATTTCCCATAAAAACGATGTAAATTAGGTTAATTACATCCCCTATGGTAAATACTGGGAGATACCTGTGTGTATATATAAATGTTTAAAATAAATTTAAAGGCAAAAAAACACATAAAAACATCACAAAGAACTAGAGAAATGTTTGCCATTTAAGAAGTTGTCAATAGTAAAACATTATACGGAATTAGTGCTACATAACTGTGCTAATTATGTCAGAAGAGCCTCCTGATGGGCAGTGACTGTGTTCTGTTAATTTTCTTTACACTGACTGTCACATAACCGATTAAACTAAGATGACACATTTACATAAATTTTAATTCAGTCACTTTCAAGATACCAGTTAGAACTCATCATTCCCAAATGTGTAAACTTTGAAAGTGGAAGTCCTCCAAGCTCCTAAACTTAACTAATTTGATTAGTGAACTAGGTTTATGAATGGTCATTTTACGTATTTAAACATCTTAGCGTGCAGAATTTTATAAAAACTTATGAGCCTCATCCTTAGAAACCTGAAAGTAAAATGCTGATGCCTGTGAAATACGTTAACCATTGCAGGGCCCCAGGGCTCTAGGCCTAGACCAGATCACTTATGAAACCAATTCTTAATGTACATTTTAAGGAGCTGGGAAGCAAGTGTTAATATTAATAGGAATAAAACCATAATTATTTTTTGTTGATATTAAGGAAGAAATAATTTTGGAGGTAAGATTTTCCAACTTTGCTATATTTTTAAAAATCACCTTTCTTCTTCAGAGTTTTAGAAAGTAAGAAGACATTTTAATTCCATATTACTATACAGGCGCTCTCCTGACCTAAATCCCCAACCACGTGAAGATGAACTACTATTCATCTTACAAGACTCAGTTCAAGATACACATCGTCTGTGAAGGTTTTCTGGATCAACCTCTCTCTACTTTCAACTTTCCTTCTGGGAAAACTTGTCCCTCTCCGCTTGTTTCCATATGGCATTTGCTTTTTTTTAAAAAAATCAAATAATAGAATACAAATTAAATTTGCATCAAATAGGTCATAAAAATATCAAATGAAATTCAGTATAAATCCAATTTTTTTTTTTTTTTTTTTTTTTTTTTTGAGATGGAGTCTCGCTCTGTCGCCCATGCTGGAGTGCGGTGGAGCCATCTTGGCTCACTGCAAACTCCACCTCCCGGTTTCACGCCATTCTCCTGCCTCAGTCTCCCAAGTAGCTGGGACTACAGGCGCCCGCCACCTCGCCAGGCTAATTTTTTCTGTTTTTAGTAGAGAAGGGGTTTTACCATGTTAGCCAGGATGGTCTCGATCTCCTGACCTCGTGATCCACCCACCTTGGTCTCCCAAAGCGCTGGGATTACAGGCGTGAGCCACCACTCCTGGCCAAATCCTATTAGTTCTAAAAATGTTTTTCGGACTTTGAGGTGCATTGACTACATGGTAACTATTATATTTTTGTAATTACAGAATATTATTAAAGGGGAAATCCTGTTTAACCAAAAGAAAACAAGCTAATATTTAGACAAATAGCTCCCTCTCCAAATCAAGATACTTTGTATACACACACACACACACACACCACATACACATTTGTATAGAGTAATTGTGCCTCCCTCTGTGGAAGGGGGAAAGATAGGGCCACATGACTGTCTTGTATTTTGTAATATGTGTGATACGTGTGTGTTTGTGTATGTTTAAGTGTGCTTTAAATGTACAGTAAAAGTGTGTTTAAAAATATACTGAGCTGAGGGTCAGGCGTGGTGGCTAACGCCTGTAATTCCAGCACTTTGAGAGGCCGAGGCGGGCGGATCACCTGAGGTCAGGAGTTCTGGACCAGCCTGGCCACCATGACGAAACCCCGTCTCTACTAAAAATACAAAACATAACCGGCTGTGGCGGTGAGTGCCCATAATCCCAGCTACTCAGGAGGCTGAGGCAGGAGAATTGCTTGAACCGAGGAGGCAGAGGTTGCAGTGAGCCAAGACTGTGCCACTGCATTCTAGCCTGGGCAACAGAACGAGACTCAGTCTCAAAAAAAAAAGAAAAAAAAAAAAAAGAGAGAGAGATATATACACACACACACACATACACACACATATATATACACATATATACACATATACATACATATACTGAACTGAAAATCAGGCACCACAGGTTTTAATCCCTAATTTTTATCTTTTTGGTGTTTTCTTAAATTAATTTCTTCAATCTTCATCGACATCTTGCTTTAAATTGTAAAAATTTAAAAGCTGTTATCAAATTGGTCTTGAAGTAAAAACATACTGTAAACCAAAAATAAAAGTCTAACTCCCCCTCCAAAGGGACTTCTTCCTCAGCCAGGGCTCTTAAAATTTAACCTGAAAGACTGATTCAGGCCATGAAGGGAAGTGGGGGTCGGACATGCCTCATTATACCTCTCTGGCATTCACATCAACACAGACTTTAAGTCTGATAAGAAACATTTTACAGCCTGTTCTCTCTGAAACCTGCTAGCTAAAAGCTTCATCTGCATGATAAATCTTTGGTCCCTATAATGTCTTATTTCAACCCAAACATTAGTTTCTATTGATCCCAGGTCTTTAGACAAACTCAACCAACTGTCAACCAGAAAATGTTTCAATTTACCTAGAGCTTGGAAGCCCCCACCCCCACCCAGTTGTCCTGCCTTTCTGGACCAATGTATTTCTTAAATGTACTTGATTGATGTCTCATGCCTCCCTAAAATATGTAAAACCAAGCTGCACCCCAACCACCTTGGGCACATGTCCTCAGGACTTCCTGAGGCTGTGTCACAGGCACGAGAATTCCACCTTGGCAAAATAATTTTTTTTTTTTTTTTTGGGACAAAGTCTCACTCTATCGCCCAGGCTAGAGTGCAGTGGCACGATCTTGGCTCACTGAAACCCCTGCCCCCGGGGTTCAAGCAATTGCCAAGCCTCAGCCTCCCGAGTAGCTAGGAATAGGAAAAATCAACTAAATTAACTGAGACCTGTCTCAGATTTTCTGGGTCTACAATACAAATGCTTTTAAAAAATTACTTGTAAATATGTTTACTTACCTCTCTAATTAAAGACGTTTGGACTCAAGACACAAAACTGAGATCAGCTTTGCTTATATTGTGCCTTTGATATTCCACTTACATTAGTCTACTCATCTAGCAATCAAATTAAATAAAATCGAAAGATGTTTTAATTCCCAGTTATAATAAAAAGCATACAAACTCTTCAGTGGTTTACACAGCACCTGGAACAGTATGACAGATGAGAAAGGACTCTGTCTTCAGGTAGTAGAAACTGCTATATTAACAATCTTATCAAAAACCTATTTTTCCTTATATTTGCATGGTCTCAAATGTATTCCTAGTTTTATATGTGTAATTTTAAGCACATCACTCATAAAATAATATGTTTCAGTACAGTAAAATTTAATGATTTCAGATTGCACTGAAATGCATCTTTAAAAGATACTAAAAAATCAATTTCTGTAGCGTTTACCTTGTCCTAAAATATGCCTATTTAACATGTGCCTCAAAAGCTGAATTCTAGTCCAAACACAAAATATTGTCCTTAAAATTGTACATCTTCTTTACTATCAATTATGGCATACCAAATTATGTACTTAATATGTTTAAAAATTCTGCTATTTAAAATACATGCCCTTGCATACAAATTCAATGATTTAATATTTTAAGCTATTAATGCCAAAAATATCTGAGTTATTTGGTATTGATATTCATCTTTGCACCCCTAGAATCGTTGATTGCACTGAAGAGAATAAAACTGCTGTAAAATATCGCTTCTCTGCCCAAAGTAAAACTTACCTACAATATTTTGACATCTGGTAGGTAGAAATGATGTTAAAATAATCTTCCTACCTTAATGTGGTATTAAATCTTAATCATTTCAAAATTCATTGGTAATATTTATTTCTAAAGTATGACATGGTTGAACAGATGTCACATTTATAAGTTTTGTTTATGTATCTTTCAAAGAAACAACCTTAAAAATTAAAAGGTAAGAAACCCCCACAAATTCTAAAATGTCAGATACTGCTATATTAGAGGAATTAGTTATAAAGCCAAGGAGTGTGAAAACATGTGGGCAAAAATTGCATGACCCAGAGGGTGGGAAATAAAATGCTGCTAAGCTACAGATGCCTAAAGCCTATTTTTCATTTTCAATAAATTGAAAGTCCCTTTGAAACACACTTCTGTGCAAGAAAATCACCTTAACACAAGTTAATAGAAATTTTCTCTTAAATGATAGATGAAATCTTGTCATAATAATAAATCTATGATCATACAATATAATATACTCAAGTTGAAAATCCTGAGTCATATATTTTAAAATCAAATGTAAAGTTTATTTAAAATGATGAAATCGAAAAGCTGCATATGTCCTTGGGAGAAATAAATGTGCGTCACTAGAGGGCGTACATTCCCTTTCACAGCTTCAATTTGGCTTCTCTTTCATTTTCTTATCTACATAACGACAATATGGTAACGAAAGGATTTTTCATGGAAGTTTTACTTACACAGAAACGTAAAATGTCCAAAGATATAGATAAAATGGTGTACAAAAAATATGTTAGTAAGACACTCTCAGATGCACAGTTAAAATGCCTTCAGCCATTTTGAGGCACACACAAAAATATCTTGAAGCCATAATACATAGAATCCCTTGAGAAAATATGTCCACAGTTTGGAGAGTCATGCTTAGTTCCAATAATTTAGTAAAATTTTCTGGATTATGTACCAAGTAGTTTTCTCTCCCAAGTTCATTAATTTTAACTAATTTTTGAATGTTTAATATGTGGACACTCGTGTTCTATAAAGCAGCTTAAAATTATACTGCTATATCACCTGAAGTTTTTTAAAATGCCAAACTTCCATTCAGATTTAAAGTAAAGAGACAAATATCATTTTAAGCATCTTAATCAGGTCACAGGTTTTCAAAAAGAAAACTTAATCTCTCAAGAAACCTTGCAGTTATTCATTATAGTTTTTATTTTTGTAGATTGATCATGAATAGAAAAGTTGAAGATCTTCATTTAGTTTCAATATACAGTGAAGCATTGAGTCAAGACTCAAGAACAGGTCTGTCTGAATCCAAAGATTTCTACCGCACTACATTTTTCTTTTGTTCCAAATCAAAGCGAAACCCATCTTAAAAAAAAAATAAGGATAAGTCAACATAGAATTACTGTTCATTGCTACACAGTACAGTAATTTAGTGGTTTTGACTATGCTATCTTGGATTATACCAGAATTTGATTGGATATTAATTCTGAAAATTTTCATTAGTCTAAACTATGATCCTTAGTTGTATACTTTGTACCCTAATGGCAATATAAAATAATTTATTTCCCAATTTATTATTACCTTGGAATTTCCCTTAATTTCCTAAAATCCTCAACTTTCTAATCTGATGACACATTTTCCCACATCAGAGAAAAAATTAAGCATAGATGAAAAAAGTTACTGCTTATTATATAATGTAGTTAAGACCATGGTGAGCTCCAGAAGTCTTCTACTTGAAAAAAAAGAAGTTCAATTATATGGAAATTCCACTTATTTTTGATGCAGAAAAAGACATCTAAATTTTAAAGAAATCTTTTGAGTGAAAAAGGTCTCTGTATTTAAAGATAATCAAATGTTCCCACGGAACACTAGTCAGTCAACGATACTTCAGAATGTAGAACAGACAATCTAGAGTAAGTGCACAGTGTCCATAGGCTTCGGCGAATTCTTAAGGAGTTCCAGTCAAGCATTTTATTTCGCTAAATAATTTGATAAAATCACCTTTATCTTATTAAAAGACAGCAAGGCGAGGAGTTTCCGAAGGCAGCATCCTGAGCTAGGTTGTCTGGGTTCAAATCCTAGCTGTGCTGCTTTTTGTAAACTATGTGACCATGAGCAAGTCACTTGAAATTTCTGTGGCACATTGTTATCATTGGCAAAGAGTGACAATAATAAAACTTACTTCGTAATGCTCTTTTAAGTGTGAAATATATTAATATGTAGCAAATATTTGGTAGAAACCATATACATATTAGCTATTGTTATTATCTTCCATGATCCTTTTTTAACTGGCTTCAAGCTATCTCTATGTCATTTTTCACTTTCTCACGTGTGAGAGTGGTCATATTTGTTTTAGTGTCTTGTTAATGACTGATAAAGTAAATGCCACAACTGGAATAACAAGAATAAAAACTGCAAACACAGCTATAGCAAAGACAATAAAACATATAAACAAAAACCAACAGCAAAATAGTATCATTTTACCCGTTAGTGCAGGAATCCCCAAAGTATGTTCTATGGGATGAATATGGTCTGCCATCTAATTTGGTAAATAAAATTTTACTGGAATGCAGTCATGCTCATTCATTTATACATTATTTACGGCTGCTTTCTAGCTACAGCAGTAGAGCTGAGTAGTTGTAAAATAAATTTTGTGATACACAAAACCTAAAATATTTACTGTCTGAACCTTTAAAGAAAAATTTTCGGACCCCCTTCCCAGTCTATGAAACCAAGGTAAGATGGCCTCTCTCTCCCAGCTCGCAAGTGAGATCAAAATGATACGGTTCACAGTAGCCATATCATATTTCTCTCTCTCAAAAATAGGCAATGGCTCTCCATGGCCAGAAGGTTACAGTCTACATTCCTTAATCTTTTATTGAAAACCTTTAGTTATTATGAACCCAATCTACCTTTTCAACCTCATTCCTTACTTCTAAACTTCCTTTACTTCATACTTCTGCTCTAGGCAAACAAGAATACTTAATAATCCCATTTAAGATTTTTTTGTATACAGACTTTCCCCCGCATTGAACTGTCACTTTCCCTCATCTTGAGCCCAATGCTTCCCTACTTTTTAATTGTCCAATCAGATGCTAATTTTCCCATGAGCCTTCCACGCCTAAGTCTCAAGCAGGAAGTGAACTTTTCTTCCTTACAACTTTTCTAACATTGTATTAGTACTTCTTCTTCATGACAGTTTATGCTGGGTGCAAGCTTCCTGAGGGAAAGGTTAGGTTTACAGTTAAAATAACTGGAGTGTTTTATAAATCCTAGCAATCCATTAGATATTAGTTCAGTGAACAGGAAAATTAGCATGAAAACTAATGTTGCTGTCCCTTCTTTCTTGAAATGATATGGACTCATAATGACTATAGAAGTGTTCAAAGAAACCCACCATGCATTGGATGATGACCTGGATCCTATGGGAGGCAATTTAAACTTTGAACACTCTCAGTGTGAAAGGTCCTTGAGTTTAAGAGAATTCAATATGCTTGTGGGTCTTTCAAGTTTAAATAACTTCCAACCTGGGTTGAGGAAGGATCTAGTGCAATGTGGAAAGCCATTTCAATCTGACGTGTACTTAATGCCCCACTGCCAGCATCATGACCTGTTTCAATCCATCTACTCTGCTAGTAAGCATCTCTATGAACTTTAGTCAAAACAGAATACTCATTGCTTTACAAAACCAGTTTTAGTCAGCTTGCACTGCCATAACAAAACACCAGACTAGGTGGCTTAACCAACAGCCACTTATTTCTCGCAGTTCTATAGGCTAGAATTCCAAAATTAAGGTGCCAGCAGGGTTGGTTCCTGGTGACAGCCTTCTTCCTGGCTTGCAGACAGCCTCTGGTATAGTTTGGATATTCGTCCCTTTCCAAATCTTATGCTGAACTGTAAACTCCAGTGCTGGAGATGGGGCCTGGTGGGAGGTGCTTGGATCATGGGGGCGGATCCCTCATGGCTTAGTGCTGTCTTTGTGATAGTGAGTTCTCCTGAGATCTGGTCATTTACAAATGTGTGCCACCTCCCCCTGCACTGTCTCTCTCTCCTTCTTCCATTCTTCCATGTGATGTGCCTGTTCCCCCTTTGCCTTCCATCATGATTGGAAACTTCCTGAGGCCTCCCCAGAAGCAGATGCCACCATGCTTCCTCTACAGCTTGCAGAACTATGAGCCAATTAAATCAATTTTCTTATAAGTTACCCAGTCTCAGGTATTTATTTATAGCAGTGCAAGAACAGCCTGATATAACCTCTTTCTTTCTGTGTCCTCCCTAGGCAGGGAGAAGGAGCCAGCAAGCTCTTTGATGTGTCTACTTATAAGGGTCCTAATCTCAAGAGAGCCCTATCTTCATGACGTCATCTAAATCAAATTATCTTCCAAAGTCTCCATTTCCAAATTCCATCACATTGGAGATTAGGGCTTCAATATAAGAACTTAGGGAGGACACAATTCAGGCCATCCCAGCCTGGCATCATTTTTGTATCTCTGTGGTAGCATGGTATGTGTTCATTTGTAAAGATACAGGTTTCTCAACAGGGAAGACTTTACTAAGAATAATCTCAGAAGATGTCAGAATAAGAATAATATTTTCTATTATCGCATAAATGTGGTAAAGGGAAGACACCATTTCAGAGTTAATAATCAGAAACTCATCTTTCTCCTGGGGAAAGAAGGTATTTTTTTAAAATGTAAACACTCTTCAAGACAAACACGTGTAATATAATTTCCACAGTGTGAGGGCAAACAAGGCAGGCCATATAAATTCCATTTCAGGGGTGAAGAAATAGATTCTTGGGGAGATGAAGTGACTTGATTAAGTCACATAGTTTATGAGTAGAAGATGCAAGGCCAGAACCCATCTGTGTAGTAATATGCCCATCTGCTCTCAGATCTATTCTCCACTTTTCTTCTGTCCTTTCTGTATCAGAGGGATATACATTTCCCAACACTACTTGCCCTCCTAATGGTTCATTTGGAAGCAATGGAAGAATATTGGAAGGTGGGAGGAAGAGAAAAGCCAAAGTCTTTTTTCTTCTCCAACTACATTGGGTGGCATTTCTAGAGCAGCTGTATCTCTACTGTGGCTTCAGTTTTCTCTGGATAGCTAGCTCCCTCTTCAACAATCCAATTTTCTGCCTGGCATTTCTAACTTTAGTTTAATCTCTGTTAGAAAGCCCCAGCTTCTGAGCTCTGGTAATATCACTTTTCCTGTATTGTTTCTCCAGCTCTAGGGATATTAGCAGCTTCCTTATGTTGCTAGTGCTTTGAGTTGCTTCTCCATCCCCTGTGCTGCGTCTCAGTTTTCTACTACCTGCTTAGCCAATTCCTTGTATTAGGTTTCCTCTCTTTAAATCACTTACAGTGATTTTGTTTTTCTGACAAGACTTGCACAAAACCTGGAAGATCACTCGTCAACATCCAATAAATATTTATTCAATACCTACTATGCGCTGACTTCTGGTTTAGGCACTGTAGGTCCAGAGATGACAAGAAATCGTTTCTTCCCTCAAGGAGTTTACTGGAGATACAGGCATGCAAAAACAAAGTCATTACAATACAATTTGGCAAGTGTTTTAATGGAAGTGCTAAAAAGGCTGAGAACTGGCCGGGCACTGTGACTCATGCCTCCAATCCCAGTACTTTGGGAGGCCGCGACAGGCGGATCACAAGGTCAAGAGATCAAGCCCATCCTGGCCAACACGGTGAAACCCCGTCTCTACTAAAAATACAAAAATTAGCTGGGCGTGGTGGCGTGTGCCTGTAGTCCCAGCTACTTGGGAGGCTGAGGCAGGACGATCGCTTGAACTCACGAGGCAGAGGATGCAGTGAGCTGAGATCGCAGCATTGCACTCCAGCCTGGCAACAGAGCGAGACTCTGTCTCAAAAACAAAACAAAACAAAACAAAAAAAGGCTGAGAACAGAAAGACAAGGTGGTTAGTAGCAGGGCGGCAGGTAATATGGGGATGGGAAAAAGAAAGGTATCTAAAGAGAATCTTAGGTAGAGAAAACAATAGGTACAAAAAAACAAAAGCTTAAGAAAGCAGAGCATTTGGAGATAAAAGAGTAGTTAATTTAAGCTAAAGCATAGGGCAGTGTGGATCAAAACACAGTCTGTAGCAGACAGTGAACTGTTTGCTATTAGTCTGTAAGAAGAAAAGACTTTTCACCAGAGTATAAATCAACTGAGTCACTAAACAAACGATTTCATTGTATTTTGCTTTTAATTGCCAAACTCTCTTGACAAAGGAAGTAGTACATTGATTTATATTCTGGCTGGAGTTTCTTATCTCAATTGTGGACTGGTAATAAAAAGTTTGCAAGTTATTTTGAGTAGCACTAGTATAATTTTTTTTAAAAAAAGGAGCAGAGGAGAAGGGAGTGAAGCTGGAGAGGTAGGCAGTTAAAGATCACAAAATAATTTCTATGCCATGCATTTCAAGATTTATGGGCAGGGGAATGATCTAATTAAAACTGCATTTTAAGATATCCCTTGGGAGGCTGTGAAGAGCATGGATAAGAGAGGTGAGACCAGAGGCAGAGAAATCAGTTAAAAATTTCATATAGAAAAATTTCAGTTTTAACTAGGCTGAAGGCCACAAGGATGTAGATAAAAATAACAAACTACAGAGAATTTAGCAGGTATATTTGGAGGGATTTAGTGATGTGGCAGATATCATGACCACTGTAAATGGCTGCACAGGTTGTTCACTGCACAAGCTCAGGATATGCCATTCTTAGAGACTATGATGGGAATGACCCTCTCTAGAGTTGTAGGATCTAAACTGCAAAACTACATTTGAGATTCCAGTCAGAAATCCAGGAATACATAGCCTATAAGCGTTTGAATTATACAGGTATGAGCATCAGGAGACAGGGAGTTAGAAATATCAATTTGTGAATCAAAAATATAGGTGAATGATAAAGATTATAAATGATATTTCCCCAAAACATAAAGCACCGTAAGAAAATAAAATCACAATTTGAGTCTTATGGAGACTGACATTAAAGGGCAGGAACAGAAGACTGGAAAGATATAGTCTGAAAGCAAAAGAAAGAAAACAGGAGAGAACAATGTCCCAGAAACTGCAGGAGAGAAAAATTTCAAGAAGGGACTAATCATCTCTGTCAAGCACAAGACAAAGGTCAGAAAGGAAAAAGAACTGAAGAGTGACCTTTGGAGCTGGCAATTAAGGAGCTCTCTGGCGACCTTGCTGAGAGCAGTCTCAGTGCTTGATGTAGAGTATGAGAGGGTAAAGGAAAGAATCAGGAGTACGTAAGGGAATAGAGAGAGTTCAGGTCTTCTGATTAAAAACTGACTTTTATTTGCACTCAACTATGCTTCTCCTTTTAGATGAATAAGTGTGAGTACCATTTTCTTCACTCAAAGAACAAACAAAACTATATGCCACAGCTCTGAGAATGTGATCCTGTCTTCTTCCCTGTTGATATTCTTTTATGCCTTGCATTCTGGAAGAATACATTTTCACATAGCTGCTGTAGCCAGACATCCAGAGATACATATAGTATCTCATAGGACCAGTTCTCATTATAGTACATTTCTATTCACAGCTTGAATTAAGCATCTACTACACAGAAGACCACACAGGTAATGAACAAGAAATGGATCCTCGCCCAGGGAAGCTTTAATTCTAGTGGATGAAACAAGCATATGAATAGATCATTTCATCATAAAGCAGTAAGGTGTCACAAGATGCGACAGTAGCATCCCTTAACCTACCCAGTAATAGATGGCCCCTGTCAGGCCTCTGAGCCCAAGCTAAGCCATCGTATCCCCTGTGACCTGCACGTATATGTCCAGATGGCCTGAAGCAAGTGAAGAATCACAAAAGAAGTGAAAATGGCCGGTTCCTGCCTTAATTGAGCGATTAACCTTGTGAAATTCCTTCTCCTGGTTCAGAAGCTCCCCCACTGAGCACCTTGTGACCCCCGCCCCTGCCCATAAGAGAAAAACCCTACTTTTCTCTTTTCCACTACCCACCCAAATCCTGTAAGACAGCCCCACCCCTGTTTCCCTTCCATGACTCTCTTTTCGGACTCAGCCTGCCTGTACCCAGGTGAAATAAACAGCCTTGTTGCTCGCACAAAGCCTGTTTGGTGGTCTCTTCACATGGACGTGCCTGAAAGCCCCTTTATGGGGGCTGGCATAAGGAAACAGAATCAGGGGTCAGACTGTAACAGAGAAGACACTCCAGTGAACTGATTTCCCAAGTGCGGGGCCCTAAATCAGTCGCAGCAGGATCACCTGGGACCTTGTTAGAAATTAACATTCTTCGGAACCACTCTACGCCTATTAGAATTAGAAACTCTGGTGACTCCGATGCATGCTGAAGTATGAGAACCACTGTTGTCATGCAAGTGAGAGGGTTCTCAAATTTTCGGTATATCAGTATCAGCAAGAGTGCTTGTAAAATATTGTTGGGCCCACCAGCAGAGTTTCTGATCCAGCAGGTTTGGGAAGGGCCCTCCAAATCTGCATTTCAAAGAAGCTCCCAGGTGATGATGCTGTTTCATGCACTGTAGTTTGAATATTACTGTTCGAAGTATTCTCTGATCCCACAGCATTCTCTAGAATTCACATTACTATATTCTTCAAAACACTGTTATTGATTTATTCTTGATGCACAAGACAACATAATCTCAAGAACATTTAATAGATGGTTATCTTTTTGAGGATCTGAAGATGGTATGCAAGATTTCTATTTCTTTTTTTTTTTTTAAACCAAAAATAGTGTCTAAAGTAAAATCTGAATTTATGACCAAGGTCATTTTATTTTAATACACAAAAAGAAACATGGCATTGCAACGATAACACTAGAATGGATTTGGGAGACTCAGCACTAGTCCTTATTTTGCAACTGAAAGCAAGTTATTTAACCTTTCTGGGCCTCAATTAACCTGTAACCATGCCCAAGTCTAGCAGTCTCCTTAGGAAAAAAAGAAGCAAATCATCTAAAATGTTTTGTTTCTATGGGCTGTGTCAATGGGCAAAAGTGTCATTACTGACTTCAACATCCCAGATATTTTAGGATCAATTTATCATATAGAACATAAAAAAAAAAGTTCACGGATACATTAATCATCTAATTAGGTCCTTCAAATAAATTGGTATATTTTACCATACAATTTTCAGATTTTAATTTAGAAACCCAAGTTATAATCAATATTTAAAACAAAAATGTTTTAGGCATGAATCTCATAAAACTGGAGAGAGGTCTTATGTAACAGTTATCTAATTTTTTTTCCAGAGATGTGACACAATTTAACTTCATCTGGACAGCAGCCATAAAAAGAAAATCAAACAAAAAACAGAAACAAACTAAAAAGTAGAATATATAATACTAATTCAGGTATGTAGATCAGCCAATTTATTCTTCTATTTAGTTAGGATGCAGGAAATAGCCAGAGAAAGCAAGCTTACATTCTGTCTGCTTACCCTGGAGGAACAAAACAGAGACCAGGTGAATTGAGGCATTTCAAAATGCCTCTACATTGTCCTTGAGGACAAAGATATTCATTTATGAACACTTTACTTGGGGGAAATTATCTTTATTAAGATGGCATTTACTTAGAAACAATTTGCCATTCGTTTTGCCTGGTTGCTACAAAAGTATAAATTAAAGCTTTTTTGAAAAATCCCTTAAAATAACTGCTACATGATTAGGAACTAATCACCTGGATAAATACCAATTAACTAGATAATAGATCTAGTTTTAACCTAGGCTGAGTTCCACTGATAATTACCTACATGTAAAGTAATAGCACTGAATTGCAGGAATAATCCGCTATTAGAAATAATTGTGTTGTGACCCAAGGTCATCACTTTTGCAAATCTCAGTGTAAAGAGAAAAATGTATGCAATAAATACAACATATGTAGAAACTGTGTAATTATTTAGGAATCAACTAGATGTACCTTAGATTGCTAAGAAACTATGTTGTGGTAGAAAGCTGAATTTTAAATCCCTTAATTGTTTTGAGTAAATAAGGATACCCTAATGGGTAAAATTGGAATTATTAAACATCATTAGAATGGTCACATGTTTATTATCAAGAACAATTCCAGGAACAGCTAGGTAGAATTTTTAAATGATATTGGAATGTCAAAGCTTAGTTACTACAATTATTTGAATTATATACCATTCACTCTCTCAACAAACATTTATTGGTTATTTATCGTATCCACAGTATTTACTACAGTGGAATCTAAGTAAAATATAAAGAAGTGTAATAATAGGCTTTCTTTGTTGTGACTGGCAATGAGAAATTTTATGTGAGTGGCGTGAAGGCATACAACCAAATGAATGTAATTTACCGGCTGAAGTGGAATAATTATTATTGGGAAGGTAGACATAGAATTAGTGGAGAATGAGAATAATGCTTAATGCCATAGGAAGTGCTTGAGTTTTGTTTTGGAGGCATCTCGGGTTATGGAAATTTGCAGGACTTGAGAGACAGCAAAAAGCATCATTTTAGATCTATTCATTTTAGGTCGATCAATTAGAAAGGAGGGCAGTTCTCTCCACAGTGAGGTATATGGCTCAGGTTATGGACTTGGCAATGTGAATGATCATGAAATGACTGAAATGATGGCACTTGCCCTTACAATCTAATTATAATAAATAAGGAGAAGAAAGCATAAGATTCACAGAACTGTAGATGTCAGGTGGTAAATGCTGTTTTGAAGAGGAAAACAGGAAGGTAATTTTATATTTGTTAGGTTTGAGATAATGTTTACTACGGAATTTTTCCCTGTCAATAATATGTGACTACCATCTCCATCACTACCTCCACCACCATCATCACCACCTCGACTATCTTTACCTCTCCCACCATCACTTTTATCCCTCCTACCCATCACAATCTTCCTCCATCTTCATCGTCTCTACGGTCTCCACCACCAAACAAGAATCATAACCATTGCATTTATTGAATGTTTACCACCTTAAAGGCAATGTATTAAATGCTTCTCATTTAATTCTCATGACTCATGACTGGTGTTTTATAAAGTGAGATTACTGGAATCTGAGGCACAGATAACAAGTAATTTGCCTGCGCTCATAAGCTAGTAATTAAAATGGGCAGGTTTCACAAATACCACAGGTTCTCACCTCTAAGTGGGAGCTAAACATTGAGTACACATGGACACAAAGACGGGTACAATAGACACTGGGGTCTAGTTGAGGGTGGAAGGTGGGAGGCGGATAAGAATGGAAAAACTACCTATCAGATATTATGCTGATTACCTGAGAGACAAAATTACCTCTACACCAAACAACCACAACACACAATTTGCCCATGTAACAAACCTGTACATTTACCCCTTGAACTTAAAAGTTGGGGAAAAAACAAAAACAAAAACAAAAACAAAAAAAACAGGCAGCATTCAAACCTGAGTAATTCTGATTCCAAAAGCCATGATTTTTTCAATATTTGATACTCTTCTAGACACACAGGCAATGAATTATAATAACTAAAATATGTGTGCAATGTATAAGTAGATATGGTTAATTGGAAGGAACAAATGTTTCCATTTGATAAAAATGAACATTGAGGCAGTGGCTGGATGCACAAGTGGAAATAGCTTTAGAGATATAAAGCTTTAATTTGAGGGAGAGTGTCACATCTGGAGCTACATGATTTGGGAGTCAGTCACTTACAGCCAGGCTCGAATCAATGAGAGGAGATAATTCAGATAAAGAAGTCAAAAGGCCAGGCACGGTGGCTCATGCTTGTAATCCCAGCACTTTGGGAGGCTGAGGTGGGTGGATCACGAGGTCAGGAGCTCAAGACCAGCCTGGCCACGACGGTGAAACCCTGTCTCTACTAAAAAACACAAAAAAATTAGCAGGGCGTGGTGGCAGGCGCCTGTAATTCCAGCTACTCGGGAGGCTGAGGCAGAGAATTGCTTGAACCCAGGAGGCGGAGGTTGCAGTGAGCTGAGATTGCACCAATGCACTCCAGCCTGGGTGACAGAGCAAGACATTGTCTCAAAAAACAAAACAAAACAAAGCAAAAACAAACAAATGAAAAAAAAGAAGTCAGAAAGGCAAAGAGATGGATTTATGTGATACTCCCATAGGAATTAGGCAGAAGGAATAAAACAAGTCAGGCAAAGAGTCGTGGGTGACAACTGGTAGTGTGTCAAAGAAGCTGGAAGAGGACATGATTTAAATAAAACAATATTCAACAGATGGTCAAGACCTCAATATTCAGTGAAATATTAGTGGGCTTCGCATGATACAAAAACGAGGCACTAGCTAATATAAAGCTTATGGTTATATTTGCATGACGTCTCTTTAATCATTATAATACTTTAACAAGATTCCACCCTGTAGACAATTATCAATTAATGAATTTGTTCCTAAATGTTTGCCTTTCTGCTAACTTCGTTCAGTCTAAATTTATCAATCAAGTGTCTTATATAGAGTGGTCAGATAATTTTGCTGTCCAAATCAGGACATACTTGAGAGTGAAAGTTGATGCTATATATAATTATGCTGGGATGACAGGTGTAATCTAGGATAGCTTCAGGTAAATCAATAGGAATACCTTACTCATATATCCATGAAAAAGACATTTTACTACACAGTCCAGGTTTTGTAGCTATCTCAGTTCAAATCCTGGCTCAGGCACTCTGTAGCTGTGTATAATTTTATAAAGTTGTAATAGCCATACCTATTTTGGGAGGTTATTGGGAAAAATACACACATTCCCAATAAAGCATTGAATCTACTACTGAGCACATAATAAATCCTCAATTAATGTTAGCTTTTATTTGAAGAATCTTTCTTTATGTGCCCAATGGGACTTCTCATTTAGGCACTTACAAAAATTGCTGAAAACTTATGATACAAACAAATGTTGGAGACAAGATATTTCACCACCAGTCAGTCACTCTTTCCTGAAAACAAAAAGAAGTCAGAACAAACTTTTTTTTTTCCAACACAATCTATTCTCCAAACAGAAGCCAATAATAAGCTTCTGAAGACAGAGATTGACATGAATCCGCCTGCTTTGTTAATTTCTGTATTAGGCAAGAAGACATTAAGAGGGTTAGGCAACTAGGTGTCCCTATTACTCTGTTTGGAGAACTGTTGGAGGGTTGTTGGAATGTTGCAAAGTATCCATAAATCTATATGTCCACTAAGCATTGTGCATAACACATGTTTAATGTGACAACAAACAAGTTAACGTACATCTTACTAGGAATAATAAAAAGAAAATTCATCAAAAGCTTCACGGATGTGTGCCATTATACTTTTTTACTCCGTCAATTTTTGTTAGACTTTCTATTACCACCAAGAGTAGAGGGCTTGGAAGTTCCTGATAGTTGTTGCCCCAGAAAGAATACTAAGATTCATAGAGTTTGAGAGCCATTTGACCGGAGCAAAGGTCAACAAACTTTTTCTGTGACAGGATAGATAACAAATATTTTAGGCTTTGTGGACTACACAGTTTTTGTTACAACTATTCACACTCTGCCTTTGTAATGTGAAAGTAATCGTAAATGATAAATCGGTATGACTGTGTTCCACTAAAACATTACTCATAACACCGAAATTTGAATTTTACGTAATTTTGACATGTCATAAAATATTGTTTTTCTTTTATTTTCAACCATTTGAAAATGTAAAAACACGTCTTGACTGATGAGCCATACAAAACTGGCAGCATGCTAGATTTGGTTAGCAGGCCTTAGTTTGCTGACCCCTGGACTAGCAGATTTGCTTAGCCAAGCTGACACAACCAGGGAGAAAAGGCCCAGTGATTTTCTTTGGAATTATCAAAGTAGGTCATAAGTCATTAGTTAATAGAGAAGTACTGAAAGTCCCAAATAATATATTTGAATAACTTTTCTAGATTTTTTTCTTAGAACATCTGACATGGTATTTTTAGATGTGTGTTCTTTTCATACTTCTCTATCCTGGCATACACAAATTCTAATGTCAAGTGTTCCATGAGTTTCTAAACATATGCTGCTTAGAAACATACGGTAGATTTTAATGTTCTTTCGTAATCTTAGAATTACAATAACTGGAATGAAAGGGAAATTGTACCTTTTAAAATAATTTTTATGCCAGCTTTGCACTCATAAAATTTTATTGCCATCATTTTAATAGATCCACTGATTTACATAATACCTAACTTATCTAAAATGCGTAATTTTGAATATTCACAAAAAGATCAGTTAAAAATTCTAACACCTTCAAGATAAGACTTTAAAAATATCAAAGAACAGGAAATCTGTTCTGTAATTACTGCTGATTTAGGATGCGCAGATTGAGACATCATGTTCTCATAAACTAGCAGGGTGGATCTCATCTATTATAGGTGTACTTCTTGATGAAAATGCACTTTCTGTTACTGGAAAAAAAGACATTTAATGCAAAACTAGGGACTCAACAAGCAGGCCCTTTATAAGGGAAAAAAAAAAAAAAAAGAAGAAACTTTTAGGATTAAAATGCTACCACAGTAGTTTATCACCTATAGTTTGTACTTTCACTCCGGAAAACACCATTTCCATTAAGCTTTTAGTTTATATTGCGATAGTGATTTCTTGGGAAAATTTTAAAGAGTACTTCATAATTTTTCTCACTACATTAACTGACATTACAGGTACCTGAGGCGTCTGGAAATATTGCTGAAGTTTAAACACCACCAACAAAACTGCTATAAATGAGTTTTCTCCACTTCATTTGCAGATAAAAGTTTAAGATGCTCTCACCTCTTCCTAATTTCGGAATCCACAGTAATCTGCCTCTTCTTTTGGGGAGGTGGTGGTGGAAGTTCCTCTTGAGCATGCTTTACCAGGATTTGCTCCCTCGTGGTCACCATAGTTACTGTTTCCATTACAGTTGTCTGTGTTAGTGATGGCTGAGTGGTGGTGACAGCCTGTGAAATCTGTGAGAAGTATTGAAACAGAGGTCAGACATTGCTCGAAAGACTTCAGTAAAGACTGCTTGGAGTGGGGAAGGAAAATAATGAGAAACTGTTCTTGCTTGTTGGTAGATTGACCTTCAGATCAAAATAGCACCATATTGAAGCCAAATAAAATTGTTTTATCTGACTTAAGTTAGCTCGACTAAAATAGCAAAGGAAAGTAATCTCAACATCGCAAGTAAATTTAGTGCCCCTTCAATTTATTGGTCAAACTGTAGGAAATAAGGGGTGGGGACAAAGGAGAACAATGTAGTGTGTAATTCATTCTGATAGTTAATTCTACATGCTGCTTTAAATGTTTAATATAAATTTTAGTAACGTACATCAGTGCCAATTCCATTGCCTGGCACATTTTAAATGCTTATTAAGTTTGTAGAATGCATTTTAGGTTATCATATACATTGATTATTTTATGTTATACATTTTTAAATAAAATTATTTCAACTTGGTAATGAGCGACTCTTTAATCAAGTAAGTGAACCGACTTTTAAAATTACAATAAAAGATTAACATAAAGTACTTATTAGTCCATACATATCTTTATGTTGAATGTTATTCAAATGCTAAAAATCACACCACTCTTGTTTGATTTAAATTAGTGATTATGTTCAAATATTTGAGTTCCCAAATTCATCATTGGAGACACTTCTTGGTTTACAATCACAATTACTTCCTGTTCATACTTTTGGTAGCGGGCGGGGGAGTGGGCAACAGTTCATCCATCTTTGGAAAAACACATTTGTGAGCCAAGACATGAGAGGCCATCACCTCAATACATGGGCATTATGAGATAGACAAGTCATATAATGGTGAGACCATTGTTCCTTATCCTCTGTCTCACAGAGCTCCTCTTATGATGATTGTAATGTTACCTCTTGGGATGGTAATCATTACCCTTGTGGTAATCCAACTTACTTACAAGTTCTATTTCCAAGGAAATCACAAGAGGCCTGCATTGAAACTGCCTTTAGTTACAGTCATAGGAGCAGGGATCTGGCTGGGTCAAGATTCATTTTAGCAATTTTCCTGAATTTGCCAAGAGGTAAGGGAAGGGTTTGTAGTAATCTCCCTGCCTCACACATGAGGACTGATTCCTTTCATGTGAGGAAATGGGAAAAGCCTCAGGATCTTCTTATTTCAGCTTCCAAATTGGCAATTAACAGGGAAGGAATAAAATCTTTTCCATGATGTTTTAAGTAAAAATTGCTTTGACATATATAGCTTAAAAAGGCTACCTTTTGTTGAAGACACATCTTTACATGTGTGAGGGCCTGAAGGATTTCCATTTTGGTAGGTTAAAAGGATACTAAGAGTTATAGTTTCTACATTTGCCAAGCACAGGTTTTATCTTCTCTAGGATCTCCATAAATTCACTATTTAGAATCAATCACTGAACCTCAAACAACTTTAATTGTAGTCTATTGACAAGTTATGTCAAGATGAAAGCAGAAAGCAACATAGTTCTAAAAAAAAGGCTTAAAATATAAACTCAAACACGCCACCCAACACAAAATGACCACTACGTTATAAAATTAGATTTCTTGTCAGAAAGAAACTGTAGTTTTTAGCAGGATTCCAAGAGCATTTATTTTCTGAGTATTTTTTAACCATGAGCAAACTTTCTTTGCAAAAAATATATGTTTTTTAGTAGGATCCCTATATAATTTATTTTTTTATTTGAATATTTTTTTAACTATGAGCAAACTTTCTTTGCATACAGTGGTGGCTAGAAGATAATATTTTGCAGATTAAGAAAAGACCTAATTTTAAACATACAGACCAGAATGCAGACATTCTGAAAATACCAAGCTAATTTATGCAGTTATATCTAATGTTATAGAGCACATCTGCTACTAAATATTTGGGTCTTAATTTCTGTAATATTAATATTTTCTTATTGATATGTACTTATAAAATTGGATACATGTACCCATGGAGGGTAAAGGGAAATGACAACATGATATACTGTGAAGCTGCATTTAAAAATATACTAAGCCTGATAAGAAAAAAAATGAATCATTTTTAATAAAAGAGTAAGACATGAGTCTGTAATTGTTCTATATAATAATCACTACTACACTGTAATTGAAAAATACTACTTCATTTCCTTTGGGATGGAGAAATAAGAAAACTGTGCATTCACCCTGTAAATACAAGGTAGAACTCATTACATATAACAAATAAATAATCACTTTCAAAACCTACTTCATATAATCAGAATAAAAAGTCATGTACTAAATTTCCTTATGGCTTTTAGTTATTGACTGTAAACACTTAATTATGTGTTAGAATCATTAGGAAATGTAGACAGGAGAGGGACTATGAAGGCCATTTAACATAACCTCCTGATTATTACAGAACTCACTACTCCCAGAAAAAAAGAACTCCTTTCTTGGCATGGAAGCACTTTCCCCATTGGGAAAGATCTTCTTAACAACCAGAGGAATCCTGCCTCATTAAGACTTCCTCTTGTTAAAACTTGCTTTGAACTCTGAAGGAAAGCAGAGTAAGTTGAGTATCATTTCTACCTGATAGTCTTAAAGATTTGAAATCTAATAATCATGACCCTGATAAATATCATTTTCAAACTCTATAATGCCATTTATTTGCTAGAAGTAGATCTAATTTGATTCGTCATCCAAAACCAATGCTTCTTGGCTTTGGACACCATAGTCAATCAAAGAATTCTAAAACTGTGTAAGTTATTCAGCAGCTGAACCACAAGGTTTCAATAAAATTCTAATGTTTGTTGAATATATAGTCACTATAGGACATTCAGAAATGAGTAAAATAGAAACTCTGTATTTAGGAACCTTATGGTAAAATAAGGAAGATGATAATCACACAAATAATTGTAAAGATGAATGCCATATGAAAAATACTAGTATACAAAATAATTACATACACCAAACATAATCAAGTAATTTTCTCTTTAAATGTTACGAAAACAGATTTCTCTCAGCTAGCATTTTAACATTTAAATTTAATTTGATGCTGAAGGCTACATATAACATTTATCCTTGTTTATAGGGTCTTTATAACAGTCAATTTTGGAAACAACCTAATGTTACAGATGATAGTTTAAGTAAATTATGGTATATGAATGTGGATGGAGTATTATATTTCAAACATTTTAATGTCATTGGAAAATGTTTGCTTTATAGTATTGAATAAACAATGCTAGACATAAACATTGTTTTTTTTGACAAAGTAGAGATAATTTCTGTTGTACAGTGTACATTTCTGTATTCCCTTAGTTCCCAAATTTCTACTATAAGATATTATCCGCAAAATGTTGCTTTTGTAAGCAAAGAAAAATTTTTAAAGTTTTGCCAAACTGTTGTTTTAAATCTATCATTTCTATTTATATGTCAAGATCTATGGAATTATACTCCTGTCACTCAATGCACTAGAAAGAGGAAAACTGCAAGCACGGTAAGAATAATTTAGTGCCTACACTAAATTGTTTAATATGGCAGAGTCAAAACTAGAGTAGACTATATTTTGACCTATATTCAACACTTTTTTTATTTAGCTAACTATACTATCACCCAGTCACCTTTCTCCATTTTGATTATGAGTCTATTTAAGACTCTCAAATGAGATCATGAAAATGAAATATATTTCCTTTTAAAGTACTATTCATTTGATCTGTAAGTTAATTTGCCTAGTAAAAATGGGAAATAGTTTAGAATTACTTGTCTCTACATTTGGGAGCTGATTCCTCTTAGAGTGATTGTAAGTAGAGGCCTTGGAGCCAAGCTCCACAGTTATTCAACACCAGATCCATAGTTTATATACTGTGACATTTGGGGCTGGTTGGTTCTTTTCTCAAATCTGTGCATCATTTTCTTCATATTTAAAGTAGGGATAACACATTTCTTCACAGGTATATTACAAGCAAGGACAGCTTCATGGGCTGGTAATTTATGCAGTTGCCCAGGGCCCCTGCTCAGAAGACTTCCATGCTTGTTTTCAAGCTCTGCTTCCACTGTCTTGAAATTCTTAGGTTTTGAACAGGAAGCCCTTGTTTTCAGTTTGCACTGGGCCCACAAATTATGTAGCCAGTCCTGGTTTCGAGAATTAAATGATGTAATACCTGAGAAAAATAAGTGCTCTATAATGGTAAATATCAGTAGTAACCACTATCTTTTCTAAACTCTCAGGGAAATATGAAGAATTTTTCTATAGTCAACCCTGTCACTCATAAGATTACATATGTTAAAAAAATTTAAACGTTAAAATTTACATTTTCTCATTCTGAGAAAAATCGGAAGAGCATGCGCCAGCCTCCTGATATTATTCCAGGGTGTGTCTCTTCTTGCAGTAAGATTGTGTTATTTTGGTAGGCCTGGAAAAAACAACCTATGCTCAAGCAATGAAATTCTTTCTTTCCATGTTCTCTTCCACTTGTTTAAAAAATGCACATTAAAAAAAAGCAATGTAAGCACAACTAAGCAAATTTAAAGAATATAAAAGGACATACAATGAAATAAAATACTTTTTTTCTACCACTGTCTCCAGTTTGTTAGGAATTACTACAAGTCATGTATAACTTAACGACTGGGACACATTCTGAGAAATTCATCCTTAGACAATTTTGTCCTTGTACAAACACCATGGAGTGTACTTACACAAACCTAGATAGTATAGACTACCATACAGCCAACCTATGTGGTACAGCTTATTACTCCTAGCTACAAACCTATACAGCATGTGACTACACTGAATAGTGTAGGCACAATGGTAAGTATTTGTGTATCCAAACATCTCTAAAGGTACAATAAAAATATGATACACAGAGTTGGACATAAAACAATCTTTAGAAAATTTTTTAAAAACCCACAAAATTATACCAACAACACTCTTGGACCACAGTGCAATAAAAATAGAAATCAATATTAAGAAAATTTCTCAAAACCATACATTAAAATGGAAATCAAATAAACTGCTCCTGAATTACCTCTGGTTAAATAATGAAATTAAGGCAGAAATCAGGATATTATTTGAAACTAATGAAAAATTTAAAAGATGTAACATACCAGAATCTCTGGGACACATCCAAAGCAGTGTTAAGAGGCAAGCTTATGGCACAAAACACCCATATGAAAAAGTTAGAAGGATCTCTAATTACAAAATGAGCATCACAAGGAACTAGAGAAACAAGAGCAAACTAACCCCAAAGCTAGAAGACAGGAAATAACCAAAATTGGAGCTGAACTGAAGGAAAATGAGACGCAAAAAATCATAGAAAAGGTCAATGAATCTAGGAGCTGGTTCTTTGAAAGAATTCATAATAAAGATAGACCACTACCTAGACTAATAAAGAAAAAAGGAGAGAAGACTCAAACACAATAAAAAAATAAGGGGGATGTTACCACTGACCCCAGAGAAATAGAGAAAACCCTCAGAGACTATTCATAATGAACACCTCTATGCACACAAGCTAGAAAACCTGGAAGAAATGGATAAATTGCTAGAAACATACAACCTTCCAAGTCTGAACCAGGAAGAAATTGAATCATTGAACAGACCAATAATGAGTTCTGAAATTAAATTAGGAACAAAAAGCCCACCAACCAGAAAAAGCCCAGGATCAGACAGATTCACACCTGAATACTAACAGATTCAGAAGGAAAAGCTGGTATCATTCCTACTGAAACCATTCCAAAACACTGAGGAGCAGCTCCTTCCTAACTTGTTCTATGAGGCAAGCATCGTCCTGATACCAAAACCTGGCAGACACACAACAAAAAAGGAAAACTTCAGGCCAATGCCCCTAATGAACATAGATGCAAAAATAGTCAACAAAATACTAGCAAACCAAATCCAGCAACACACCAAAAAGCTAATCCACCATGATCAAGGCACTTCTATCCCAGGGTTGCGAGGTTGATTCAACATACACAAGTCAATAAATGTCATTCACCACATAAATAAAAAAACAAAAACTACATGATCATTTCAGCAGATACAGAAAATGCATGCTATAAAATTCAACATCCTTTCACGTTAAAAATCCTCGAAAAACTATGCACTGAAGGAACATATTTCAAAATAATTAGAACCATCTTTAAAAAGTCCACAGCCAACAGTATACTAAATGGGCAAAAGTCAGAAGTATTCTACTTGTAAACCGGCATAAGACAAGCGTGCCCTCTCTTACAAATCTCATTAAACATAGTACTAGAAATCCTAGCCAGAGCAATCAGGCAAGATAAATAAATAAAAGCCATCCAAATAGGAAGATAAGAAGTCAAATTATCCCTGTTTGCAGATGATATGGTTCTATACTTTGGCCATAGTCTCTGCCCAAGAGCTCATTGATCTGATACACAACCTCAGCAAAGTTTCAGGATCCAAAATCAGTGTACAAATATCACTAGTATTCCTACACACCAACAACATTTAAGCTAAGGCCAAATGAAGAACATGGTCCCATTCACAATTGCCAAAAAGAAATAAGATACGTAGGAATACAGCTAACCAAGGAGGTGAAACATTGCTAAAATGAGAATTATAAAGTATTGCTCAAGTAAATCAGAGATAACACACAAAAAATGGAAAAATATTCTATGCTCACGGATAGGAAGAATCTATATTGACAGAATGGCCATAATGCCCAAAGCATTTTTAAATTCAGTGCTATTCCCAACAAACTACCAATAACATTCTTCACTGAATTAGAAAAAGACTATTTAAGAATTCATATGGAGCCACTAAAAGAGCCAGAATAGCCAAGGTAATCCTAAGCAAAAAAAAAAAAAAAAAAAAAAAAAAAGCCAGAACCATCCCACTGCCTGACTTCAAACTATACAAGGATATAGTAACCAAAACAGCATGGTACTGGTACAAAAAACAGACATATAAACCAATGGAAAAGAATAGAGAGACCAGAAATAAGGCTGCACACGTACAACTATCTGTTCTTCAATGAAATCAACAAAAACAAGAAATGGGGAAAGGATTGCCTATTCATTGGACCCCTTCCTCACACCATACACAAAAATTAACCCAAGGTGAATTAAAGACTTAAATCTAAAACCAAAACAATAAAAACCCAGGAAGATAACCTAGGTAATGCCATTCTGGACATGGAAATTGCAAAGATTTCTTAACAAAGACACCAAAAGCAATTGAAACAAAAACAAAACTTGACAAATGGGACCTAATTAAACTAAAGATCTTCTACACAGCAAAAGAAGCTATCAACAGAATAAACAGACAACCTGCAGAATGGGAGAAAAATTTTGCAAACTTTGCATGTGACAAGGGTCTAATATCCGGAATCTACAAGGAACTTAAACAAATTTACAAGCAAAAACCAAACAACACCATTAAAAAGTGGGCAAAGGACATGAACCCTTTTCAGAAAGACATACATGCAGACAACAATCATGTGAAAAAAATGCTGAACTTCACTAGAGAAATGCAGATCAAAACCACAGTAAGATACCATTTGACAGAATGACTACTATTAAAAAGTCAAAAAATAACAGATGCTGGCAAGGTTGTGGAGAAAAGGGAATGTTTATTGCACTGCTGATGTGAATGTAAATTAGTTCAGCCATTGTGGGAAGCAGTTGGATGATTTCTCAAAGAACATAAACCAGAATTACCATTCGACCCAGCAATCACCATTATTGAGTATACCAAAAAGAATATAAATCCCTCAACCCTAAAGACATATGCACATGTATGTCTTATTGCAGCATTATTCACAATAGCAAACACATGGAATCAGCCTAAATGCCCATCAGTGGTAGACTGGATAAGGAAAATATGGTACATATACACTGTGGAATTCTATGCAGCCATAAAAAATGAGATCATGTTCTTTTCAGCAACATGGATGGAGCTGGAGGCCATTACCATAAGCAAACTAACACAATAACAGAAAACCAAATACATTTTCTCACTTTTTTTTTTTTTTTTTTTTTTGAGACGGAGTCTCGCTCTGTCGCCCAGGCTGGAGTGCAGTGGCCAGATCTCAGCTCACTGCAAGCTCCACCTCCCGGGTTTACGCCATTCTCCTGCCTCAGCCTCCTGAGTAGCTGGGACTACAGGCGCTCGCCACCTCGCCCGGCTAGTTTTTTGTATTTTTTAGTAGAGATGGGGTTTCACCGGGTTAGCGAGGATGATCTTGATCTCCTGACCTCGTGATCCGCCCATCTCGGCCTCCCAAAGTGCTGGGATTACAGGCCATTTTCTCACTTCTAAGTGGGAGATAAACATAGAGAACACACGAACTCAAAGGGGACAACAGACACTGTAGTCTACGTGAGGCTGGAAGGTAGGAGGAGGGCGAGGATTAAAAAACTACTTATTGGGTACTATGCTTATTACCTGGGTGACAAAATAATCTGGACACCAAACCCCTGTGACATGCAATTTATCTATATGACAAATTTCCACATGTACCCCTGAAGCAAAAATAAAAGTAAAAAATAATACAGTATTATAATCTTATGGGACCACTGTCATATATGTGGTTCAGTGTTGACTGAAATGTTGTTATGCAGCACATGACTGTAGTTGCAATTACCAACTATTCAGCTATTTTTAAATTTTAAATTTATTTTGTTGATGCTGTTATTTTCTGATACGGTTTGGCTCTCTGTCCCCACCCAAATCTCATGTTGAATTCCACCTTCAGTGTTGGAGGAAGGGCCTAATGGGAGGTGACTGAATCATGGGTGTGGACTTCCCCTTTGCTGTTCTTGTGATAGAGTTCTCATGAGATTTGTTTAAAAGTGAGTGGCACCCTTTGCCAGATCGTGGCCAGTCTGCTTCTTTAAGTGGGAGCCTGATCCATCCTCCTCACTGGGTGGGACCTCCCTGTGGGGGACTTCAGCAATTCCACCTAGGGTTCTATGGATAGAGCTCTGATCTCTCCCTGGGAAAGAACTTCTGGGGGGAAGACCAGCTGCCATCTCTGTGGTTCTTTGAAACTAATGAGAACAAAGAGACAATGTATCAGAATCTCTGGGATGCAGTTAAAACAGTGTTAAGAGGGAAATTTATAGCACTAAATGCTCACATCAAAAAACTACAAAGATATCAAGTGAACAGCCTAACATCTCAACTAAAAGAACTAGAAAACCAAGAGCAAACAAGCAAGAAATAACCAAGATCAGAGCTGAACTGAAGGAGATAAAGACATGAAAAATCCTTCAAAAAAATAAATGAATCCAGGAGCTGATTTTTTGAAAAAAATAAAATAAAAATAAAAAAGATAGACTTCTGGCTAGACTAATGAAGATCAAAAGAGAAGAATCAAATAAACACAATCAAAAATTAGAAGAGGAATATCACCAATGATTCTAGAGAAATACAAAGAACCATCAGGGAATACTATAAACACCTCTATGCACATAAACTAGAAAACCTAGAGGAAATGGATAAATTATTGAACACATATACCCTCCCAAGACTGAATTATAAAGAAACTGAATCACTGAACAGATCAATAATCAGCTCTGAAATTGAGGCAGTAATAAATATCCTACCAACCAAAAAAAGCCCAGGTCCAGAAAGAATCATAGCTGAATTCTACCAGTGGTACAAAGAGCTGGTACCATTTCTACTGAAACTATTCAAAAAATTGAAAAGAAGTGACTTTTCCCTAACTTATATGATGAGGTCAGCATTATCCTGATCCCAAAACCTGGCAGAGATAAAAAAGAAAAGAAAGAAAGAAAAGGAAATTTCGGGCTAGTATCCTTGATGAACACTCATGCAAAAGTTTTCAATACAACACTGGCAAACCGAATCCAGCAGCATATCAAAAAGCTTATCTACCACAATTAAGTTGGTTTCATCCCTAGCATGCAAGGTTCGTTTAACACATGCAAATCAATACATGTGATTCATCACAAACAGAACTAAAGACAAAAACCACATGACTATCTCAATAGGCATGAAAAAGGTATTTAATAAAATTCAATATCCCTTAATGTTAAAAATTCTCAATAAACTAGGTATTGAAGGAACATACCTCAAAACACTAAGAGCCATAAATTATAAACCCACAACCAATATCCTACTGAATGGGCAAAAGCTAGAACCATTCCCCCTGAAAACTAGCACAAGACAAGGATGCCATCTCTCACCATTCTTATTCAACATAGTATTGGAATTTCTGGTCAGGGCAATCAGGGAGGAGAAAGAAAGGGTATTCACATAGGAAGAGAGGAAGTCAAATTATCTTTGTATGCAGATGACATGATTATATATCCAGAAAACCCTATCGTCTCAGCCCAAAAGCTAAGACTTCAAACTTTACTACAAGGCTACAGTAACCAGAAGAGCAGGGTACTGGTACAAGGACAGACATATAGACCAATGGAACAGAATAGAGAACTCAGAAATAACACTACACACCTACAACCATCTGATCTTCGACAAACCTGAGAAAACAAGCAATGGGGAAAGGACTCCCTATTTAATACGTAGTGTTGGGAGAGCTGGATAGCCCTATGCAGAAAACTGAAACTGGACCTCTTCCTTACAACCTATACAAAAATTAACTCAAGATAGATTAAAGACTTAAATGCAAAACCTAAAACAATAAAAACCCTAGAAGAAAACCTAGGCAATAAAATTCAGGACATAGGCATGGGCAAAGATTTCATGAGGAAAATGCCAAAACAACTGCAACAAAAGCAAAAATTGACCAAATGGGATCTAATTAAACTAAATAACTTCTGCACAGCAAAAGAAACTACCATCAGAGTAAACAGACAACCTACAGAATGGGAGAAAATTTCTAACATCTATCCATCTGGCCATGGTCCAGAGTCTACAAGGAACTTAAACAAACTTACAAGAAAAAAACAATCTCATTAAAAAGCAGGCAAAAGACATGAACAAACATTTCTCAAAAGAAGACATACATGTGACCAAAAAAACATATGAAAGAAAACTCAACATCACTGATCATTAGAGAAATGTAAATCAAAACCACAATGAGATACCATCTCACAACAGTCAGAATGGCTATTATTAAGAAGTCAAAAAACAATAGATGCTGGTGAGGTTGTGGAGAAAGGGGAAAGCTTTTACACTGTTGGTGGCAGTGTAAATTAGCTCAACCCTTATGGAAGATAATGCAGAGATTTCTCAAAAACCTAGAGGCAGAAAGACCATTTAACCCAGCAATCCCATTACTGGGTATATACCCAAAGAATATAAATCATTCCATTATAAAGATATATGCATGTGTATGTTCATTGCAACACTATACACAATAGCAAAGACATGGAATCAACCTAAACGCTCATCAATGATAGACTGGATAAAGAAAATGTGGTACGTAGACACCATGAAATACTATACTGCCATAAACAGGAATGACTCAATTAAACCTCTTTTCTTCATAAATTACCCAGTTTCAGGTATGTCTTTATAGCAGTGCAAGAACAGGCTAAAAATTTTCCCTTTTATTTTAGACTGACATTCTTAATTGCAACTTTTAACTTTCCATTTAATTATTTACATATTATTGCCTTTGTAAGTTCTTTGTTATGCTGGGGTAAGAGATTTCAACTTCTTGCCTTTTGAGATATTCTAGTATTTGAATATTTAGATACTTACTAGAAAGATACAAGCTGTAAAGTATTAGTTACCTAATCTAGCATAACATTTTTTTTTTGAAAATACTAATACTTGCAATAACAGGTACCAATTATGAAGCATTTTGCATTATCCAGGCATTACAATAAGTCTTTTGAATTGATTATCTTATTCAAAAGATCTAGAATACTCCCTTGTTATGCTGTAAAGCCTTCATAAACGGTAGCTATTATTACCTCACAATGACCCTAAGAGTAAGTACTAATATTATTCCTATTTTATAGATGAAAGTGACCTTGTTTAGGCAGATAAAATTTTTCAGTAGCAAAGCATAGATATAAATCCAAGTCTGATTGTTCATTCATCCCATTCTTATCAGCTAGGCTCACTTGCTCCTACACTTGTACACTTTTTTAAATGGTGGTTTCCTTTTAAGTGGTGTGTGTTTGTATGCATACACATACATACATAAATTCAGAATATTGAAATTGTAAACAGTGACATGTCATAAGTATTATATAGGAAGAGTTACTGAATGTTAAATATGTTTGGCTCTTGACATGCTATATTGAAATCTGTGCAAAATTAGTCAAATTACACTATACACACACAATCAGGTTGACAATTGTAGATCAAGGTTTTTCATTACGTTGTTTGTACATATATGTAACTCTTTGCAGTGATCAATGAGTTTTAATGGAGATGGAGGAATTGTACTTCTACAGTTTAAAACATACTGCATAATCATAGCAACAGCTTTAGATAATAATTGATAGCCATGCTTAAAAACCAACTCCACAGGCATGGTAGCACAAGGCACAAAAATCTGGTCAAGATTTGCATCTCTAAGAAAAAGAAAATATTTATATGTTGAACTTTGGGAGAATCCTTGGGCAAAAGATCAGGTGGTCACAAAGAAAGCTGAGTTACCAATGACAAGGATGTAAAATGCTTTATCTTATGAAGTATGGAGGACTTCCCATAACTGAATGTAGTATACAATGAGTGCCAAAGTTCATGAGAATAGCCTGGTAATTTTACTATTAATTATTGTCTTGATACTGATAATAAGGGAATAAAATTTCTTGAATAAGTACTGACATTGGAATCATGAGGAAAATTACTGTCAAATACTTAGAAGACATCACAAGTCATTCGTTTATTTGAAATAAATATATGATAATTAAGAAGGTTTATTCTGTAAAATTGTCTGATTTAATGTATTTTGTTCCTCATTTTACATTGTCTTTAGTACAGATTGTATCAGAAGGAAGAGATGTATGTTGTCTTCTGGATACATATTAAATACAGAATTTGAGCAACCGTGTGAATTAATTGCACCTGCAAAAATTCTAAAGCAATGAAATTTCTTTTTTTCTGATCCATCTGGCTTTCCTCTACATACCATATAACACTGAAGTAATGAAACACATTCTATAATTAGGGATGGATATTATCAAGTATAGGTTTGTATTTTTGTGTTATTTCATTTTTTGTCAGGAGATAATAGGTGTGTCATATAGATGTTGAGCATTTTGTCTTTATGGTATTTTAATGACATACTCAATGAATAGAGTATAATAATTGAATAAGTTTCCTTTGAAACGGGGTAGGGTTTTATTATCATTATTTTCTCAGATGGAGTCTCACTCTGTCACCCAGAGTGCACTGCTGGAGTGCAGTGGCACAATCTTGGCTCACTACCTCTGCCTCCCAGGTTCAAGCAATTGTCCTGCCTCAGCCTCCTGAGTAGCTGGGACTACAGGTGCATGCCACTACGCCCAGCTAATTTTTTGGTATTTTTAGCAGAGATGGGGTTTCACTGTGTTAGCCAAGATGGTCTTGATCTCACGACCTCATGATCCATCCACCTCAGCCTCCCAAAGAGCTGGGATTACAGGCTTGAGCCACCACGCCCGGCCATTATCATTATTTTCTAGCTGCCTCTCCACTGGACAAAGTAGGAATCTTCTTCACTAAGTACTCCAGAGTTTTACATAAAAGCAAAGAGAAACATATCGAAGACATTTAGAACTTGATGGCCACTATAGAAATCTGCCTAGGTTACCTTTCTTTTAAATTTATAAATAAAGAATGAGAGATTCCACGAGTTAACTCAGACCCAATGTATTAAATTTTTTAGTGCTTACAACATTTTATATTGTTACAGACAATGCATTTACAAGGTAAAACCTATTGCACTGATGTACAAGGCCCATTCTCACATATCTATTTTAGTTGGAGGTAGCAAAATGATAGTTAATTTCCAAAGTTATTTGAGATGTAACTTCAAATTTTCTTTTTTCTTTTTTTTCCTGAGACGAAGTCTCGCTCTGTCATCCAGGCTGGAGTACAGTGGTATGATCTTGGCTCACTGCAACCTCCGCCTGGGTTCAAGCAATTCTCCTGCCTCAGCCTCCCAAGTAGCTGGGATTACAAGTGCCTGTCACTACGCCTGGCTAATTTTTTTTTTTTTTTTTTTGTATTTTTAGTAGAGAGAGGGTTTCACCACGTTGACCAGGCTGGTTTCAAAATCCTGACCTCAGATGATCTGCCCGCCTCGGCCTCCCAAAGTGCTGGGATTACAAATGTGAGCCACCACCCTCAGCCAACTTCCAACTTTTCTAATAAAACCTTTAACCTGAGAAATTATCCAAAACATCTCCTGAAATTTAAGGAAGTTAATTCTATGAACTTAAATAAGAAGGAAACACAAAATAAGTGAGGTAATTTTAATTCTAGGTTTTAAAAAATCATTTTCTTTCCTTTTTATTGGCATCAGGCTTACTAGTCTTGAAAAGCTTTCAGGAAGCAATGAAAAGGGCTTTTAACTAAAAAGCCTTAGAGTATTTTTAATTAAAATTACTGGACAAAAAAGAAGAGAGGCAAACCATTTGCAACTATATCCCTCTTGTACAAAGAGGTCTACAAAATTATGCTCTGAGAATGGGTACAGCCAGAATGTGAACATAGACTATTTTATGAAGGGCTAAAATACAGGATCTTTAAAGAATGAGAATGAACTCAGAAGAGTATGTAAAGAAATTTTCATCTTGGTATGTTTGCATATTTCTATTTGCATTTTGGATATAATGAAAAGCATTGGCTTATCATTTACAGTTACGTTTTATATTACTATTTGATAGGAGTTTTAAATCTCTCATCAGTTGCTTGCTTCGGCAGCACATATAATACATCTCTCATCAGGATATAAATGATATAGAAAATACATGTAATTATATAATAATCATTTTCTCTTTTTGGGCATCCTTGAATGTAAGCACAAACATATCTAGCATGAACATGAACTGCCATGTACAAGAAGAGGCAAATTCTGAGCATATATATTTTATATTAAAGAGGTGCTCACAGTTGAGAATGCTGTAAAAATGGTTGTTAGCAATATAGAAAAATATTCACAAAATGAGAATGAGATATTTGAACCTTAATAAGTCATACAACTTTCCTTATCCCTAAGACAATTTACTGTACTAAAAATTCACAAAACTACAAAACCTTTAGACTCGCCTAAAAAAAAATATATGCTTACACCAAAGCAGCCAGTGTATGGTGTATAATACTTAATGTAAATTATATATTAAATATGGTAATTATAATTTATGGTATAACATGGTAATTACAATTACCATATCAAATTGTAAAGCATATGAATAATATACCCTTTCAACAGCACATGTGATTTCGGTCAAACGAGGAAAGTAATGCTTCAAATCACATAAATTCTATTTTAAAATATTAATTATAATACATTTCTTACTATCACATTTATTAAGTTCCAGGGTACATGTACTGGATGTGCAGGTTTGTTACGTAGGTAAATGTGTGCCATGGTGGTATGCTGTACCTACTGACCCATCACATAGATATTGAGCACAGCATCCATTAGCTGTTTTTCCTGACGCTCTCCCTCCTCTCCCACCAACAGGCCCCACTGTGTGTTGTTCTCTTCCCCGTGCCCATGTGTTTCCATTGTTCAGCTCCCACTTATGAGTGAGAACGCACAGTGTTTGGTTTTCTGTTTCCGCATGAGTTTGCTGAGAATAATAGTTTCCAGCTCCATCCATGTCCCTGCAAAGGACAAAATCTCATTCCTTTTTATGGCTGCATACTATTCCATGGTGTATATATACCACATTTTCTTTACCCAGTCTATAATTGATGGGCATTTGGGTTGATTCTATGTCTTTGCTATCGTGAATAGTGCTGCAATGAACATACAAACGCATGTATCTTTATAATGGGATGATTTACATTCCTTTGGGTATATGCCCAGTCAAGGCCTTGCTGGGTATTTCTGGTTCTAGTTCTTTGAGGAATCGCCACACTGTCTTCCACAATGGTTAAACTAATTTACATTCACACCAACAGTGTAAAAGCATTCCCATTTCTCTGCAACCCTGTCAGCATCTGTTGTTTCTTGACTTTTTAATAATCACCATTCTGACTGGAATGAGATGATGGGCTGAGGCTGAGATGGATGAATTGAGAGAAGTAGGCTTCAAAGGGGGGTAATAATGAACTTCCCTGAGCTAGAGGAAAATGTTCTAACCCAATGCAAAGAAGTTAACAACCATGATAAAACATAACAGGAGCTGATAACCTGAATAACCAGTTTACAGAGGAACATAAATGACCTGATGGAGATGAGAAACGCAATACGAGAACTCCAGAATGCAATCAGTGTCAATACCTGAATAGACCAAGCAGAGGAAAGAATCTCAGAGCCTGAAGACTATCTTGCTGAAATAAGACAGGTAGACAAGATTAGAGGAAAAAAACGAGTAAAAATGAATGCACAAAACCTCTGAGAAATGTGGGATTATGTAAATTCTGAAGCAAAGATTGTTTCGGGTACCTGAAAGAGATGGGGAGAACAGAACCAAGTTGGGAATCATACTTCAGGATATCATCCGGGAGAACTTCCCCAACCTAGAAAGCCAGCCCAATATTCAAATTCAAGAAATGCCAGATACTCACTGAGAAGACCAACCCCAAGATATATAATCATAAAATTCTCCAAGGTTGAAATGAAAGAAAACATGTTAAGAGCAGCCAGAGAGAAAGGCCAGGTCACCTACAAAGGGAAGTCCATCAGATTAACAGCAGATCTCTCAGCAGAAACTCTACGAGCCAGTAGAGACTGGGGACTAATATTCAACACTGTGAAAGAAAAGAATTTCCAAGGCAGAATTTCATATCCAGACAAAGTAAACTTCCTAAGTGAAGGAGAAATAAAATCCTTTTCAGACAAGCAAATGTTGACGGAATTCGTCACTATCATATTTCACAATTATGACCAAGATAAAATATATATCGATCAGAGTTAAGGCAACTAGAAAAAATTGTGCAAATTGCAACAAGTATATTTATGAAAAATTACTGGGAAACAGGATCATTTGAGTTTTTAAAGAAGTCAATCCAGGGTATATTTGCCCTCTTTTCTCATTGTAAGCCTCCACATAGCAAGAGTCATTCTCTCTCCAACATTTAGAAACAAAGTATTTTCTATCTTCTTAGGCTACCTTCTAATCAACTTAAATACCCTCATACTTGTGTCCAGGTATTATTCAAGTCAAATCTGAGTTTGAAATGCAAGAGAGCAGCCCTCCCAGCTGATTATTTTTTTCACGTTTTGATCTCTTGCCATGCGACTGCTTCATAGGGTCAAAAATGCCTCCAAGCTTTGACCTGAATAGCAATCATACGCACAAGCAGTGTTCTTTATATGAGTACAATTGGATGCCTTGTCATCTCCATCACGATTTCCATACCCTGCCTCACAATAGGTTTTAACCATTATAAGAACTTTGCTCATTCTTTATACTAATTATTTAAAATATTTTTTGAAACAATTGAGGGTATCATGTGAATAGTCATTAATGAAACTGATTTTTCTCCCACAATCATTATAGAAAATGCACATACAAGTGAGCTTTGTTCTTCAAAGTCACAACCTTACAGCCCATATTCTTGGAATTCTTATGTAATTTCGATCAAGGTCAATTTGACACAGATAAAAGAAAATTAGTTGCTCTTACATGACACTATTTCTCTGCTGTCTCTCTTTACCTGCTTTTAATTTCTCTTTTCCTGGGTAGCTCCATTTGTATCTTCCTGTGAGCTCAAAAACAACCAGTGAAGATTTGGATCGATCCTATGACAGCATAATTTTTGGAAAGGCAATGAGAGAAAACTGAAATATGAGTTTAAGAAAGACTCAAGCTTAGTGTTCTGGAAAACAACTTACATGATGTTAAGTCCTTTTATTTGTTTCTAGCCCACAATAGGAGCGTGTAACTGAAAATAAAATTAAAAGCAGATAGTGGGCCCGGTGTGGTGGCTCACGCCTGTAATCTCAGCACTTTGGGAGGCCGAAGTGAGAGGATCACAAGGTCAGGAGATCGAGACCATCCTGGACAACATGGTGAAACCCTGTCTCTATTAAAAATACAAAAAAATTAGCCAGGCGTGGTGGTGGGCGCCTATAGTCCCACATACTTGGGAGGCTGAGGCAGGAGGATGGTGTGAACCTGGGAGGCGGAGCTTGAAGTGAGCTGAGACTGCGCCACTGCACTCCAGCCTGGGCGACACAGTGAGACTCCATCTCAAAAAATAAAAATAAAAAAAAGCAGACAGTGAACCACAAAAAGCCCTTCAGACTAACTACATGACTTACATATCAAGCTCAACCATTTTCCCCTCAAATGCTTTCATGTCTATGCGTCCATTTTGTCTTCATTGTATCCCTATGAGCAAGTGAAGAGATATATGCTATAATGCATGTTGGACTTAATTTCATGTAAAGATGTAGAGTTTTAGGTCCTTATCATAGCTTATGGATGAGATTTTTCTGAACAAAGTGTTTAGGAATATGCATTTTAATTAGCTCCTCAGGCGGCTACTATGCAGACTCAAGTTTGAGAACCACTGCATGCAATGCAAATGAACTAGAACATGACCTGTGGTTAACTGTTACAGCTCCATAAACATATCCCTTAAAAAGGATGCATGTCAAAATAACTTTATCAAATAATGACAATCTTTCTTAACATGGCAACTGACCATTCTATGGCAGCAATAATCTACAGAAGTAATGGGTACATATGGGAATAATGTTAACGTTGGGTTAAAAAGTATTAAATTGACTAAAGTCTCATGTATTTATTACATAAATACCAACGTATTTTAAAGAAGCCATGGGCAGATCACATAAAATTGGAGGAATGACAATACAGTAGTAAAATTATTATTAGATCAATTAATTGCTAAAGTATGTTTAATGGAAAACAAATGGAGTTTTTTTATCTAATGATTGTGTGGGAAATTATTACAATTTATATTCATATTTCTTCAAATTATTTTTTTAAATATCAAATTGGATTAAAAGTAACATTGAACTGTGATTGAACATCATATAGCCTGGTTTATTATGCTGTCTTAAATTTTATTCCTGGAGGCAATACTACAAACTTCATGTCTTCAAAAGGCATTTCCTAAGTGCTACTTATCAGATGTCAATTCTCAAGAAAACAAATTTCGTGTGCTTGTCTCACAATAGAGGAAGTATATGCCTAAAATCTATTGAATATGGAAGTGTATGCATGTGCATTGAGCTATGAATTGTGATTAAAGTTATTCCTTATAATGCCAGACTATGTGGCAGAATATGTTAAATACTATTATATATGTTTATATCTTGAATGACTACTCATTATTCTACCATCCAATTATATAAGAGGTTCAGCTTTTAACAATACCCCATTTTAGTGATTAAATTTTTAAAAATTATTATAATAAAACCACATACCCCAAATGTAGCTGAGATGTTTTCATAATCTACAGCCCATATGTGTTAGTATAACTAAGCCACATTCATGATTTTATGAAATCAGCAGTCTATGGCAGAAAAGGTACAACAGCCAGATAATTAACTGCACTAATAAAAAACTTTCCAAGAAATCAAAGGACTTGAACCCTAGTCCTCCTACCACTAACTTGTCTTGAAAAATTTACTTTTCTTCCCTAAGTTTCATTTTTCTCAAGAGTAAAATGGAGTTGACTAATGGTCCTAGTGGTTCCAGCAATCTCTGATTTGGGGTTAGATGGTGATGATACAGTTTCCCAGCATTTTGTTCACCTGCTCTAAGTCACTCAGTTCCCCATTACTATTGGGCTGGAAGAAATTCACTCTAGGGCAGTAACAAGTTCAGTTAATTAGTACTCTTCCTCCTCAGCATTCTCCAACAAGAAGACAGGCAAAAGAATCATGTTTTTATTTAACTAAACACAGGGTAAAAACTAATCTGGTTGCTTCTTTTGTAGGGTTATAATGCTACTCTCTTAATACAGGTTTAAAAAATCTCTGAGATCATCTGTAGCATAATTGGTATCACTAACCTGTGCTGTACTCTTTTCAAGTTTTTGGACTAAATTATCCCAACACCGGGCAAAGTTTTCCAGCCATGCTTCCATCTTTTGGGTCACTGACTTATTCTTCAGTGTTGAAAGAAGATCTTGTTTGAGTGAATAAAGTTTGTCCATGGATTGCTTTTTCTTTTCTAGATCTGCTTTTAAAACCTGTCAAAACAAGAAAGATCACGGAATAAACCTGGGTTACATTTTATACACCACTATAGTTCAATCTGCTTTTGCATGTATTTGCCCATTTGTACAGATAAGAAAATATTTCAATCGTGCCTGCAAAGGATCAAAAGTTTAGAAAAATATAGGTAGAAAGTTATAATCTATCTAATTTTCCCAAGAAGTTTGAAGAGAAAGGAAAGTCAGATGTAGAATAAAGACCTACTAGAGGCAATTAAGAGCTACCTTAAAATATTTGAAGAACATCCAAGTGAAAAGGTAATATTGCTTCAAAAGGCAAAACAGAGATCAACATGTGGAATTTGGAAGGCATGGCTTTTGGATTTCCCCTTAATTCCTGACAGAATTCAAATGAAAACTGACAATCAGGTACCAGGAGTACTGAAGAAAAGCTAGTGAGTTGAGAAAATGAGAATGGCTAAGGAAGCTTGCCATTCTGAAATGCTATGATTATTTGGATAAAATTACAATATTATTGTTTCCACCATTTTAACATTCTGTTCACCATTTAGAGATAAAAATCTCATTATGTGATTTACTGACCTTAAAATTTTCGTAGCATCCATTAATCAATTAACATCTGGTTATTTGAGTAATTATTTTTTAAAACTAATTGTAGAGCCCATTAAGTAAAAGAACTAAGTCGCTGGGCATGACATAAATCCTTCAGCATCTCTTTTCAGGTTTTGTAAATACTTAGGTGTCTTATGAAACAGTTTTTATGCCATTTATGTTTCCAAAGTTCCTGTGAGCTGTGGAGGGTTACAAACTCCCTATGGTTGATTTGAAAGGAATAAGTGGTTTATGTGAAATCAGTAAATCAGGGCAGTTTTTTTACTTGACTCAGTAACGTTGCCTGGCACACGGAGAAATTCAATTCCTGGGTACTAAACATTACTCCCCAACTTAATTTGTAAACAAAAAAGAAGAAGGAAGAGAAATAAAGGAGAAAATTATCTTACAGTCACTTAACAACCCCATATTTGGCAGCAAATACAATGAATACAAACCGTGATACCTGTCTTTCTGAAACAAATCCAAGTTTATTTAAGAGCTAACATAACATACAGCATAGAAATTGTCATGAAACAGATGCACCAATTACTCATGAACCAAAGTGCCCCCAACCTAGAGCAGTCAATACACCTTCCTGAAAAGGACAATCTAAGTAGTCCATTTTGGTACGCCACCAGCATTGATAGCTCTGAACTGCAGAATGCTCTAGTGTCTCCTCCAATTAGTTTGTCTTTTACTCAGAATCTGCTTCACCTGGTATATGTTATAGTTCAGTCTTCATGCCATTTTTAAGGGGAAATGAAGTGAAATTTAAATTTCATTTCAAATTTTTCCTTAACAATGACTTCAGTATTTTTCTGAGCTTGAAATAATAGACCAAAATACAAATTAAGATATTATACATTGAATTCATATTACAATAAAACTCATGGTGTGGGGGTTTAGCAATAGATAGGTGCCTTTTTTTTTTTTTTTTTGAGTTGGGGGAGTCTCACTCTGTCGGGCAGGCTGGAGTGCAGTGGCGTGATCTCAGCTCACTGTAGCCTCTGTCTCCCAGGTTCAAGCAATTCTCCTATGTCAGTCTCGTGAGTAGCTGGCATTACAGGCACATGCCACAACGCCCAGCTAATTTTTCATATTTTTAGTAGAGACAGGGGTCTCACCATGTTGGCCTGATTGGTCTCAAACTCCTGACCTCAAGTGATCCACCCGCCTTGGCCTCCCAACGTGCTGGGATTACAGACATGAGCCACCGTACCGGCCAAATAGATAGGTTTTGCATATTCATTTTGTTTAATTCACATGTTAGCTTTCCATTAAATTTAAGTGAATATTTGCATTAGTACTAGAACAAAGGTTTATGCTACCTGTCTCAAGCTGAGAGCCATATTTGAATTTCAATTTCAATGTATATTCCTCCAGTTACATTATACAGTGTCATTTTCCTTTTTTTTTAACTACAGAAAAGAGGCACAATATAAAGACAAAAATTTAAAAATAAAAAAAAATTATGTAAGTACAATCCTCTTTGGCTTACTTTCTCAGACTGTAAGAAACTATTTTAAATAGCCATATGTATAAGGCTAAAGGGTCTACCCATTATTTAAACAAAGTATGTAATGATCTGGAAACATGTCAGGACTGTTGTAAGCCTCCTGTTTTAATATTAAGTCAAATGAAGAAACATTTGGTAAGCATTACAAAAATGAAAGTCACCATTAAAAACAAAATTAGAGGTGGTGGCTCACATCTATAATCTCAGCACTTTCGGAGCTGAGGCGGGCAGATCACGAGGTCAGGAGTTCGAGACCAGCCTGGCCAACATAGAGAAACCCTGTCTCTACTAAAAATACAAAAATTAGCTGGGCATGTTAGTGCATGCCTGTAGTCCTAGCTACTCAGGAGGCTGAGGCAAGAGAATCGCTTGAACCAGGGAGGTAGAGGTTGCCCTGAGGCAAGATCGTACCACTGCACTCCAGCCTGGGCAACAGAGCGAGACTCCATCTCCACAAAGACAAAAAAAAAAAATCCAATTAAGAAAAGTGCACTCAAGGTAAAGTAAAACCAATGTTATAATTACATTGTGTGATTACTGAATAAATGAATTTTTATATGTCTATATGACAAAAACACTGAACCCAGACTTCTACCTAATAAATTTTAGATATGCGTTTCAAAAATGATGATGGCAGCTCAGTTATTTGGTCTCAGTTTCTCTCTCTCTTTCTATCTTTCAGTAGTCATTTCCTGGTTCCAGAAGAACTCCCCCAGGATTAACAGAGGGAGGAAAAGAAAGAAACTCCATGATGGTGCCAGACACATTAGATCATAGAATTCATTAGAATTACCTTGTCCTGTCTATCCATTGATGCTGGCTCTTTTAAGCTTAGGTCTTACATGTGCATATTAAATAACTATGATTCGTTACTAATGATTGCATAAAATGTGTATTTCTACATATCAATAATTAACCATAGGTCTATGAGTGCCAGAGACCCATAGTGCTCTAGAAAATTCAGGTGGCAAAAATTCAGGAAGATCTAGAAAATGTGTACAAAGCAAAGGCCAGTGGAGATAGTAAAAGAAGAAATATATTTTATTTTTATAGAAGCCAGGCATGTGGACCTACCTCCAAGGTAGGCAGGAAGGTACAGTCAATAAATCAGACTGGGTGAGCAGTGGATATGAAGAGACAGATAAGCTGTTCAAGATGATTTGAAGTGAAAAGATAATGCATCATTACGAAAGGCCCAGGAAACCTTCATCTCACTCTCATCAGCAATATGCATAAGAGAATAATGCCAAGACAATTTCTCCTATATTGTCAAAATTGAGTTTTGCACCTATATTATGTGTAGTTACTTATCTATATGTAAGATGTACTCCAATTCATTCTAATCACCAATTGTACTTTGGGAGGTTGATCTATTACAGAGGTTCTCATCTTGAAAGAACACCAGAATTACCTGAAAGGCTTGTTAGAATGCAGATGACTAGGCTCTACTTCCAGAGTTTCTAAATCATTGGTCTGAAGATGACCTAACAATGTGCATTCCTAAAATTTCCTTGATACTGATGCTGCCGGTTGGGGGAACACATTTTGAGAAGCATTGCTTCTGTCTGAATGGCCATCCCAGCAGTTGAGGTAAAGGTAGCAAGTCAAACAGCACTGTCAACAGGAACTTGCTCAGTTACCATAAGCACTTCATCCATGTCCTTTGATCCCACAGGCATTTAAGAGTATCTTCAATTCCCAAGTACTTCTGTAGCCCTTATATGGCATACTCTCTTGGATCACCCTGCTTCCCCAGAGCTGTCTTTACCTGGCAAACACCAACAGTCTCCCCAGCAGCAATACACTTACTCAGGAACAGATTTCTTCTTGACTCAGATCTTCCCATGATAATTTACATGATTCTACAAGTCTTATAATTCACCTCATAAAAGCTACTGTTTCTTGTTTCCCTTCATTTTTTATTCCTGACGCCAAATCAGTTTAAAACTTAAATCAGTTTTGATTATATAAAATAAGAGATCTACATGATTTGGACTCTAATCCCAAAGATCTAGAGCAAATTAAATGTCATAATCCCCACCTCCCACCCCAACGGTAAGGAGGAGACAATCCCGTGGGTTATTAGTGATAGTATTTCAAAACAAATTATACTTATTGTAAAGAAAAGAGAGTTTTTAGCACAGTGTATCTATACCTAGACATGTAGTGAAAACTGGTGACAGATGGTACCTGTTTTGGGTCTCAGATTGTGACATATTTTAATGAACATTAAATTCTTATTCACTGCCTGAGTCAGCAGGGGAATTTTACCTCAAATTCTAGACCACCTGTCAGGTTTTGTTAATTGGCTTAAACTATCAAATGACAAGACCTATAGAAAACATATTTTCTCTTTGTTCACAAGCAAAGTGACATAATACAGTTTTTAAACCTATTGGAAAATTATTGAGACTTTGTTAAAAGAGCATTTGTATGGCCCTGAGGCTAGCCAAGATTTCTGCTCACAAAAATGTTAACATAGAGGCACATTATTGTTAGAAATGACAGTTCTCAGTTGCAGTTATTTTTTCCAAGGAATCAACTGACATGAGGAGTACTGAAATAGACTGAAAGACCTGGACCTGAGTCTGAATGTCTTAGTGTTCATTTTAAGTCTGATACTAATGTTGTAGGATACAGGCCCTGTGTTTTTTCTTGATCTCGATTTTTTTTTTTTTTTTTTTTTTTTTTTTTTGAGACGGAGTCTCACTGTGCCTCCCAGGCTGGAGTGCAGTGGCGCGAGCTCGGCTCACTGCAAGCTCCGCCCCCCGGGTTCACGCCATTCTCCCGCCTCAGCCTCCCGAGTAGCTGGGACTACAGGCGCCCGCTACCGCGCCCGGCTAGGTTTTTGTATTTTTAGTAGAGACGGGGTTTCACCATGTTAGCCAGGATAGTCTCGATCTCCTGACCTTGTGATCCACCCGCCTCGGCCTCCCAAAGTGCTGGGATTACAGGCTTGAGCCACCGCGCCCGGCCTCGATTTTCTTTTGGAAATAACCTGAGTAGCTGTTCCTAATGAACTTTAGATGTGCAATTAGACTGAAGAAACACTAGATGAGATGCAGAATCTCATCTAGCTTTAACATATTTGGATTTTGTCAGTTTGTGGCTTCCTAAGAACAACTTTCTTGATTGGTAAATCTAGTCAACAATATATGTAGGAACTTTCACTAGATATTGAGATTTGGAATTTATCATCATGTAAAATAACTGTACTATTCTGGCATGTGGTACTTTCCAAAGATGGCTGTAAAATATCCTCATCTCAGATGCTTTGCTATAACTTGATCTTGGTGCTTCTCCAGGAGGAAATGAAACCTAATTCTTTTTCCTTGAATCTGGGCAGGCTTGTGACTTTTTCAACCCACAGAATATGATTGACCATCACCGTTATGATTGACTGTCTGAAGCACATGGTTCTGTATTTAACTAGCAATATATCTTGGCTCTTAATCAGAGGGCATGAATGCATTTTGATAATCAGTGGTCACTCACTTATTTACTGCAAGGATTCATATTTTACCTGAGAAGAACAATGTTTGTAAGGTATATTCTGCTTTAAGGAGATGTAATCCATGCATCCATTCCTCTAGATATGATAGAATCCATCAGCAATTTATCCTCTCCTCTCTGTGGCATGTGACAGCGTATATCACTTCCTACTTTTTTGAAGTATTTATTCTCCTCATTTTTGTGATACCACTTTCCCCCTGTGGTATTTGCTCAATCTTTTGGTTAACATCTTGTCCTCTGTCTACTCCTTGACTGTAGACATTCCCCCTGGAATCTATTCATTTCACTTAATGTGTCACTCTACACAATCCCTCAGAAGCATTTTGATTGCTTCTGAATCAATAACTAGTCATGAACCCTTTTCTGAGATTCTAGTTGTGTAGTCTGACTAATGGAAAGGATTTTTAACTTGGATGTCTCAAGGACATTTTACACTAAATATATCCAAATCTGAAATAATTATCATTCTTGTCATTCCACCAATTTCTCTTCTATTCTCCTATTAGGGCTAGTAACCCTCCGGTCACCCAAATGAAATGTCTAGGAACCATTTCGAACTTCTGCCTCTTATCACAAGTTTCATTCATCACATCTTAACATTCTAATATTTCTCTCCTTATCTTAATACCCAATGCTACTTAGTTCAGGTCTTCTGATTAATCCTCATACCATCAAACATCTTCCTACCAAAAAGTATTACAAAAATGCAAATATGATTCTTTTGCAAACTCTCAATGGTGTCCCATCAGCTGCAGGCCAAAACTACAAATATAGCTGATATTTTTGCACTTGTGTTTTGAAACTTATACAGGTTACTTTTCTGAACTCTATTTTTGGTAGTCACATCACTTAATAAAGTCTATATTCATTGAGAAATAATTTCTTATCAATAATAAGCTAACTTGTAATAACAAGTAATACATAAGTAAATCTATTTTAAATTAAAAGACCAATGCAGGTTAGCATTTATGGAGCAAAAAAAAAAAAAATATATATATATATATATATATATATATATGAAACAAATATCCGGTAAAATGGTACGTATTTAAAATAAGTGGAAAAATTTACTTAAGTTTAGAAATGATTTCATTATTATGAAGTACAATATATAATATGAATACAGATATAAATTGATTCACTCAGGTGAAATTATGAAACACTACTTACAATCATTTTGTTTTATAAAAGTTCATATCAAGTGAACATTTAATCAAATCTATCAAAAATTTTAAGAAATCATAATACAGAATATTTCACTTGAAAAATTAAGCTCACAGTATCAGACTGGCCTCTTTTACTAGAAATGATAAAATTCACAGAGTAAGAGAAACTTTGAAGTATTTTTATTTATTTATTTATTTATTTATTTATTTATTTATTTATTTTTTTGAGACGGAGTCTCGCTGTGTCGCCCAGGCTGGAGTGCAGTGACTGGATCTCAGCTCACTGCAAACTCCGCCTCCCAGGTTTACGCCAGTCTCCTGCCTCAGCCTCCCAAGTAGCTGGGACTACAGGCACCCGCCACCTCGCCTCGCTAGTTTTTTGTATTTTTTTTTTTAGTACAGACGGGGTTTCACCATGTTAGCCAGGATGGTCTCGATCTCCTGACCTCGTGATCCGCCCGTCTCGGCCTCCCAAAGTGCTGAGATTACAGGCTTGAGCCACCGCGCCCGGCCGTATTTTTTTTTTTTTAATCTTGGAAATTCCTGCAGAAACCAAATGTTTCAATGAAGCCTTTTCTGAAGTCCATTTACTGCAAAGAAATCTCATTTCTCAAAACTTGAGGCATTTATAATCAATGCCATTTGATTGGCTTTAATGTTTTTTGTTTGAAAAAGTAGGTGATATTGTTTGGATCTCTGTCTTCTCCAAATCTCATGTTGAAAGGTGATTCCCAGTGTTGGAGGTAGGGTCTGGTGGGAGGTGATTGGATCATGAGGGCGGATGTCTCATGAATGGCTTAGCACCATCCCTTTCATGATGAGTCAGTTCTCATTCAGTATTAGTTCACATGAAATCTGGTTGTTTAAGAGAGTCTGGGACATTCCCCTTATCTCTTTTGTTTCCACTCTTGCCATGTGATATACACTGGCTCCCCTTCTCCTTCTGCCATGATTGTAAGCTTCCTGAGGCCCTTACCAGGAGCAGATGCTGGTGTCATGCTTCTTGTACAGCCTTCAGAACCATGAGCCAGTTAAACCTCTTTATTTTATAAGTAACTTAGTCTCAGGTATCCCTTTATAATAAACTAAGGTTAAACTCCATCAATGTGAGGATAATCGTCACTTAGTATCTCTCACATATTATTCTGAGAATCAACTTTAGTCTCTTTTTTTTTTAGAACTATGCTGCTTAGAACTTTATGAAAGGCTCACAAACGTTTCTTAGTATTACTTTATTAACTTTAATTGAAGTCTTATTCTGGTATGCTGTGTTTTATCAATAGTACAACTTTGTTTGAAAAACAAAGTTGAAAATCCAGCTAGAGTTTTTTCCCATTTTAATTCAGAAAAGTAGCAATATGACATTTTTGAATAATCTATGATCCAAGCAAAAATAAACATTTAATATTCCATAGCAAAGAAGAGACTAAATAATAGTGATAATATACACTACTGGGTTATAAGACTATTGAAAGCTAGAAATTACATACGGCCAGTTTTTGAAGACTTGATAACATTTCATTTTGATCCTTAAAGCCAGTTGTGTGAATCCTGTTCACCACATCTTCTTTTTCTGAAAGCCATGCACTAAAAAGGCACTGCAAGACATTAAAGAATTCCAAGGAATAAATAAACATAAATCTTTACTTTTCCAATTTATTATCCCCCCATGCCTTTTACAGCTAGTTTCTCACACATGACTCACCTGTTCTTCAGTAAGACGTTGCCATTTGAGAAGGATGTCTTGTAAAAGAACCCAGCGGTCTTCTGTCCACCTGCAGATGTTTGCCCATCGATCTCCCAATACCTGGGGAAGAGACAATCAACCACAGCATCAGTAAACAATTGGTAACTACGTTTTATTAAAAATGGCATGAATAATCCGCCAAAGTATCTAATTTGAGTCTCCTATGTATGCTAGAAGTTGGAAAGGACACTCTTCCTGATCTGCTTACATTTAAATAAGGGGTGTGACTTTGTCTTTATCTGACCAAGTCTTGTACCCTTCATAGAAAGGCAAAGATACAAACAATATGAAGTGGTTATTATATCACTATATAACATGGCTCCATAGCAAACGTAAGATAACAAAGACATACATACAGAATTAGAGAGGATTTTGCAATGAGAACAAGTAAAAGGTGTATCTTCCTTAGGTTTGAAAATACACTCTAAAGAATAAAAATCTGACTACTAAATAGAATACCTCAAAAGACTCTTAATTGAAGCAATCTTGCATAATGAGAATTGCCTACTGTTTGGATTGCAGAAGAAAGTTATTAGTAACTTAAACTCTATTCATATGTAGATTTTCCAATTTTCTCAATTATTACAAAATTATTAAAATGTTCTGTTTTTAAACTACTCTAGTGAGAAACCTTATCTCCGAGTAAAAACTACTACATCATTAATGTGTCACTAATGTCTAAGAACACACACTGTTTTAATATGTAACATAAACCAACTACCAATGATTTTTGGAAGGAAAACACGTATTGTGATGCTTTCTATGCAAAGGAAGCATTTAAAAAATGGCATTTAGCTCAACCTCATTATGATGCACTTTATAGCCTAAAATTTCAACTTTTTGTGACTTTTTCACATAAATAAGCAACTTATTTTCTCATATATGTTGGACCTTTAAAGCTAGAAATCATAAAATACTGACATGCTTTATTTTATATAGAATTAGACCTAGAAAAATGTTTATAACTCATATTTTTGAAAAATCTATTGTCTAAGATAAGTCTCATAATTTCTATGTTACTTGATACTATGTATATTAACCCATCTAGAGGATATTAACACATGATTTAAACAATGCAAATGAAATTAGCATCATGAAAATAACCCACTGATTTTTTTTTTTTTTTTTTTTTTTTTTTGGATACAGAGTTTTGCTCTTGTCACCCAGGCTGGAGTGCAATGGCACTATCTCAGCTCCCTGCAACCTTCACCTCCTGGGTTCAGGCAATTCTCCTGCCTCAGCCTCCCCAATAGCTGAGATTACAGGCGTCCGCCACCATGTCCGACTAATTTTTGTATTTTTAGTAGAAACGGGGTTTCGCCATCTTGGCCAGGCTGGTCTCGAACTTCTGACCTCAGGTGATCCACCTGCCTCGGCCTCCCAAAGTGCTGGGATTACAGGCATGAGCCACTGCACCTGGCCGTAATCCACTTATTTCTACTTGGAGAGTCACATTTCTTAAATTGTTTCATCTACCACCACTTAAAAAATATACACGCATAAACAGAAGGCAGTCAACATTTTTGTACAGTATTAAAATCATCATGTACTTATATGCAGCTCAGTCATAAGTGAGTTTTCAGTTTTTCTTCATAAATATCAATGTTATTGCTTTCAGCATAATGTAACTGGTTTTTATTTTTTGTAGTTTCACTTTCTACTCAACTTATTTTGAATTATGTTTAAAATAAAAGCCATAGCTCTCAGCGATGTGAGACACCCACAGGAAATGTGCCAACCTTAAATCAATGAATTCAATAACTTCAACCATTTAATTATTACGAATGCGTATATGTAGGTTTTTTCTAAAACATACTTGAATTTCTTTAGTGAACTTCCTAGTGACCCTGTCAGTACATGTCAGGTAAAATGGCAAGTAACAAAATGGTTAATAGATTAGTTGTGGCAGAAAAAAGCTTCAAATGGAGAAAATCTTACCTCTTAAGTATAAACTACACCATCTGCCTGATGTGATGATGCAGATCTTAAAAGTCAAAATGTGGGAAATTTATTGTGGCCCATCAACTCTAGTGAAGACGACAGTCAATGGAAGAAGGGGCAAACTCAAGCTATAGCATCATATTCACAAACAAAATAGAGACTTCCAAGTACATACAGCATCTTCTCTCTAGTTCTACAAGACATATAGTGTCCACTGAAGCAGTATTTTAAGCCTGTAACCCCATAGGTAGAAATGCATAATTGATTTTAGTGGGAATACAAATCCAAATAAAGATCTCCTATTCCAGGTTGCATAAGATTTTCACATTTATTGAAACTCTGAGATGTATTAATGTGATGCATGTAATATTGCAGTTGTGTTCACTGAATGAGTCACAAAAAAACTAATATGGTAGTTCTCCTTTATCCGCATGGGATATGCTCCAAAATCCTCAGGTGGGTGCCTAAAACTGCAGCTACTACAAAACCCTATACAAAGTATTTATGAATTTTTCTTTCTTCACAATTTCACAGATAGATTTGTTCTTACCACAGATTTTGAGCCACCCCAGCAAATGATTTTTTTGCCTTATTAAGTTGGGAATTGTCACCTTTTCACATAAAGAAAAACCCTTTACAGTTTTCCTTTAGCATATGTGAATTGCCAACATAACTACTCTTGCACTTTGGGGCCATGACTACGTAAAACAAGGGTGACTTGAACACAAGCACTGCGGGATCATGACAGTGAATCTAAGAACCTAGACAGGTAATAAGTAATGGGCGGGTAGCATTGACAGCATGAAGACGCTGGACGAAGGGGTGATTCAGTCCTGGGTGGGACACAGGTGGGATGGCACAAGATTTCATCATGCTACTCAAAACGGCATGCAATTTAAAATTTATGAATTATTTCTGGAATTTTTCATTTAATATTTTCTGACCATGGCTGACTGCCAGTAATTGAAGCCAAGGAGAGCAAAACCATGGATAAGGGAGGGAGGGAGGGATTGCTGTAAACACTCTTTTGGGTATACAGGCAACCTATTTAAGACAACTATTTAAAAAATACCACTAAAAGTGTCCTTTGTATCCAAATAATGATTATAGATAATTTTGATAATTTATCAGAGAAAGTTTGTGATTCAGCTAATCTTTAGCTTACAGTTAATGATAGCCATCAATGCATTCATTCATTGGTAATTAATTTACTATATAACAAATATGTATCAACTATCTGGATATGCCAAATATAAACAGAAGATGTTACAGGCTGAATAGTGTCCCCTGAAGTCCATGTTGAAGCCCTATACCCCACCTACTATATCAGAATGTGCCCATATCTGGAGATAGTGACTTTAAATAGACGTTAAGTTACAATGAGTCTATTAAGGTTGCTCTATTCCAATATGATGGGTATCCTTATGAGAAGAGGACATTTGGACACAGCAAAACACCAGGGATGTGTACAACAGAGGAGACCCCACATGAGGACGCAGGAACAAGGTGTTCATCTGCAAGCCAAGGACAGGGGCCTCACAAGAGACCGACCCTTGCCAGTACCTTGGTCTTGAACTTCTGGCCTCCAGAATGGTGAGAAAATAAATTTTTATTGTTTAAGCCACTAGTCCATGTTATTTTTTAATGATAGCCCTGACAAAGGAGTAACACAAAAGACATTTAAGAGAGATGGATTCTTTTCCCAGAAATACGTGTCTAAATGTCTGTCAAAGAAAATAATACCAACCCCTTAAAGAATTGCAAATACTAAACAAGAGTATGTATTGGAAAGTATTATTGATTTGAAACAAGTTATTTAAGAGTTGGTCGTTGTTTACATTTTGCTTGATCATGGTTCTTACATCAAATCTAAGAACTGCCAAGGGTCATCTATTTTACTGTATTCACTCTAGAAAGGCACCCATTAGATCTTTACAAATAGATGTTTAGTCTTCAAGTATATTCTTTAAAGGTTTCCAACACAAGAGAGCATACATATCCTTTAGTAACATATTCTATTGCTTAAACCTATGTTACTCTTAGAAAATACTCAATGAACTGAAACTAAGTCACTTCTGTAGCAATGTGGGCATAGTGCTTTCTACTGATCTCAGTGTAAGTAGATAAGTGAAATAGAAATTACTTGCTCATACGCTGTACACATCTGCCCATACATTTTTGTGATGTCATATGTACAAGTATAAATAGATGTACGCAAAGTGCTTAAATTTATGGATTTACCTATTTATTGCTTAGCAATCTTGGCGTTAATTTGAATTACAAAGAATGAAGCAAAACAATTGAAAGACTATCCCTCAGCTCTAGAATCACTCAAAGATGCTGGTTTGCCTGAATGCTTTAACAAAATTGCTAGACAAGTGTAAGAAATTGGATCAAATGGGGCTAATATATTTTTTTAAAGAACCACTGTATTAGGATTAGAAACCTCTTTTCTAGAGAAAAAAAATATGTAACTTCAACTCAGTGTTTCTCTGAGTTTCGATTTACGTACAGGAATCCCTTGAGCTTTTAGCAATAATGCACATTTTTATAGAGCCAGATAAACATTATACACATAAATGTAAAACCAATGAATTATAAACTCTCACAAAATGGTAAAAGAAGTTAATTTTTATTTATGTTCTCATTTTGTCTCAGCAGTAAGTGAAGCTAAAGGTCAGCTCACTTTGTCTAACATATTTTCATGGACTAAATCACAACTCCATTATCGTCCATGCTCAGATCCACAATGGGGAGGATTTTTTCCTCCCATTTAATTCACATCTCATATTGTTATATGTGCCAAGGGCATTTCTCATCTGAATTCCTTTGTTTGGTTGAGTTGCCATTTCAATGCAAAAGTGAAATATGGCTACTAAAAAAACATTTGGATAAACGTAACTGAGGAAAATTTGACAAGCCTGGGAAGTAAATCTTAAGTATGGTGACCCTTGAATTTATGGGAACCAGGGACAGAATATGAAACCTAAACTGTGCCCATCAGTATTGGCATTAAGATATAGAGTGCTCCCAGGCACATATCCACTAAGGTGGAAACAATTATGTGCCATGGACCACACAATGCATCAGCAACAGGGCTTTATAAAAGAGAGAGACCAAAACCAACCCATCTTATTTTATTGTAGGTTAAGACCCTATAATACACTCCTCCACTAAATGAATTTTGTGTGTAATGAGCCTTCTGAAAATCACTTATTTCTTGATTTTTCCTTCTTACTTTATCAACAACTATGCAGTTAAAAAGTATAAGCAATTTAATCTTACTGATGGTAAAATGGAAATCACATCAAAAACCACTGAAAACAACAAAAATCCATTACGAGGCTAGAAATGTGGCAGAGTCGTACTGAATAGCGTTTAGCAAGGGTATGGTTTGGTTCTCAGTTTTACACGCTTCTACAAACTTAACTGGAGCAACATACTATAAAATGGTGTACCTTATATCTTCACTAACATATGGTACAGGGCAGATAAACATATTTTGATGAGTTATGAAACAATGACTAAGTTTTTTTGAAAGTATAATTCCTACTTCTATTTAAATGATCCTGTAATAATCTTGTGTCTGAACTCAAGGAACTTTTAGCTGTCACTTCCAAAGGAGCAGGTTACGGATGAGGAAACTGACAGATTGGTTAAGTAATTTGTCTAAGGTCACAGAAGTCACAGTACTGAGTGTCTGGGATTTGACCTCAGATCCATTTGGCTACAAGTTCCTGCTCGTTCATAATGGTATTCACTCAGTAGAGCATTCATTATAAAAGATATGCCTTCTAATTTGTGCTACACAACCTACAGTGAGATATCCGGATGCTGAATCCCTTTGGAGTCCTTTCATATTTTGTTTTAGCAGAAGTTTGACTAGATTTAACATTTTATCTAATCTGCTTGACAAGGATTTGAAGCTTATAATTTGATTCAAAAACATTTGATATTGTAACTCTATATTTGTTTAATCATAAAACGTCAGAAAATACTTGCACTTCCAGATTAAGAACATGTGGCCTTTGCCAGGATTTATTTTTAAAAGGTAAATATGACTGAGTTGTTAATTAAATTCTGCCTTTGCAATTGTGCTCAAAGTGTAGTGAGATTTTAACTTGAAGAAGCATGTTCTTCTCTACGCTATTTCAGTCAGTTTCATATATCATTTATTTGTATGAGTATACAAAGTGCTAATGAATAAACCTGGAAAAGCCTTTTTGTTGTTTTCACTGCTGTTATTATTTGCAGGATATTATTTAATGTTTTTTTGGCAGCTTAATAAACTCTGTACTCTCCAGCTCCCACCAGTCTATTCAGTTGGGATGCCAGAAAATAAAGAGCAGGAGTTCTAAGGAGCATTCCAGCATAACAGTCTTCTTTCCAGCATTCATCACATTCCCAGGCATTCCTTGGTACTAGGAGGTTTCCTCTTCTTTATCATTTTATACCTCGCAGACTCTGAGCTCGTTGAGGTGGGCTCCTTACCTTTGAGGTTCATGTCTTGCACAAATGTCCCAAAGCTGAATACTACCCACTGTAGTTATCAATAGGTGGCTTTTCCCCCCAATTTTGGACTTAGAATCATCTTTTTGGATCTTTGAATCTGCTAACCATTACATAAAATATAAACTTCTTGCATTCTCACTTCAGTTCTACTGTTGTTCAACTACGTAACATCTGTGAACAAACTCAATCTTGCTGTGCTTTAGTTTTCTCACCAGTGAAATGGAGATAATAGTACCAACTCTCCTGGCCAGGTAACTGCTAGGGTCAGATAGATCAGTAAATGTGAAAGTGCTCTGAAAACTGTGATGAATTATTGAGATACTTGTGATAGTAAGACTTTAGAGCTCAGTCAATAAAAAAACCAGCCTTTATTCCAGATGTGATAAATCTGGAGCATGACAGAATTTTAACATAGAACAAAGTTAAACATTTTAGAAGGACACTAAATTATAATTTTGTTTGCATTTTTTCTATAGTTGATAAAGCTTATGTTTTGTACAAGAGTTGAAATCTTTTACCTTTACATTTTTAAACACCAGGTCATATTCCAATAGGTATCTTTTTTTTCTTTTTCTTTTTTTGAGAGTCTTTTTCTGTCCCCCAGGCTAGAGAGCAGTGGCACGATCTGGGCTCATTGCAACCTCCATCTCCCAAGTTCAAGGGATTCTTGTGCCTCAGTTTCCCAAGTAGCTGGGATTACAGGTGTGAGGCACCACACCTGGCTCATTTTTGTATTTTAGTAGAGACAGGGTTTCACCATGTTGGCCAGTCTCGTCTCAAGCTCCTGACCTCAAGTGATCTGCCCACCTCGGCCTCCCAAACTGCTGGGATTGCAGGCATCAGCCACTAAGTCCGGGCTCCAATAGGTATCTTATTTAAAAGTAAGGGCATAGAAAATAAATATCCCTTTATGTCTCATGCCACATCTTGACATCACAACTTTTCATCCACAAGAAATCACAAATTCTAACGTACATAACTAATAAAATGCATAAAATAATGTAGGTGTAAGAGAATGGGTAGTAATGGGGACTGTGGCTAAATGAAGAGTCTGTGCTGGAAAGAACAGGGCAACTTGACTCCTGCTCTGGTTACTACGTAGAAAAACAGACTGACGATCATTAGATCATTTGCTTTCTCCAGAGAGGTTAGAAATTCTTTGTTCATGTCACATTTTTCTCAATTTCAAACAATGCTAACTAATAAAATACTATTAAATACCATAGGGACTAAATAGAACTTTATCTGGATACATCTGTAATTTTAGATGCAATAGACCAATTCCTAGAAAAACACAAATGATTCAAGCTGACTCCAAAATGGAAAATCTGGAAATACGCAATTTTGAAATTCCAATTAAAAATGGACATTTTTATGCGTATTAAATACATAAAAAAATGTTAATTTAAAACTTTCCCATTTGCACATTCCAGTTATGAAGCAAGTTCCCAAGCCTGCATAATCAGGTACCTAAACCTAGCAAGTATATCACAAGAAAGGAAAATAGCAGGCCATTTTCATGGACATAAAGGAATATCTATGAATCAAAGAAAATCTAGCAATACACAAAAAAGATTATACGTCTTATCCAGGTTTAGTTCATTTCAGGAAGAAAGGCTTTAACATTAGAAAACCAAGCAATGTGATTTGACATATAGCAGAATAAATAAGAAAACAAAATATGACCATCGCAAATGATTCTGGAAAAATATGTAAAATTTGGCATCCAGTAATAAAACCTCTTAGAATATTAAGAACAGAAGGTATTTATAACAAACCTACAGGAGAGATCATACTTAATGATGATTTATTAAAGGTCTTGTCTCTGAGACTTAAAATGAGAAATAAATATCCACAATATTCCCATTGTACTAGAGTATTTATACAGTACAATATGTCAGGGAAAAAAAATAATCTGAAAAATAACTGGAAAAGGAGAAAGAAAACTGTCATTACTCAAAAACAACCTATATATGTACATCTGAATAATACTATAGACAATGTATTCAAATTATTAAGTAAATGTAGCAAGGTCTCTGGATACAAGACCAAGAAAAAATCAATTGTATTTCTTCATATCAGCATAAATAGAAAATGAAATTTCAAAAATATATTCATAGCAGTAAAAATATTAAAAAACCAAGAAATACATCTTAGAGGAAGTTCAAGAGCCTTTACTTTAAAAACTATAAAACGGCCGGGCGCGGTGGCTCACGCCTGTAATCCCAGCACTTTGGGAGGCCGAGATGGGCGGATCACGAGGTCAGGAGATCGAGACCATCCTGGATAACACGGTGAAACCCCGTCTCTACTAAAAATACATTAAAAAAAAAAATGAGCCGGGCGCAGTGGTGGGCACTTGTAGTCCCAGCTACATGGGAGGCTGAGGCAGGAGAATGGCATGAACCCGGGAAGCGGAGCTTGCAGTGAGTGGAGATCGCGCCACTGCACTCCAACCTGGGTGACAGAGCAAGACTCCGTCTCAAAAAAAACTATAAAACATTACTGAGAGAAAATAAAGGCCTAACTAAATGAAAGGCTATTCCATGTTCATGGACTGAAAGACTTTATGTGATTAAAATGCTAATTCTGCACAAGTTGATCCAGAGAATAGATGAAATCCAATTAAAACCACAACAGATTCTTTTTGGGGGCAGGGTTCAAAAGCTGTTTTTAAAATTCATATGGAGATCGAAACGGCCAAAAGCAGTCAAGATAATCTTTAAAACGGAAGAAAATAAAATGGCTTTTATTGACCAACTGACCAAAACAAACTTAATGTAACTAAACTCTAGACAGGTTTTTATTTAACTGTAGGCTCCTGACCTCTCTTTTCTTAGAGCAACTATATATATTTATATATATTATATATAATATATATACATAAAACTTTAAGAAAACTTGCAACCATAAACATATTCTCTGCCTCTTTGAGATGTAAATCTTCTACAACCCAGGAATATCTTTCTCAAGGACCTAGGAGCCATCTCTTTGAAATGTAATTGTTAATGATAGCACACCTATCTCCCAGTCTCTGTGGGAGGGTAGGAGCTTAACTTCATTAAGTGCCAATTAACAATCATAGATGGCCTAATCACCATTCTAACCCCCTAACATCTTCCAGTAGTTTTCTACTAGCTCTCCCCAGTGCTTAAAATCTCTCCTGCCTTTCTTTCATTGGAAATGATTTCCAACTCTCTCCCCTATGGCAATAGTCTTGATCCATATATTTCTGTAGTCTTGAATAAAGTCTTTCTTGCCTGTTTAACTGCCTGCGCAAGTTTTCTTTTACAATATTACCAGATACAGGCCAGGCGTGGTAGCTCATGCCTGTAATCCCAAGACTTTAGCAGGCCAAGACTGGTGGATCACCTGAGGTCAGGAGTTCAAGACCAACCTGACCAACATGGTGAAACTCTGTCTCTACTCAAAATACAAAAAAATTAGCCAGGCATGGTGGTGGGCACCTGTAAACCCAGCTATTCAGGAGGCTGAGGCAGGAAAATTGCTTGAACCAGGGAGGCGGATGTTGCACTGAGCCAAGATCTCGCCACTGCACTCCAGCCTGGGCAACAACAGCGAAACTCCATCTCAAAAAAAAAAAAATGTTATCAGATATTAAAATTTATTATAATGCTATAGTAATTAAGACAATGTGGTATTAGCGTAAGGATAGGCAAGTAGAGAAATAAAACTGATGAGAGTCCAAAAACTGATCCATGCATGTATAGGCATTTTATTTACAATATTTTTGTCAAAGACAGCACCATAGAATATTGAGGAAAGAATGATCTTATTGAAAAGCTTTGCAGTAAGACCATCCTTTCTTCAACATTCTACGGTGTCAACTTGTTGTTTCAGTTGGATCTGTATGGGAAAATATGGACATTCATCCCTTTCTCATACTTGTAATAATAGGTGGATCATAATACGAAAGGTAAAACAAAAAGTTCCTATATAGCAACCCAGGACCATAGCTTCAGAATTTTAAAGTAGACAGTCTTATTTTTAAACTGAGGACAAAAGTACACTAAACATAACAGAAAATACTGAAGTGAAATATGTTAAATTTAAACTTCTGTTTATGAAAAAATGTATCATTAAGGGGTAAAAAGGTACCCACTCAAAAAGAAAAATGTAATAGAGATAAACAAAGAATATCCAGAATATATGTATTTTAAACTAAAATAAATCACTAAGAGAAATATAGAAAATCCAGTAGAAAAAATAGGCATTTCACGGAAGAGTTCATTTTAATGGCCAGTAACAACTGAAATGGTATTCAACTTCATTAGTCATCAGCATATACAACTGAAAAATGAGAGATGACATTTTACAGCTACCAGAAAGGCTCAAATTAAAAAGTTTAATAACCAAGTATTCAAGAACATATGAAGCAGTTTGTATGTTCATTTACTACTGGTGAGAATATGAATTTACACAACTTTGGAAAACCCTTTGTTAATATCTTGAAAGCTAAATATGCATATACCCAATGGTTAAGAAATTCTATTCTTAGGTACATACCTAACACAAAAGCTTACACATATATGCAAAAATATATGTATAATTTATGTTCATAGAAGAATTATTTGTAATGCTTCCAAACTGGAAACACCCCACATTTTCTGAACAGTAGAATACGTAAAATGTGGTATGTTTGTACAAAGTAATTTTATCCAGCAATGAAAATTAATGAAGTAATGCTATAAGCAATATAGTGAACCTCATAAATATAGTATCCAGTGAAAAAAGCCCATTTAAAAACTGCATATATAAAAGTTTCATTTAGATCAGCTTAAAAATGTAGCAACACTAATCTGCAGCATTGGAACTCAGGATACATGTTACCTTTGAGGAGGTGGGAAGAGTTTATGATACCATAGGGCTAGATGGAGGCTTCCTGGTTGCTGGTAACATACTGTCTTTTTCTGGATGTGGAATCATGGTATGCTACTTCTGTAATAAGTCTTTAAGCTGCAATTATAACTTACGTACTTTGCTTGATACTTCAATTTAAAAAGGGCCATAAAGTTTACATTTTTTTCAAAGACCATCAACAGATAAATAGAAAACAGGTTATATATACATAGTGGAATGCTATTTGGCCATAAAAAGGAATGAAATAAAGCCATTTGCAATGACATAAACGGAACTGGAGGTCATTATTATAAATAAAATAAGCAGGCACAGAAAGACAAAATACCACATGTTCTCACTCGTATGTGGGAGCTAAAAAATTTGATCTCATAGAGCTAGAGATTAGAATGATAGATACCAGAGACTGGTAAGGGTGTGCAGATGGAATGAAGAGAGGTTGTTTAATGGGTACATACACTTAGATTGAAGGAATAAGTTCTAATGTTCGATATCAGAGTAGGATGATTATATAATTAGATACAACAGTGTATATTTCAAAATAACTAGTAGACAGGATTTGAAATGTTCCCAACACATAGAAATGATAAATACCTCAGGGTATTAAGGTTATCTATCACCTCAAGTATTTATCATTTATACATTCCATGCATGTAACAAAATATCACATGTACTCTATAAGTATGTAGAAATATTATGTATCAATACACTTTAAAAATTTTTGTAAATGTATTAATACTTGCATTCATAAAGAATATTACCGGCTGGGCATGGTGGCTCACGCCTGTAATCGCAGCACTTTGGGAGGCCAAAGAGGACAGATCATGAGGTCAGGAGATCGAGACCATCCTGGCTAACACGGTGAAACCCCGTCTCTACTAAAAATACAAAAAAATTAGCTGGGCTTGGTGGCAGGCGCCTGTAGTCCCAGCTGCTTGGGAGGCTAAGGCAGGAGAATGGTGTGAACCTGGGACGCGGAGCTTGCAGTGGGCCGAGATCGTGCCACTGCACTCCAGCCTGGGCAACTGAGCGAGACTCCGTCTCAAAAAAAAAAACAAAAATTATTGTTCCAGCATACTTGCTTATATTTCTCCTGTAATTTTGTATGGTAAGTACTGTGACCACTATTATCTTTGAGCTTCATTTGATAATTTTACCATGAGATAATTCATTGTTCAGCTCATAAATCAAAGTCGGAAGAGAGAACAGATGGAGTAATCTAGACATTGTGTTCTTTCAAATCTACCTAACACCCTATTGGCCAAATGTATTACAACAGACCATGTATTAACATAAATTGAAATTCAGCGTTAACCGTATACTTACAGTACATTGGCTTTGCATATTCAAATTTCATTAGAATATTTAACATTTATTTACACTTGATACAATGTGCAGTTGAAAAAATGCACATATCAAAGCTGTTCAAAACATGCTCAAAAGTTTTCTAATAACTGAATGATATGCCATTTTATATTTGAGTAAATAAAATTAAAAATCCAGTTCCTCAAGCATACTAGTCACCATTCAAGTGCTCAAAATAGCCAAATGTGTATAGCAACTTCCTTATTGAACAGTGTTGTTCTAGAAAAAAAAATTTTATATACTAATGCAATCGAGTGTGACAGGTGGTAATATATATAAACTGCTTATATATATAAACTATATATATATAAACTGGTCTCTTCTAGAACTGTTATTCTAGAAGAGAAAAATATGTATATACTATTGAAATTGAGTGTGACAGGTGCTAAAATAAATATATATGTTTAGATTATATATATTTGTACCTGTAAATTTAACTCATTCATGCAAATGCTATATATATTCATATATATGAATATATTGCATTTTATACAGATAGAGAGTATTTGCATGAACAAGTTAAATTTACAGGTACAAATACATTACTTTGTTAGATAGGCTTCTGCATTCCCCCTTTGCTGATTAGTAAACTGAAACTGAAAAAAATCACATAATTTTCTCAAGGTCACATAGCAATTTTCTACTACGAATTTGAGAGATTAGGAGAAATCCCAGGTTGAGGTGTCACACATCTGAATACCAGTGTCAGCCTTGCCACCTGCAAGCTATATGAACTTGGATTTAACTTCATTATGCATTGGTTTTCTCATTTGTGATATAGGGGTGACATTACATACAAAGTATGTAAAACTCCTGAAAAATAATAAACCAGCTAATAATTATAATTATTGCTTCATGGGCAACAACTGTTGATGCTTAGCTTTGTGGATTATTTTCATCACATTTACAGTTTTTTTTTAATGTGTTTAATTCACCAAATACAAAATTAGGATGTGAGTGAAACATCAAAATATTTCAACCATGTTCCTCTTCCTAAATAACTTCTATTTCTTAATTTGATAGGGCCAACATTCTGTAAAATTTCTTTCTCATACTATCCCAAAGATATGTACTATAAAAACTTTTAGTTACCTAAGTGACATTTAGGCTATGAGAGAAAATCAGACTTTATCGTCTTTCTGAACAACTACCTTTCACAGTATACCATTTTCTTTCCAAGTGACTGTCTTTGTTATTTTAACATTCTCTTTGTAACTGAGATATAGCACATTCCCTTTGGAACCTGTGTGATACTCACGTTTCACAAGTTAAAACTATTAACGACACTAACATCAGTGTCCAAAAAGATGTTACCATTAAATGTCTGTCCTTCTTATTGTCCACTTATCCAGATGTTACCTTTGAAAATTATCATTGCTGGTCAAAATGATTGGCAGAATGTAGTGTTTGACTTCTATTTTGCCATTACATTCAGATTGTGTTTTCTTATGAAAGTAATTTTGAGAAGCATGCTTTTTAAATCTGAAGTTCTCTACAGAATGAGGGAGAATTATGCTTCTACTAGATAAGATTGGGCAGCATTTCCTTTTATTTTCTTGCACTCCACCTGTATTGGAGGGGACATTGGAGGTCATCAAGTCTAACTTCCCACTCAGTATGTCATCTCTTTTAAAACATACTTGAACGAGAGATTCTGGTTTGTGCTAAATATTATTATGAAGAACAGCTTGCCAGTTTCCACAACTCTTATTCCACTGTAAGAAGGCTTTGGGTGATGATAATAATAGTAACTAATATTATTATTGCTTACTATATTTCAGTGATTTTTAAACGTTTTAGCTTCTCAACTACCTTTTTACCCTTTACAGATATCCCATAATGTAGGTTCTAATACAATCCTCATATTAAAGATGGAGAAACTAAAGCCAAGAATGGTTAAGTGGCTTGCTCAAAGGCATACTGTAGATAAGGAACAGAGCAGGAAGGGTCTATTTGTAGAGTTTCTCCTAATTGCCTTACAACAAAAAGATCCCCCTTTTAAGTCAAAAATTCTTTCTTGGAATTATATCCAACCATCTGCTCATAGGTTCATTCAGTTATCTAACAAGAGTTACTGATTACTTATATCTGAGAATGCATGCAAAAATGTGTAAGACAGATCTCATGGAACTGAGATTCTAATAAAAGAGTAAAGCACAGCAGTATTAACTGCAAAAGTGTATGATAGGTACACAAACAGGCATAGTTATTATACAGACATGGTACAAAGAGGGAGTAGTCATCACTAGGTAAAGTGGCCAATTTCATGGAGGAAAACTTGAAATGAGTTTTCTATACATAGATGAAATCATCAAAGCAGATCTTGTGAAGCAGAGTCGTCTGTTTAAACCAGGTGGTATGTGCAAAGAGGTGGTAACATACAGGGTATCAGAAACAGCTTGTATGAATCAAACGCAGGTTGAGGGACATAAAGCAGATAACATGAGACAAGTCTAGAGAGAAGGGTAGGAGTCAGGTAATCAAATACCCTGTAGGCCAAATACCAGAATCTGTAGAGGATGGAAAGTGACTCAGGATTTTAAGCAAAGGAGAAATGATTAAATGGGTTCTTGGGGACCCACACTGACTTCAATATGGAGAAGAGCAGTAAGACTGAAGGCAAGGACTTTGGGTGTTTATGATATGGCCTTTACCTTGACAAATGTTGACAGGAACAAAGATAAAATAATACATACAAGATACGGTTAAGAAATATTTTGACATCGCATGCAAAGGGCTCCTAAGGGAAAGGACAGGGATGAATTTGGGATGACTCCAGTTTTCTGGTACAGGTGTCATGATAAATGCTAGTGCAATAACAAAAGTAAGAAATTCAGTAAGGAAAGCAGGTTTAAAGGAAGGCAATGTACAATGAGTTAAGTTTCATCTTGTTGAGTTTGAAATGTTGTTTGGACTTCAAGGATACATCCAGAAGATAATTAGAAGAAAATGGACTCAGGAAAGATCTGAGCAGAAGACATCCAGAGTTATCAACTTCTGTCTGTTTCTGATATTACGACATTTAAAAAAAAAAAAAAAAGAGAGAAAGTGCCTTCCTTTTGCATGACAATAGTGCTCATGTGCCATTTCTCTCTGATTAGTTACTTTTTAATTAAATAACCACCCATTCTACAAGTATTCTTCACAGGATGCTGCCATCTGAGAAAATCCAGCTAAGACAGAGTACCAATCGTGGGCCTAAAATATAGTGTATTCAAACCAGCCAGCATAGAGTGTAATTACTAGTTCTTATAATCTAGACACTATATCACAGTCTGTGATTGCATTAAGAACTTGTATCATCCTTCTTAATATCAAGCTTGTTTCAAAGCATGTGCACTCTTCCTCATATGTGCTTTTTTTATGTATATGCATGTATATACATATACACATGCACAAAGATATACATATGTGTATATATACAAATGTACATAGAGATGTATAGAAATTTAACTATACATTTATACATATATTCACATATAGACAAAATTACATGTGTTTTTATACACTTACATTTGTATATATTTACATTTATATCTATAGATGAGAAGTCAGACCCTTTTTATCTCAAACTAATTCAATTGATTTATACTACTCGTGTTTTTAAAAAGCAGCAACATTTCAAACTATAAACATGATTTTTCTGACTAAAAGATTAGGATGTAACATTTGTATATGATATTCTAACTCCTGAGGACATAGCTATAAACCTTCTAATATGGGAGGAGAAATATTCCATTAACCACCCCTACAGGGGCACACTTTGCACAGAGCCCCAGCTAAACCCTCAAATGGCTTCCTTCCCCAGAATTTTCCGACACTGCAGGTTGAATAAAGGTGTATAATCATTTTCAGTCAAATGCTCTAGCACGTAAGTCAGATACTAGGAAGGAATATATTAAAACACAGACTCATCCACCAACCCTCATAGAGAAAGAAAGACTCATCTTACCAACAAACATATCACAGGGAGGCTTCGCTAAAACCTTTAGGAAAATCAAAATACCTTATATTCATTCCATTCCACTGGATCAGCCATTTTAATAAGTCTAACAAAATAATTTGTCTTAATACCACAAAGTATTTCTACAAACTGTTTCATGTCGTCTGATATAAAGTTGGTTTTCATGACTCGATTTTAGCCAATGTAGTTCAGTTCTTAGAAAACTATCTCACCTGCAAAAATTATTCCTTCAGGCAATAAACATGTTTATTAACTTCATGAGATGAGTGAGAAACCGTACCAGTGTGCCTGGCCTTATGTTTAATAATCTGATCCAAAATTGTGTTTTCCAGGTTTTCCTTCTTGAAAATAGAATACTTGTTGTGATGGTTAATATTATGGGTCAACTTCACTGAATTGAGGGATGCCTAGATTGCTGATGAAGTATTGTTTCTTCTGGGTGTGTCTGTGAGGGTGTAGCCAAAGAAGGCTGACATGTGGACCAGTGAACCGGGAGATGAAGACCCACCCTCAATGTGGGTGGGCACCACCCAATCAGCTGCCAGTTAGACTAGAATGAAGCCAGCAGAAGAGGGATAAAGTAGCTTGCTTGGTAAGTTCACTCACTCTCTTCCCATGCCTTGCAGGGCAGGTAGCTTCCTCTCCTCCTGCCCTTGGACATCAGACTCCAGGATCTTCAGTCTTGGGACTTGCACTAGTGATCTCCCAGGGGCTCTCAGGCCTTTGACCTCAGACTGAGAGCTGCACTGTCAACTTCTCTGGTTTTGAGGCTTTTGGACTTGGACTGCACCAGGCTACTAGGTTCTCTCTTTTCCCAGCTTGCAGATGGCGTATCATGGGACTTCATCTTGTAATCATGTGAGCCAATTCTCCATGATAAACTCCTAAATATATATTTTATATATGCATATACACATCTATCTATCCATCCATCCATCCATCCATCCAGTTGGCTCTGTTCCTCTGGAGAACCCTAATACACCCTGTCTTTATACATTTTTGTAATTTTTTTTTTTAGGAAAATCAAAATACAGTATGATAGTCTTGCTATGTTGCCCAGGCTAATCTTTGAACTTCTGGGCTCAAGCAATCTTACCTCTTCAGCCTCTCAAAGTGCTGGGATTACAGGTGTGAGCCACTGCACCTGGCCTCATTCTTTTCATATACTGTTAATTCTCCAAAATGTTAGGAAGTAAATTCAATATTAAAGTCTTTTAACAAAATAATTCAAATGGCTTTTATACGACCAGAAATTCTCCTGGTTTATGACCATACAGACCTTCAATACATCTATAGTTGGCTCTCAACTTTTAACTTGTACAGAATAACATATCTAAAAATAGGGATTTAACGGCTTTGCTTTTTCTCTGGAAGATATTTTCATTAGAGCATCTTCTATAAGCTAAGGGCTTAACCATGTTTCTGGTTCTTTCTTTATTAGAAACAGTTATCTCCCTAGAACAAAAGGCTTTCTTTATGTTCTTTTTACAGTCTTTTTTCATGCAGGTTTTTTTAAACCATGCTCTCTTGATTTACCATTTATCCATTCTAGAAACTCTACCCACCTCCAACTTCCCTTATGATGGCAGCAGCAGCCTGTATGGAGCAGCTGCTGCGGAGATGCCAGCAGCAGCAAGGGAGGCGTGGCCAGGGCTGTGTACTTTGTGGAGCCACCAAGGGCCAGAAACAGGCAGGAGCCCTGTTCCCTCCTCAGTTGGCAGGGTGAGACCCCATGCTCCCAGGTGCAGCTGCAGCCACCCAGCCACAGCTCTGGACCTTGGCATTCCTGTGCTCTTGGGGGCCTGGGAAGTCCCCCTGCCTCCACATGCTCAGAAGTGTCTGCTCCCACAACCTGGCATCTCCTCGCTCCCTGCACTGGCTCCTGGGATAAGCAAAGTTGTGGCTGAGCCTGGGTGTTGTCGCAATCTGACTGGTTATGTGTGTACTAGGGACAGTGCTCACGTGCCAGCCCCCTGCGGCCTTGGGACCTTCTGGACTTTGGGCACTGATAAGCATGAGAGAGAGAGGCTGAGTGGAAACTGAGGGTAGCTCGGTATGGGCCTGCAGGTACCCCTTGGCATAAACTGCCTGGGCTCCATGGATGGCATGTTGATGGTGGCAGGAGGCAGACTGGCTCCTGGGCAGAAAGGGGCAGGTCCAAGGAGAAACCCCTCCTTCAAGCCAGGAATGGCCTGAAGCCTGGGGGCTGGGCTGCCAGTTCTGGGTGGAGTTTGTGGCCCGGATTGAGAACTTATGGTGCTTTTCTGGACCTATCTATGGGTGTCCATGGACCAATATGCATATACCTCCTCCCTTCTGAGCCCATAAAAACCCTGGACTCAGACAAACTTAGACATTGGGACTACCAGCTGCAGGAAGGAGCTACCTATTTTGGGTCTCCTTGAATCTTCAGGATGACCTGCCTGCATAAAGGAGCCACCCACCATGGGTCTCCTCTCTACTAAGAGCTGGACACTACCTGGGATGATCTGCCTGTGGAACGGAGCTACCCACCATAGGTCTCCTGAGAACTGTTCTCTCACTCAGTGAAGCTCCTTTCCACCTTGCTCACCCTCCAGTTGTCTGTGTACCTCATTCTTCCTGGATGTGGGACAAGAACTCAGGACCTGCTGAATGGCAGGACAAAAGAGCTGTAACACAAACAGGGCTGAGATATGCCCCCTGCTCACCATGTTGTGGGCAATGAGAAAGAGAGAAGAGCCATGGCCCTTTGCAGAGCCCAGACCTTGGGGCTCCTCAAGCCAGGGCTGTGACATGCTATAACACCCTCTTTGGGGGTCTGTGGTTCCTTGTGTCTCTGAGCTTTCAGGCGCCACCACGTTCCCCCTGTCCAGACATTGGTTCCTACAGAAGCTACTTGTGGTACATTTGGTCCAGCCACAGCTTCACATGGAGCTGCCACCTGTATTGGCACCTGGAGCTGCCTTCCACTGCAGCTGGCATGCTTGGCTGTGCACAGTGACCAGACCCTGTGCTTGCTCACATACTTCTTGCTGCTCTGTGCCTGGCTTGCCCTTGGCAGGCATGGGATCTGGGCTAGTAGTGCAAGCCAAGCACAGCCTGCCAGGCTGAGTGGGTGGAAGGAGCCCAGCGGGCACAAGCAAAACCCAGGCAGAGATGCTGCCTGCCACAGAGGTTTCTGGCTGGCAAAGTGACATCCAAGGATCCCATGACACTTACATGCACACTTTATCCATTTTCCTCCAATCTATTATTGAGATCTTTGCTTAAATATCACTTTCCTCAGCAATCATCTATTGCCTTCAAACTTCAGTTTAAGTCAGAATAATTTCCTGTCACAAAAGCTTATTTATTGCCTTTATAAATAAGTTGCATCCATCCTTTAACATTTGCTCATTTTAAAAAATACTTTATTAATGTCTATTTTCTATATTGGATTGCATGTACCAAGACAGCAGTTCCCATACCTACCTGCCTATCATAGTGACCACGGATGACAGGATGACAAAGAATTAGCATTCTGTTTCAAAGAGGGAGCCTGAGATATTGTCACCATTGTTCCAGGGTTTCGAGGAAGGCAGTAGGCTCTCAAATCACCCATCCCAACCAGGGTAGATAGTGACAAATTCTCTTTTTTTCACTGTCTTACCTGGTTACCCAACACAATCCCTGGGACACAGTAAGAACATAACAAGTACTTGTTGAAAAAAATTAAAATGGGATGTGGAATGCTTAGAAAGAGATGTGGTAATGACCTCTAAGACTGAAGACTATATAAATGAACAATTTTAGTTATTAAATTTAGTTTATAAAAATATCTCTCAATAAAATTAGTTCACTGGCATCGCTGCCTACAAAACAGACTCTCTAGGCACTGACATCCTGGAAGCCTCTGAAGTTAAGGACAAGACTCTAACCTGTGGTAACATTGCTGAGGGACAAGCTGAACGTTTGAGAGAGAGAATTTAATTATCAGAGAATGCACTTTTCAGAATATTGCACTTCATAAGCTATGTCATCTTTCAGAATCCCTAAGCACATATGTCTGACCTGTCTTTGGTTTTCTTCAAACCTTTTCCAAAGAAGACTCTAAAAGTATTTTCAAGTTAGAGAAATCCTAACATATCATCATAATAGAATTCACAGAATAAATCAATACATGGAGATATATTCTATTGGAAGTATTCTTAGAGTTCTAACTCAGAGTGCTAAGTATGCATCTCTCTTCCTTATTGGACTAAATGGGAACTTCCCTTCCTAGTTTCCCCCATCTGTACCACTTTACTAAAGACAGCTGGCTATCCTTTTTGAGCTTCTGGACGGCATTTCAACAGAATTGTAGTGCAATGAATGAAGGCATTGTGGTGATGTGGGATGCCAGGGAGAAGGAAGAGAAGGTGTGGGATGGGCACTCAACACTAATAAGTTTTGGGGAATAAGTTATGGATAGCCAGACCCTGCTCTAATAAAAAGCCTGCTAAAATCCTTCTCTAATTCCTGATGATTGTTTTTCTTTTAGGGGATCCGTATACCTGTTTCTCTTTCCTGTAATTTTTCTAATTACTTCTACCAGAATCCCTCTCAGTCCGGTATGAAACATATTATAGTCCATAATCCCTGAAGTTACCCTAGAATTATCACATACCCAGGGTATTTGTTTTAAATTTATGGTTTTTTTATGTTTTTATACTTTATCGATCTTTTAATACTTTATGATTTCTCCTTACTCCTCCTTCTCTACCATCTTCTCTTCCTCCTCTTCTTGCTTTTAAAAATTAAACTAGGTAAGACAAGATCATATGACTTGCAAAGAACCTAAGAAAGAATCATCTCTGTTTCAAAGTCAAATGAAAGCAGAGCATTCCAGGACAATTCCAGCCAATGGTTAAATAAGGTATAGAATTCAAGCATGGATTCCTTTGGGACTGAGGGAACTGATAGGATGGAGAAAGAAAGAAAAGTTACAGCAAGGGCTTTCTCTCCACTTGATTCCTATTAATGCTGCCCTTTTAAACACTAGTCTAGATTATCTTAAAGTCATATGACACTAAAGCCCTATTTAGAGGCAAAATGAGAACATCAAAAGAGGAAAAGAGATGGAAGAGAAAAGAGGAGGCTGGAAGGCAGTAGCCATTAAAGAGGTATGCAATCACGGACAAATGCAGATAGAGTTTATGCAAATTAGGGATAATCAATACATGTACCGATATTTAGTAGCTGTCTTTGGGCCAAAGAAATAAAGGCAGAAAATAAGGTGAAAATGAAAGCAAGTAAGAAAACGAATACAGAAGAGTTTAGGGCCACCACACAACCATCTGTGAGTTCTGTGGACTGTTTTTCAAGATGCCTTAACCACACAAGCATCACCTTGGATGAATTATATTGAAAAGCTATTTGCACTGGGTCAGCTAATGATGAAATGGGTGCTTTGAATTGTTATTTTAAATGGAAATACTCTATGCCTTAGAACAATGTCTGCGTTTAAGTATTTTTTTAACCAGTAACCTCCCTTCAACCCCTGCTTCCCAGCCTTATTTAATATTAATTGAAAATTTCTGGTAAATACTGAGTATTAGATTTTTACCCATCTGCAATTAGTTACTATTGTATCAGAATTATGGAATTCTTTAAAGCATAGCACTTTAGCTTATTATGAGTGTGTGGGTATATATATAATATAAAGGATCATATATTTGATAATAGATATAAAATCTAGGGACATAAGTTTTTTAGTTCCCTGAAACTTCATTGAAACACAAGCAATTAACATGAATCACCAGTATATATGAAATGCTCTGTTCTAGCCATGTCCAACCTATTTGGTCAAAAGATTTTCCCTTTGTCATTTAATGATGGAGAATGAGATAACATTGTTGGAGATTAGCAGTCTAAAGTAGTAACCTGAGGAAAAGACATTTCACTGGAATAAAAAAATAAAACACACTTCACACAAAAAGAGAAGAAAGCAGAGATAAGGCTTTAAGAAAGCGTGTTATAGATTAGGTAGGAGAAACTATGTTTAGTACTACTTTGGGCTGATAAAGCCATTTAAACCCACATTGATTGGATTCTTGGACATATCACTTTTACTTTTGTCACAAAGGAAAGGCAAGCATTTGGTGGTCAGAATGAGTGTGTCAAATATAATCTATAGTTATATATGTGTATGTGTAATTACTCTAAACAATAAATTAATGTGTTTTCCCTTAATATTGATGTTCTGGTATATGTGTACAAACCCCATTGAAACTTTTTTACAGTAGAGGTTTATTTTTCTACAATAAATATCACACACACACACACACATATATATATATACACACACACACACACACACTCACAATTGTATAATTATTCAAAATAATAAATTGCTATATTTTCCCTAATGCTGATGTTTTGGTACATGTACATATATCTATCAATTTTTTTTTAACAGTACAACTTTATTGTTCTCCATTTGGAAAAAAATACAAAAATGTTAAAATATCTACATCATCTTTTGTTAAAATGTACTGGATGTGTTTCTAAAAGCATAACTACTACAACTCAGGTAGGAAGAGGGCTTAAAAGGCTAAATATCTACTTCAATCAGAATCCCATGACTTAAACATTCTGCTATACTCTCATAAAGACTACAACTGAAGGCTTCCTGGAATAAATATAGTGAAAGCATTCAATGTTTCATTATTTAATTAAATGGAATTTTTCTTGTTTTTTATCTTTGTCCTTTTAGGCTGTAGGCTTGAAGAGGACATAAATATTAAACAGCATGCCTCAGACTAGTTATCTAATATATGTGATTCAATATAATTTAAAAAATGGATATCCATTTATGTTTCCCCAGTCCAGAAAACTCATGTAAGCAAATAGTGTACAATGAATGAAATGGTAATTTCCACAAATAGAAAATAATTTGAATTATTTTTAACAAACATATTGTATTCTAAGTATTTTAATATATAAATTGCATTCTAAATTTTTAAAATACTTTTCAAGGTATACTTCTTTTGAACAACATATTTAGTTAGCTAAACAAAATAATCTGACCTTAAGTTGCTCTTCCAAAGCAGCAGTTGCGTGATCTCCACTAGATTCATCAACTACCACCACCATGTGAGTGAGAGAATTGACCCTGACTTGTTCTTGTTCTAGATCTTCTTGAAGCACCTGAAAGATAAAATGTTTTTAAAAGAAATTAAAATAATAGTCTTACATGTATGTTGAAATCATTTGCTCTCAAATGGTGAAATTTATTTCTGCTACATCTCAGGTAATCCTATTTTTTATTAAACTAGAAACATTCCAAGCAAATTTTCTGCTACGATGCTCAGCAAAATTTATATGTTTCTATTGTCAATTTAACTGGAAAGTATATAAAGAAGACTAATGTTGAGAAAGGTACTGTAGGATGTTCTGCTTCTCGTCCCATTCCCTTTCTCCTTTTCAAGACTTTTCTCCTGAAACTATCAGCACTTCTGGCATTTTCAGGCTCTTCTTCTCTACTGAAGTTCTCCATTACCATAAAAATAAAACAAACTCTTGATCAAACAAACCTGTCCTGCTGCTATCCTCCTATGTGTTCCTCTTTATTGAAAAGAAAAAAAAGTTTCCTACAGTTACTGTCTCCATATATTTATCTTACTATTCACTTTGCCCACTATCCCACTGAAATACCTTTTGTAAAGGACACTATCAACTTTCATGTCCTAAATTCAATAACCATTTGTTATAGCATCTTACTTGACATGTTGATTACTAACCTAATTGACCACTCCCACATTCTTGACACCCTCTCTTGATCACCCTCCTAACTATGTGCTACTTTTTTTCTATATTTTGGAGACGGAGTCTCACTCTGTCACCCAGGGTGGAGTGCAAATGGCGTGAACTCGGCTCACTGCAACCTCCACCTACGAGGTTCAAGGGATTCTCCTGCCTCAGCCTCCTGAGTAGTTGAGATTACAGGTGCACACCACCACACCCAGCTAAATTTTTGTATTTTCAGTAGAGACAGGATTTCTCCACGTTGGCCAGGCTGCTCTCAAACTCCTGACCTCTGGTGATTCACCCACCTCAATCTCCCAAAGTGCTGGGATTACAGATGCGAGCCACTGCACCTGGCCTGTGTGCTATTTTTTAGCTCCTTTACTGGTTCTTTCTCTTCTGCTCCAACTACAAATCAGATGTCACTCCTATTTATAAAAACCAATAGACTCCTATCATACTAAGAAAGAAAATTTAACTTCTTTACCTGAAATTCTTATATGATCTAGCACCTGCCTACCTCACCAATCTGACTGTATACCATTCTTGCCCTCACACTGTTTCAGAACAACTTGCTTTCTCTCTCTTCCAAAAATGTGTCAAGCTGTTCCCTCTACCGGGATTGCTTTTCCTCCAGATCTTTAAATAATCTCTTTATCACTCAGGACTCAATGTAAGTGTTACCTACCCAGAGCAGCTTTTCATGAGCAAGCTATCCAACGTTCCTCCCTAGTAATTTGCTATTTCTGTCATTTTTTAAATCATAGCATTGTCACTACTCAGTAATGTCTTATATATCACTTAGTCCTTTTGTCTCTACTTAACCATCATATGCAATCCACTAGAACAGAGATGCCCTCTGTCCTTCTCACTATGTATTACAAGCAAATAAAGATCAATGAACATTTGTCAGATAAATGGTGCCATGTGGAGGTTTGGGGAAAATATGCACAGATGAGTTTGTTCCTTCCTGATTGCACAAAGATTACAATATAGTAGGAAGAATTAGTGATTTTTAGTGTAATCACAATTACACTAATCTCAACAGAAAATAACCACTTGGTCTCAACTGAACCCTGGGGTAAAACCAGCCTAATTCACATCTTGGCTTTCTAACTTAACAAATGTGGCTCTGAAAAAATCATTTCCCCCTATTAAGTGAGGCTGTCACAAAATAGTATTTCCAATCTTTTTAGAAACATGATGTACAATTATTTTGTAATGATGAACAGGGGTAAACACAGGAATAAATTGGGGTAAACAAAGGAGGCTGCTCTAGAACCAAGATATCTTGCCTGGGTGCTCCAGATCCCTTAAGACTTTACCCTGTTACACTAATTATTATTATTGGGATTTCTCTGAATAGCTATTTGAGACTTCTAGCCAACTAGTTTGCTTCTTAGAACATTTTGTTATATAACACAAGAGTGGAGAAACAAGTTTGGGACATTTCCTGTTACTTTCTGGCAAACATGCTGTCCCTACTTGCAAAACAACAGTGCTTAGCACCTATCAGTCTAGCTCTTAGGTATTCAAACTCTATAGCAGGTGGAAGGGAACTTATTAGGATGGCTGAATCATAATCTCAAGTGCATGAGCATTTTTATCCTAGGCTTCATATTTTCCAAGCCTCAACATTTTAGAACACTATAAAATCACTTCTTTTTACTTCGTCTCTCTAGATTTTCATGCTACATTTTCAAGTGAAGCAATTTAGAATAAAATGACTATGCATCTATTTTGTGTGTGGAATCTATACTGCCTATCACGCCTTTGACATTCCAGAGCTTATAATGGTTAATAAAACTCTTTCTGCCATGAGGCCAAAAATGGAAACATTAAAATTCAGAGTTGTCCTTGACAGTCATGTTGAATCTGTGTTTTCTGAGTTACATAAGACAGGACTGGGAACATTTTAAATGTGTCAGCCAGGAATGTTTCAAATAATAATTAAAATGATAATTTGGTGGCCAATGTATCATAAGTTGGTTTTCTGAATTTAGCAAATTCTTTTCTGTCCTTCATTATGAGTATATATAATTACATATATTACAAAATTACAAGTAAATAATGCCATAGTTTTCATTTTTACATGTAAATTGCTTTTTCACAATTTTAATATATTTTAGTTAAGAAATGTAAGAAAAACACTGTTTGATCCATGGAATGAATCCAACTCATACTGAGTCTTTTAAAGCATATGTGATCAAACGTACTATTTTCTCCATTACTTAGTTGTTCTGATTTTGTTTCATTTTCCTATTTGTTTTATAATCGAAATGGCATTCTTGCCATATTGATCAAGGGTTTATATTTTATGCTTGGCAGAACTGCTAACACAAAGTACCACTAAAGCGAACTGTGAGATGATAGCATTAAAACCAAACACAAGAACCGTCTCGACTTATGGCGAGTAGAAGGAAATAAAGGAGCAGGGAAAGGCTCTCTACAGTGACTAAGAATGTTGAAGAATCCAGAGTACTGGAGTAGATTTGCATAAGCTGCATTTGATTTAATGTTATTTCCAGTATCTCTTCTCTACGACTTTTTAAAATTATATCTCTTCTTTCTCAGCTAATCAGGAATGAAACTAAAAAAGATTAAACTGACTTTTCTGAACACACTAAATAGCTGTAAGACAAAAGCTATGGTAAAACTGTAAGCGTATCTCTTATTTTCTCAGACTTCAAATGCAAAATAAATATTAGTGAATATCACACCATTAGCTAATCTCCTTAATATCAGCAAAATACAGATTATAAACTATCCAATGTCCAGGGTTTTTTTGTTTTGTTTTGTTTTGTTTTTAACACTGATTCTTACAAGTAGCAGAAATGCCAAACATACAAAGCTGGAGTTAAAAAGTTCAATTGTTCTGCCAATGTAGGAATCCATGAATAAAGGCCTTGATCACTGGGGTAAAGAATGCCTCCCTGCTTCTCTAGTTGGAAAGACATGGATTCTCAAGAGCATTTAAAAAAAATAATACGCTACAGTGTTATGAGGCTATATTTAATTAAAATTTTAAATACTGACTTCTTATGGATTTGAGTTTTTCATAGATGAATTTATACAATGGAGATTTATACTTGATTTGCTAATTAAGCCTGAAATATGAGCCAAATTATTTCTAAATATAGATGTATCACCAGAGAAGTACACAAACATTTGTCTATCAGAAAATACCTTCAAATTAAAATATTGCAATATAATATTGTTAAAATATGTTTTTCTTTATTAAAAGCTTCCAGATTGCACATACACATGTATACACACATACTAGGTATTTTATTATGCATTTATTTTCATTATTTTATTAAAGAAATGCTTTTGTAACACCAGATTTCCAAAATCTATCATGTTCCTAATTAAATTTCGTTACCATTATTAGATAGATACAAATGTTACTGATGTTTGTTCTCGAATGTCAAATAATGTATTTTTCTCTTTATGACAAGAGAAAAGGCCAACAGTGAGATTTAACATTAAGAATGCTGAGATTTGATAAACAGTTTTTGTTACACCTCTGTGAATAATAGTATTTCTTGTAAATAAGTCTCTAGTTAAAGGGCTTAACAAAATTTGTTACTCCCTTAGTACATGTTTCCCGATTTTATTATTTAAACATGACTTTTCTTGTACTTCTTTTAAATGCCATCAGTGATACCGAATTCTTCTGGCTCTTGTCCATGTCAAAGTTGGTTTTCAAAGTGGCTTAGAATAACCACTGGAGAGCCACTTCAGTGTTTACTCTAGACCTATGCTATTTTACCCTTTCTTAGCACACATGTAAAATAATACTTAGGAAATAAAGACATGGAATTATGTAAGGCTAGGGAAATTTTTGATCTGATGTTTAAAGGTGAAGAGCAATAATGAATAGAAAGGTAGCATAACAGAAAACAAAAACAAGGTTGGGTCTCCTGTAAATTCGATGTGAGAAGCTTTTGTTTTACTTATTTCTTTTGGCCATAGCATAGACTCAGCTACCAGAAACAGGAAAGAACAGCTGTTACCTATATGTAGAGTTTTTTTTTTTTTTTTTTTTTTTTTTTAAACTACTACTCCTACTTCACTGAATAACCAACAGCACATTGCCAGTACTTGCAGGTCCTACACACGCACACACACACCCCACTAGAAACAACACAGACCACGTGTTCATCATGAATTCGAAGGCCATCTATTGTCTCCAAAAATGACTTTAAAATTAATATATTTAGATGTTTAATTATAAATATTAAGTAGTTGGTAGTTTATCTAAATAAATGCACACATAAGGAAAGACTAATGAGAAAAAAATTGTAGCAAACATAAAATTTGCAAAGGACATTAAGAATTCAGAAGGTTCTAGGAATAGAGATGAGTCTAACATCTAGGAAAGTGGTATCTTAAAAAAGCTGTCTCATGAACAAAAAAATCCCTAGATACTAATGATCATTATAATGCAAGACATCTGGACAGGAATTGACTTTTTTCCAAATAAAAACTTCAAGTACAAATCAGAAAGTGTTAGGATTTCTTGGGAAATGATGGGGTGACAGGTAATTTATTTTTTTCACTCTCTTTTCCTCTATGCCCCATTCTTTCTACCACCTCTACACTGGGCTAGGCTCTATATCCCTTGCCAGCCTGAATGAAATGATCTGGAAATGACTTTCAATTTTATTTGCAGTGAAATATTCACTTTGCTAAGCCTGGCTGGTCACAGTATTGTCTAGCTTTCCATGAAGATCTATTTATGGTATGTAACTTTGTTATAAATTTGCTGAATATTTTAAATAATCTTTCCCAACAGGCTCCCCTAGAAAAGCTTTTGATATTCACTTACTTAAATGTGATTGAATATCTTTATTAGTCCTTATATCAGAACACATCGATTTTATCTTTTTGTTAGAAATGAATGTTTATGTTTCTGCCAACTCCTAAGCTACCAAATGGGGGTTCTGAAAGACTGTTTCAATGGAGAGATTTGAAAGACTATAAAAGCACACTAAATGTTTCTCAATAGCCTGAAGGGGACTCAATAAATATGAAAAGAAACTGTTTCAAAAATAAAGTAGACAATTAATGTACCCCTACATATGGAAAAGGACATAGGATGAAATAGATGGAACGAAACTTGCGCATGACTTTGAGGAGACAGTAAAACTGTAGGCAAAAGTGTAGCATCTGAAATCAGATTTTCTATGTGTAATTCCTGGAAGCATCAATAACCAACCACGTGACTTTGAGAAAGTCATCAACCACACCAAGCCTCAGCTTCCTAATTTCAAAATTGAGATAACAAAACTGCCTCTTTCTTTATGTGGTTAAGAAGATAGAATAAGGTCAAATTGTTTCACATTTTGCCTGGAAAACAGTATAAATTCCAAAAATATTAGCATCTAATTCATTGAAAGAATTCATATTTAGCCATATTTATATCAAATATTTTAAACTAAACTGTAATAATCTAATACTATTTTACCCTCATCTAATACATTCTATCATCCTTTCTAATAGACATCATAAGTACAGAAAAAAAAATGTGATTTTTTAAAAGTCATGAAAAGAATTGCTGAAGTTACAGCAAAGTTTTAAGGTCTGGAGAAACACACAGTTAAGTGTTAAATCCTTAAATAATACTTGAACTTCCAATTCTATTTATACTACATTAACAAAAGTAGGTTCGAACTACCTGATCTGATGGTATCATAGAAAAATTTGCATGGTCAGACATATGTCATGGAGTGAGGACAGTCCCTAATCACCAAATGGTAGCCCTCAACTCTCATGCCTTTCCTACTCTTTCTACAATCCATGCATGCACCCACCTACACATTCTACATATACAGAATTAAAATCAGATCAAAGTAAAAACCAGTAACACTGAATAAATAATTATAAAATGCCTTTACTGAAAATACTTATTGAAAAAGAAAAGAACAAGATTATTGGGAGAGAGTTGGGGTAGAAAGTTTCAGGCAGAGCACAGAGGAAATGATATGCATTGTGCTGCTAAACAGAATATAGTTGTGAAATTCAGTTCCAATGATTATCCTCCTGCTCAGACACTACTGCCATGCTTATCATAAGCCTGTGTTCCTGTTTCCCTTATAGTCCCTTCTACCTCTATTTTAAAGAAAGAACTACAGGATTAATGGTGATGAATTATCTCATTAAGCATTTTGATTCTGAGTATTTAAGGCGTAGCTACCACTACTGCTTACTCTACGTTTGAAGACTCATATGCACTCAGTCTCTGTACCTTCTATCCAGACATCCCCAATCCTGTGAAACCAAGTGCCACAACATCTTCAAATCTCTTTGCCACTTCTCTGCATTTGTTCTAGTCTCTAGGATCTCAGGTGGAGTCAAGCTTCACTGGAATCTCAAAATGGACAGAAATGGTCTCGGTTCAAAGGCAGACAGGTTAAAGTTAAAATCAGAATCTACCAATTACTACTAAAGTTACCTTGAACAACTCCTTAAACTCTTTGAACACATTTATTTGTCTGTAAAATCAAAATCAAGGATTAATATCCTTCCAGGTCAGACATTTATAGAACACTCTATTCTACGACTACAGAATTTACATTATTCTCATCTGCACATGGATCATTATCAAAAATTGAAAATTGTGGCTAGGCCACAAGGTGGTTCTTAACACATTTTTAAAAATCAAAATCATATCAAGCATCTCCTTGAAACACAGTGGAATAAAACTAGAAATGAATATCAAGAAGACTCCTTAAATCTATACAAATACATGGAAATTAAACAACCCGCTCCTGAATGATCTTTGGACAATGAAATCAAGGAAGAAATTAAAACTTTTTGAAACAAATGAAGAGACACACATAACATACCTCAACCTCTGGGATGCAACAGAAGCAGTGCTAAGATGGAAATTTACAGCATTAAATGCCTACACCAAGATAGAAAGATCTAAAATTAGCAACCTAATATTGTATTTCAAGGAACTAGAAAACAAGAACAAACCAAACCCAAAGCTAGCAGAAGGTAAGAAATAACAAAGATCTGCTCTGTCACCAAGCTGGAATGCAGTAGCGCGATCTTGGCTGACTGCAACCTCAGCCTCCCGAGTACAAGCGATTCTCCTGCCTTAGCCACCCAAGTAGCTGGGACTACAGGTACCTGCCACCACGCCCAGTCAATTTTTGTATTTTTAGTAGAGATGGGGTTTCACAATGTTGGCCAGGATGGTCTCGAGATCTTGACCTTGTGATCCAACCACCTCGGCCTCCTAAAGTGCTGGGATTACAGGCATGAGCCACTGCGTCTGGCCGAAAAAACTATTAAAATTTTTTTTTTTTTTAAATCATAGAAGATACAGGTTTCATGAGCCTAATGGAATTAACCTAGGAATGCAAGGCAGTGGAAATTTCCGGATAATGTGTAATAAGGCCAGAAAGCAACCTGTCAATGTCCAAAGTTTCCACGACATAAATTGAGTGATCAGAGTAGCTGCCCACCCCCCCAAAAAAAGAAATAAAGATCAGAGCAGAACTAAATGAAACCGAGATAATAAACGGAAAAATTAAAAAATTAAAGTCATTTATTTGAAAAGATAAACAAAATTAATAGACTACTAGCTAGATTAACCAAGAAAAAAATAGAGGAATCAAATAAGCAAAGTCAGAGATGATAAATGTGACATTACAACTGATACCATAGAAATACAAAACATTATCAGAGACTACTAGGGGCATCTCTAGGTACACAAATTAGAAAATTTGGAGGAAGTGAATACATTCCTAGACACATATCAACTCCCAACATTGAACCACAAGCAGCAAAATTCTTGGACAGACCAATAACAAATAGTGAAACTGAATCAGTAATAAAATATCTCCCCCAAAAATAAAGCCCAGGACCAGACATATTCAGCCAAATTCTACCAGACATGCAAAGAACTGGTACCAATCCTACTGTAACTGTTGCAAAAAATCAAACCGGAGGAAATTCTCCCTAACTCATTCTATGAAGCCAGTATCACCCTAATACCAAAGGTAGGTAAGGACACAACAAAATGGAAACCACAGGCCAATATCCCTGATGAACACAGATGCAAAAATTCTCAACTGAATCCTGGCAAACCAAATGCAAAAGCGTATCAAAAAGATAATACATGACAATAAAGTGAGCTTTATTCCAGGTATGTAGGGATGGTTCAACATATGCAGATCAATATATGTGATTCACCACATTAACAGAAATAAAAACAAAAACCACAGGATCATCTCAATAGATGCAGAAAAGGCATTTGATAAAATCCAGCATCTCCCCATGGTAAAAACCCTCGACAACTAGGCATAGAAGGAACAGATCTCAAAATAACAAAAGTCATATATGACAAACCAAGAGCCAACACTGTACTGAACAGGAACATGTTGAGAGCACCTGTCTCCCCCAAGAACTACAACAAGACAAGGATACCCATTTTCACTTCTCCGATTCAACATAGTACTGGAAGCCCTAGCTAGAGCAATCAGGCAGGAGAAAGAAATATAAGGTATCCAAATTGGGAAAAAGAAAGTCAAATGACTTCTCTTCACTGATGATAGGATTTTATATCTAGAAAACCCTAAAGACTCCTCTAAAAGGCCCCTATATTTGATAAATGACTTCAGTACAGTTTCAGGATATGAAATCAATGTACAAAATTGGTGGCATTCCTATACACCAATAATGATCAAGCTGAGAACAAAATCAAGAACTCAATCTCATTTACAACAACTACAAAAAAAACAAGAAACAAAACAAAAAAACCTAGAAATGCCTTTAAGCAAAAAAGTGAAAGATCTCTACAAGGAGAACTACAAAACATCAATGAAATAAATCATAGATGACACAAACAAATGGAAAAACTTTCCCCTTCTCATAGATTGGAAGAATCAATATTGTTAAAATAGCCACACTGCCCAAAGCAATCTACAGATTGAACAAAGTCTTTATAAATTACCAACATAATTTTCCACAGAATTAGAAAAAAATACTAAAATACACAGAGAATCAGAAAAAAGCCCAAATAGTCAAAGCAATGCTAAGCAAGGCGAATAAAGTTGAAGGCATCACATTACCTGACTTCAAATTATACTACAAGGCTACAGTAACCAAAACAGCATGGATACTGGTATAAAAACATATACATATAGATTGATTTGACCAAATTAAGAACCCACATATAAAACCATATACCTATGACAAATGAATATTCAACAAAGTAAAAAAAAGTATATATACACTGTCCTATTCAATAAATTGTGCTGTAAATATTGGATAGTCATAAGCAGAAGAATGAAACTGGGCCATGTATCACCATATACAAAAATTAACTCAAAATGGATTAAAGACTTAAACATAAGACCTGAAAATATAAAAATCCTAGAAGAAAATCTAGGAAAAACTGTTCTCAACACTGGCCTGCGCAAAGAATTTATGACTAAGTACTCAAAAATAAAAACAAAAATAGACAAATGGAGCTTAATTTTAAAATCATCTGAAGATCAAAAGAAACGATCAACAGAATGAACAGACAACTTATAGAATGGAAAACAATTCCGAACTATACATCTAACAAAAAAACTAATATCTAGAACCTACAAATAACAAGAAGAAAAAATAGATAAACCCATTAAAAAGTAGGCAAAGGACACTAGCAGACATGTTTTAAAAGAAGATATATAAGCAGCCAACAAACATATGGAAAAACGTACAATACCACTAATCATCAGAGAAATGCAAATTAAAACCACAAGTAGATATCATCTCACACCAGTCAGTACGGCTATTATTTTTTTTTCCAATGTCATTTAAAAAATTTGTGGGTACAGAGTACGGGTATTTGTGGGGTACATGAGATGTTTTGATACAGGCCTGCAACGTGAAATAATTGCATCATAGAGAACTTAGTATCTATCACCTCAAGCATTTGTCCTTTGTCTTACAAGCAATCCAATTATAATCTTTCAGTTATTTTAAAATGTACAAGTTATTATTGACTATAGTTACCCTATGATATGATCAAATAGTATGCCTTTTCGTTCTTTTTTTTTTTTTTTTTTTTTTTTTTTGAGATGGAGTCTTGCTCTGTCGCCCGGACTGGAGTGCAGTGGCCGGATCTCAGCTCACTGCAAGCTCCACCTACCAGGTTGACGCCATTCTCCTGGCTCAGTCTCCCATGTAGCTGGGACTACAGGCGCCCGCCACCTCGCCCAGCTAGTGTTTTTTTGTATTTTTTAGCAGAGACGGGGTTTCACCGTGTTAGCCAGGATGGTCTCGATCTCCTGACCTCGTGATCCGCCCGTCTCGGCCTCCCAAAGTGCTGGGATTACAGGCTTGAGCCACCGCGCCCGGCCTCGTTCTAACTATAATTTTTGTACCCAATAGCCATCCCCACTTCCCTTCCACCACCCTTCCCAGTCTCTGATAACCATCCTTCTACTCTGTTTCTATGACCTCAATTGTTTTTTTTTTTTTTTTTTTTAGATCCCACAAATAAGTCAGAACATATGATATGGCTCTCTTTCTGTGCCTGGCTTATTTCACTTAACATAATGATCTCTAGTTCCATCCACACTGTTGCAAATGACAGTATCTCATTCTTTTTAAAAGGATAGCTATCATTAAAAAAGTCAAAAAACAACAGGTGTTGGCAAGGATGTGGAGAAAAGAAAATGTTTATACACTCTTGGTGGGAATGTAAGTTAGTACAACCATTATGGAAAACAGTATGGAGATTTCACAAAGAACTCAAAACACAACTATTCGATCCTGCATCCTAGTACTGGGTATATACTCAACAAAAGCAACTAAAAGTGTTACATGAAAAATATACTGCAGTTGTATGTTTATCATAGCACTATTTACAATAACAAAGAAACAACCTAAGTGCCCATCAGTAAATGATTGGATAAAGAAAATGTGACATCCACATGTATATATGTGTGTGTATATATATATGCATTTATATATACACACACACCACAGAATACTACACAGTGATAAGAAACTATGAAATCCCGTCTTTTAAGCTACATGAATAGGAACTAGAGGCCATTATCCTAAGTGAAGTAACTGGGAAACAGAAACTTAAATGCATTATGTTCTCGCTTATAAGAAGAAACTAAACAAAGGGTACACATGGACATCTAGAGTGGAATAATATAAACTGGAAACTACAAAAGATTAAAGGCTGGTAGCGGGGTGAAGGGTGAAAAATTACCTATTGAGTATAGTGTTCGTTATTCAGGTAATGGATATATTAAAATCCCAGACTCCACCACTACACGATATATCCATGTAATAAACCTGTACATGTAACCCCTCAATCTATTTTAAAACTCTTTCTAAGACATGTTTATTACTAGAGTTAAATGAGATAATACATTAAATTCAGCTTGTACAGTGCTTAGATTTGGTAGGTGGTGAGGAAATGCTTATTTTCTTTCATTTCTGACATAGTCACATTATCCTTTCATCCTTACAGTAAGATTCATGGAAATAGCTCTTTTGAGCATCAGTATTTATTTCTAATAACTTGGTAATCACATTCTATTTTAATTATTAAATATCCTCAGTGTGCCAAAACTGTAGACCATTATGTAAAAATAGTTTAGTGCTTTTTTAGTCTTACTAGATTGACTTAGATTTTTAATTGTTAAAGTATACAGTATCATTACTTCCAATGAATAGAGTACTACCAGATTTACCAGCAGAAATCTACTAGTACTAGAAATCTACTAGAAGTTCTGTTTATAACAGAAATATTAAACATGATAGTACTCCATATTCTTCAGAAAAAGTATCATATTCAACCTTATTTTTTAACATGGGACTGGATTTACGGTCATGCATTTTAAGATACATTCATACATTTGCTGAGGAAAATTATTGCCTTAAAATTCATGTTATCATATGTGTCTTAGCTTTCTTGTAAGGTTTCCCTAAAATGCATTCTAAAATGTTTTTTATAACTAAATAATTTATTTACATTATTAATTTTGTATTACCTATACAAAATAACTGAAATTGATTGTTACAGTACTGGTTCAGAAAAAGAGAGACATTTTACATGAGACTAACTCAGTAAGCGAGAATTAGGGTCCTTATTTTCCTTGCTTTAAACCCCGCTGCAGAGGTCAATGTCTTCTCATGAGGAAGCATTATAGGAGTAATGAAGTATAATAACTAACGTTAGTGCCTCTAAGATGAGAGAGTCTTCAGCAGCTATAATTTTTGTAGCAGTACTGATATACTTTAAAGTAAAGTAGTATGCTGCTATAAAGACACATGCACACGTATGTTTATTGTGGCATCATTCACAATAGCAAAGACTTGGAATCAACTCAAATGTCCATCAGTGACGGACTGGATTAGGAAAATGTGACACATATACACCATGGAATACTATGTAGCCATAAAAAAGGATGAGTTTGTGTCCTTTGTAGGGACATGGATGCAGCTGGAAACCATCATTCTCAGCAAACTATCGCAAGAACAGAAAACCAAACACCGCATGTTCTCACTCACAGGTGGGAATTGAACAATGACATTACCTGGACACAGGAAGGGGAACATCACACACCAGGTCCTATTGTGGCCGGGGTGGGGGAGGGACAGCATTAGGAGATATACCTAATGTGAATGACGAGTTAATGGATGCAGCACACCAGTATGGCACATGTATACATATGCAACAAACCTGCACGTTATGCACATGTACCTTAGAACTTAAAGTATAATAAAAAAAAAAAAAGAAAAAAAAAAGCTGTGACATTCTAAGTAATGTTACTGAATCAATACTCAGTAACTTCTAATAAGCTAAATAATAATCTGATTGCTAGAAACACTTGATTTGTAAAATAAGAACATGGGCATGCATTTTATCATGATTATTAATAATCTATAGCATTACTGTGCAAATATATCCTTGGACTATGATGCTTGTTAATAGAATGCTTATGGGAAATTATAAGTCTTCTCAATTAGATTAAAAAACTGTAACTGAATATCATGCACATACTACTATGTAGACTATATAAGTGACGTTCTTTCTTTACATAAACTTCCAATCATTTATGTCAAAATAATAATACTACCACTCAATTTCATAGTCAATGGTTTACCACTATTAAGATATTTGAATATGGGAATGCAACAGAGATAGAAGGAAATAAGAAAAGTCAGAGACTGAAGACACCAGATACAACATCACCAGGTAAGCCACTTTATAGATATATTTTTCTACACCTTTATGATTTTTTTTTGCTGTACGCACAACTTTTTAATTTGTCAAAATTTCATGCCGTTGTCAGAAAGTTAACCATGATGAAGATGGTTTGAGAAATAAAACTAGTCAATATTATCAGAACATCTGTTCTAAAAACACTTACTGAGCATCAACTATTGACTAAGTACTCTGAAAACACAAAAGAAATCTGGCTCTCTGGTTATAACACAGTATTTTTTTGGATTTTATTATTTATCCTCCTTACCATCATAACCATGAAACTTTCATTAAGCACTTATGAGGGCAAAAGACAGGAAATAAAATGAAACCTCACAGCAGAAACAAATAATGTGTAATTTTAACCATGCTAAATATGAGAGAGAGCTTGCTAAGCACTAAAAGCACTACTTGATCCTATGTCATTGTCAGACTTAACTGAGTCACTTATCCTTCTTCCAACTATTGCATTTCTCTTTTATACTGCCTATTTTCTTAATTCCAGCTCTCAGGTCCCAGTTGCCCAGTCCCAGAATCTATTATTTTGAGCTTTTTGTTCATTTCCTAAATCTAGTTCTATTGGTTTTGATTTGATCTCCGGAATGCTTTATACCTGTTTACAATTTTCATTGACATTGCTTTCATTCAGGCTCTATACACTTTCTGCAATATCCTCTTAACATGTTTTCTGGCCTCCTGTTTTCTCTGCTCTTTCATTTATCTTCAAAAAATATCTTCTTAAATATTAAGGTAAGTTTTACTAAATTGCTGCTCTTTCTAGTTTAATTTCTCATGAATAATGGTTTCCTGTTACTTATAGAACTACTAGCAAATGCCTGAGTCTTTTATATAAGACTCATGATCAACCTCCATGATCAGGCTTAAATCCTCCAGCATTAAGTATACTACAAGATTTCATAAATGATTGGTTTCTGTATTCTTCACAGCACCCATGTGCTATAATGAGTGTTTGTTCAGTGATATGGAATAGAATGCAATGGAATGAAATGAAATGTCAGATCCTTTGGCAGAATTATACCTAAACCTTCTCTGTAACATGAACATGTAGATCATTTTAAAGGTCACCAGATGAGGATATTTCACAATCTTGGCAACCCAAATGTCTGCCTTTAACTAACCTTCAAGGAAAGCATAGGTGACTGAGCTTCTAAGAGGCTACTCAGTTTGTATTAATCAGTATTTCACATATAACCTTCACTGAAGTCAGAATATAGAGTATATATTTACATCTGCAAATTCTAGTAATTTGTGAAGTCTTTGTTGATGCTGTCACCAACATAATGTATCTATGCACAAAAGTCTAAATCTCTCAGAAGAATGGAAAACCTAGGAAGAAAACTGAGCTTTAAACTTCATCCCAGTCTCACTGTGCCAGGAGACAAAAGATTTCACTGTTAAATATTTTCCTTTTGATAAAAATGTCTTCTAAAATGGCAAACTTCTTTACTATTAATGAAAGCTCAAGGCTTTTACTCCTCAATAACATCATGCCACTCCTTCGAGGGAAAAACCTTTCATTCTTTATCAACATCACTAATAAATTCTATCCCTTAAGACAAAAATGACCAGCTAGAATTATATGTGATATATTTTTTCACAGGGGAATGAGAGGTTCGATTTGTTTACTCACCAGAGAGAATCACTCTTAGGTGCCTCAGATCTAAAGCAAACCTCTAAATACTCTCCCCAAAGCAATGTCTAAGAATGAATGGTTTATCCCAAATGTTGCAGTCAATTGAACTTTTCTTGGTTACCCAGACTAAAGGGTTTGGCTAGATTTAATAGTAACCACCATATAGGATCAACTGCTTTACCTTACCTAATTGCCAGGTTCAGTAAAAGTGACTTATCTTCCTGGCATTTCACAGTGTCTGAATTTCTAGCCTGCCTCATAATAAAATGCTGTTGAAATGAAGATAGCAAAGGATCCTGTCACAGAATATACAGAGGCATATCTGTAATATTCACAGTGTACTTGCAAGATTTGCAAACATTTTAATCTTGCCCTCCATTTGAGAGAGAGAACAGGCGACCTCTGATCTGAGTAGAATTTAAATCAATTCCCAGCAATAAAATCCGTATCTTTTCTTTAATTTTGTCATCTGCAATCATCTTTAAGAAAAAAATGGCGATGGCACAAGGATTTAATGTCTATTTACACAAAGCTAAAAATAAATATTAGAAGTTTGGTGATACAGTAGATGGGAGTTGCTTTTGTGGGTACTCTAAGGTTACTGATGTATTTTGTTGTCAGAAGGAGAAATTTCCTTACTTTCAATGATTTACAATTCTTGGGAAGAAAAACTGAAAAGTGATTCAATGACTATATATATAGGGCTTTAGTTTGAACTCAGTTACCCAAAGAATATTTTCTTTTGTTTTATGAAATGTGCCAAGACTAACAAAATAGTATTCCTTTATTTCTGTATGTATGTTCCTTTCAGTGTTAAAAGACAATATAATGTACATGTTTCATGTTTTAAATAAATTCAACTCTTTGCTAAATTGTTTGATGTTAAGTCACCTTCTTCTCACCAAAATTGTTCCCAAGTAACAAAAGAGCATTATCAATTTTCAGGACTTGAATATAAATCTTCTTTCCTTTGTGTTAATTTTATTTTAAAAAACTTTTGTCTTGAAGAGTGCTCAAATAGTTAAAAGTAGGAGTTGGCCTTATTCTCTGAGCCAGCAAACCAATGCCTTCTGGCCTCTTTATGCCCTTTAAATAAATAATTCCTGGATGTAAAATGTTCCATAACCAACTTGCATATACTCCTGTTGCCTTCTTTTGTTTCAAATTTTTTCTTCAAGGCAATTTCTACTCATTAGAAATGGCATACTTTCAAGTAATGAATCATCTATTGAAATTTTATGACAATATTTGTCAAACATTTTCCATTTCATTCACAAAACATTTCAGGTACCTGTCAGAATATTAAGATCCTGGAGAGCTTGTCTCACCTAAATGAAGAGTCTATTCAGCATCCCAAGCTAAGAACTTCCTTCCCAGCTGCCCTAAGTTATCCATACTTAGCTGTGCTAACATTCTCCTTCCCCTGCTCTTTTGGAGCTCTTCTTCCTGGCTTTCTCTTTACACTCCAGGCATCCGGCAACAGTGTCCTGCCTTCTGATGTTCAGTGTTACTTGGCCTAATCTTGGTCTTTTCTAAAATACTTCAAGTTCCAAAAGTATTGGATACATTAAAACTATGACTGGAAGGAACACTATAAACAAACTGACTCAACACTTTTCTTTCCAAAGTAAAGATATAGAGAACCTGGGACATTAAGTGATGTTGGAAAATGACAATACAGTTAGTGGTAGAACTGGAGCTCAAACTCTGGCTTCTAGTGGGACAAGTTTGTCTTGGGTTAGATTCCTCCAAAAACACATCTTGAGTAAAAGACTTGGGAACAAATGGTTTATTTGGAGGGTGAACCCTTAAGGCATTATGAGAGCATGGAGACATTCAGGAAGTTACCTTGTGTATATCTGGAGCTCAGTTCTACTGGGGAATCTCTGAAAGACTGTAGAGAATCTATGTTAGAAATGTCCCACTATGGGACAAAGATTCTATGGGATTTCTCTATCGACTTTTACTCCTCATTGGCTAAGGGCAGCTCTGGCAGCACTAATTGCACCTCCTGTCCGCCTTCAAACTGGCTGAAATGCTTCTGCACCAGAAATGCCCTCAGGGAGAGAGAAGCCACTGCTGTACATCAACCTTGTCCAATCCATGACCCAGGATGGCTTTGAATGTGGCCCAACACAAACTTGTAAACTTTCTTAAAATATTTTTGCAATTATTTCTTCTAGTTCACCAGCTATCGTTAGTGTTAGTATATTTTATGTGTGGCCCAAGACAATTCCTCCAATGTGGCCCAGGGAAGCCAACAGGTTGGACACCCCTGGTGTATATAGCCACTCTCTGCATGTAACTTCCAGTGTAGGCCAAGGGGAAAAGGGCAGATATAGTGTCAACCAGAGAAGCAAATGTGCCACAGAGCAAAAGTGGTACTATTAGAGAACTAGCACTGTACCTAACTTCTTCATCAGATGTTCAATTAGTATCTATGTGACAAGTAATCACAGTCACAATTTCTACCTAACTACAATACAGTTGATGTTTTTTTCCTGATGGCATAGCAGATGAGGATTACCATAGTTACAGCTCTTCTTAAATGCTAGATCTTCAACTGCTGTGACCAAAGGACTCCTGGGGGTCAGTATAGTAAGAGCTGGCCCCATTTGTCATTGAAAACTGAAGCTCATTAAACTTTAAAAAAAAAAAAAAAAAACTCTAGAACTTAGAAATAAATGTATCTTTTATTTGCATGGAAAACTGTAAAACTATATCTGACTGAATATTATAAAAAGAGAGAATTAAGTTAGGCAAAAGGCAGATTTAGGAGGTATGAAGTAAAGGAGCAGATATTCCCTTCCAAAGCCATAAATCCAACAACCACAGATCATAAGTAGAGTTGCCAGATAAAATAAAGGACACTCAGCAAAATGTGAATTTCAGATAAACAATGAATAATCTGGGACACACACTGAGAAAATTATTTGTTGTTTATCTGAAATTTACATTTATGTAGGCTTCTTTTATTTTTGTTTGCTACATATTGCAACCCTAATCCTGGGACAACTACAAAGGATCTTCTGTGTGTGCGTATCCTCATGAATTGAGCAGGAGTCTATTTCAACAATAAAACTCAGAGCTAATTGTAATATTTTATGGCATTGATTAAAATAAAGTACCCTCATAATTTTGGATCAGAAATATTATTGTAGAAGTCTCAATCACAGAAACAAAAAATAAATGCTTTCTGGCAGCGAGGGAGCGTAACTGGAAATGTACAAGTAAACTGAAGAAACAAGATGAAAATATTAACATTTTTAAAATGTCATATTTTATAGAAAAGCAATGCTTCAGACCCTCATTTATCATCAAGCTTGGCCGGCTTCAAGTTACTATAAATTGAATGTAAAATTACATTAAAAAATCATAGCCTTATTACTTAAATTTGTATTACAAGTAATCCCTATGAAGTCTTTCTTCCAGGAAAGCAAATTTTTAATAAATCACACATCCTGTACTGTTCTCATCCACAAATATGTTTGATTTCTTTTCCAAATACGAAAAGCCTAGTTATGTTATATTTTTTAAAAAACAACAACAAATGTCTTAATCCATTTTGTGCTGCTATAACAAAAATAACTGAGACTGGGGTAATTTAGGAAGAACGTAAATTTATTTTTTCACAATTCTTGAGTCTGGGAAATCCAAGATCAAGGTGTTAGCGTCTGGTGAGGGCCTTTTCAGAGTTTTCACATGGTGGTGCATGGTGGAGGGTCAAGAGACAGGAGAACACTGTGTGAAGCCTCTTTTATAAGGGCCTTGATCCTATTCATAAGGGAGAAGCCCTGATGGATTAATCACCCTTAAATATTCCATCTCTTAATACAATCACCTGAATTTTGGAGGGGACTCATTCAAGCTATTGCAACAAAGATGGTAAAAATAATTTTTAAACTATGGCTGACTTTAAGTTTTAATTTTCTCCCATCAACCATGTCATCTGTGTTATTGTGTATAGATAATATACACAAAGTTTGCTTTCTAGTAGAAAGCATACAACATAAGATACACCTACCTTATGTTGTTGTACTTGGCGTTTTAGGTCTTCAAGATCAGGTCCAAGGGGTTCTTCCTCCATTTTCCTTGTTCTTTCTTCTGTTTTTGTCAGCCAGTCATTCAACTCTTTCAGTTTCTGATTCTGGAGATCCATTAAAACTCTATGTAAACTGAAATTTTGAGAGAAGTCTGTTATTACACCTCTTTTAAAACAACTTATTACTGAACATCGCAATGTAAAACAATAGAATTTATAATATAAGGAATGTTCACATTTGGGGGCATCTACTGGACATTGAGAAGGATGTAAGGAAAGCCCACTATCAATCGTCCCTGGAACTCTTATTTCTCAGACCTATAATCATTCACAAATCCTGATTTCTAAAAAGTTTCACATAACCAACTAAATGTGAACATGCTAACTGAACTGCAAAGCATCTGATAACTGACTTAGTAGTATATTTTGGCAGTTGTTCATTTACATTCTCATTATTTAATACGTGTGGTGGTTAAAGATGGCAACAAATTCTTTGTCCATCTTCCCTTCAAGAGATGAGGTCTATTTTCCATCCCTGTGAATATGATCAGGACTTGTGACTTTTTTTTTGACCATAGAATGTGACATAACTGACACCACACCAAATCCAAGTGTAGGCTACAAAAGAACTGGCAGCATTTGTATTTTTCCTCTCTTGAAGCCTAGATTCCATGCTGTAAAGGAGGCCAGGCTACACTGCTGAATCATTAGAGATCATATAGGAGTGATTCTGGAGGATGAAATATTATATTGGAAGTGAGCTTCCAGCTCATTGCAGCCCAAGGAGTGACCCCAGCTATAACACCAGTAATACAAAAACAACCTGGCTGAGCCCTGTTTATATTCTTGATCTTCAGAATCATGACACAATTATAAATTGTTTTAACGCATTAAGTTTGGATGCCATTTGACACACAGAAATACGTAAATGAAAGCATGCTTTTTTCCCCACAAAGATATAGAAAATAGTGGGCTGGGTAATGAATTTAAAGTCCAAAGGCCTAGGTTCACAACCCAGCGGTAAGCTCTACAACCAGGTTCTTAAACGTTCTCAGTTACATTTCCAGCATCAGGGACATGGGATAATGCTTTGCCTATTAATTACACAAGTTTGTGTTGAGGATGAAAATACATTAAGGTTCTTTCATTAATTCAACCAAAATTTGAGATGTAAATGGGAAGCGTTAATGGTTATTTCAAGAGAAATAGTCTTTATAAATATCATGTTTAAAGTATTTTTCAAAACTATATTCTGAACATTGATCTTATAAACGGGATATAATTTGAATTAGGAATATATTATTTTGAATACATAAATGTATTCTAAAATCTTTAGTGGAAGTTTCCATTAATCACCACATTTAAACACACAAAGTGCACACATAGCTGAGAGTGTTTTTTAATAGACTTAATTTTTTGGTTTAGATTTACAAAAAATTAATGAGATTATAATACAAAGAGTTATCATATAACTTGCACTCAGTCTCTCCCATTTTACTAACATCTTATGTTATTATGGAACATTTGTTACAATTAATGAACCAATATTTGTGCATTATTATTAGCTGGAGTCTATATTGTATTCTGATTTCCTTAGATTTAAACTATTTTTTTTTGTATTTCAGTATCTCTTCAAGGATTCCATATTACACTTAATTGTCCTGATTCCTTAATCTGCTTTTGGCTATGATAGTTTCTCAGAATTTTTCTGGCAGTTTTTAAAAGTGCTGGCCAGGCTGGTATTTTGTAGTATGCCTCTTAGTGGGAATTTGTCTGAATTTTTTTTCCTCATAATTAAACTGGGGTTTTTGAAAGACCACAGAGGTAATGGGCCATTTTAATCACATTTTATCAAGCATATATACTCTCAACATGACTTATCAATGTTAACTTTGACCACGTGGCTAAAGTAACAGGTGTCACATTTATCCACTATAAAGTTACTCTTTCCCCCTCCTTTTACACTATTTTTTAATAAGAAAGTCACTATACACAGTCCCCATGGAGTGGGGAGTTATATTCTCTTTCTGTGAGGGCAGAGAAGTTACATAAGTTATTTGGAGTTTTTTCTGCATTGGAGATTTGTCTCTATTCCTCCATTTATTTATGAAATTACTTATTTATATAACATGGCCTCATGTATAGTTATTTGATACTTTGGGCTAAATCCAGTATTAGTTTCTGCTTTGGATTTTTGCTCAAATAGTTCCAGCTTTGAACACTGGGAACTCTCTTGGTTGGCGACTGACATATCCCATTAAAGTTTTTTGTTTAGGGCAGGGCTGTGGAGTTGAGCATGTTCTTACTTTCTGGCACTACCAAATGCTTCAGGTTAATTTTCTATACTGCCTTTCTTAGTTTTAGAATCAGCCGTTTCTCCAGTGTTCTAGTTTTTTTTTTTTTTTTTTTGGTGGGGGGAATGTTACTGGAACCCAAGATCCTGTTGCTAGGTATGCTTGTTGCTTCTAGGGTGTTGTAGCTTACAGGACATCTGGGTTGACATAAAGAAGTGGATGTACGAGTGCGTACTCACCCATAAATACTTCTTTATGTAATTACCTCATCTGTAGCAAGCTAAATATTAATCTATCCATATCTCTCCATCTTGTGACTTCTGTCCTTTATCTGTGAACTACCTCTTCAACAGTAAGAATTTGACTTAAATTAGAAGTTGTTACAAGAAACTCAAAAATGATTTCTTTAAACTAGAAGCTGAGATGACCCCTGTTCCATGTTTGGCTCCTCGTGCTGCTGAATCCACAGAGAAAGGGGTTACCACACAGAACCTAAGCGCAAATGGTCAACTGAGTTCATCCTATACAATGCAGGGCAAGTAGGACTACATCAGAAAATTACAGGCATTTGCCAGGAGTCTCTTAGTATCCCCATATACAATAATGTTAACCAATAAAAAAATAAATAAATAAAAATTAAAAAAAAAAAAACAGAAGATACTCGATCGATATGGAACCACTAATAATATGGTTCTTTGGAAGGATGTTTTTTTATTTCCCACTAAGGTGAATGGCCAGGAGTCTCTTAGTATCCCCATATACAATAGTGTTAACCAATTAAAAAAAAAAAAAAAAAAAGCAGAAGATACTCGATCAATATGGAGCCAGTAATAATATGGTTCTCTGGAAGGATGTCTTTGATTTCCCCCTAAGGTCAATGTCTGCAACTAGAAGAAATTCTGTCATAGTAACCAAGACAGCATTGTATTAGCATAAAAACAAATTAATGGAACATAGTAACAGAACCCAGGAATAAATCCATGCATTTGCATTCAACTGATTTTTGACATGGGTGTCAAGAACACACCATGAGGACAGGACACCCTCTTCAGCAAATGCTACTGGGAAAAGTAAGAATCTAAAGCAGAAGAATGAAATTAGACCCTTATCCCTTGCCACATACAAAAACCAATTTGAAATGGATTAAAAACTTAAATGTGAGACTCAAAACTATCAACCTATTAGTAGAAAACATAGAGGACAAGCTTCATCACAATTATTTGGGCAATAACTTTTGAATATGACTTTAAAAGCACAAGCAACAAAAGCAAAAATAGACTGAGGACTTACACCAAACTAAAAATCTCTGCACAGAAAAAAAAATAAAATTGAAAATTAACAGAGTAAAGAGATAACCAATAGAATGAGAAAAATATTTGCAAACTATCTATCTGATGGTGGTTCATATCAGAAATACATAAGAAATTCAAACAACTCCATAGCAAGAAAACAAATAACCTGATCAAAAATAGGCAAAAGACTAAAATAGACATTTATCATAAAAAGGACAAATGGATAACACGTATATGAAAAAATGTTCAACATCACTAATCATCTGGAAAATGCAAATTAAAACCACAATGAGGTATCACTTTACTTGCAAAGAAAAGGCAACACTTACACACTGTTGGTGGGAGTGTAAATTAGTTCAACTACTGTCGAAAATAGTGTGGTGATTCCACAAAAACCTAAAAACAGAAGTACCATTTGACCCAGCAATCCTATTGTTGGGTATATACTTAAAGGAATATAAATCATTCTACCAAAAGGACACATGCACACACATGTGTTCATGGCAGCACTATTCACAATCACAAAGAGAATCAACCTAAATGCTCATCAATGGTAAACTGGATAAATATGGTAAATACGTATTGTGGAATACTATGCAGCCATAAAAAAGAATAAGATTATGTTCTTTGCAGGAACATAGATGAAGCTGGAGGCCATTATCCTTAGCAAAATAATGCAGAAAAAGAAAACCAAATATTCCATGTTCTCACTTGTAAGTGGGAGCTAAATGATGAGAACACATGGGCACATACAGAAGAACGACAGACATGGGGCCTATTGGAGTTTGGAGGGTGGCAGGAGAGAAAGGATTAGGAAAAATAACTAATGGGTACTAGGTTTATACCTGGTGATGAAATCATCTGTACAATAAACTTCCATGACACAAGTTTACCCATTTAACAAACCTGCACATGTACCCTTGCACTTAAAAGTTAAAATATAATAATAATTAATGATATCCTTGCCAAAAGAAACAAAAAGAGAGACATCACCTCACTTTCATTAGCATGGCTACTATCCAAAAGAAAAAAGATAAATGTTGATAACGATTTAGAAAAAAAGGCACCTATTACGTACCTGCAAAAGTTAAAAATTACAAATTAAGAAAAAACGAAAACCTTTACACATTGTAAATAGGAATGACAATCAGTATAGGCATTATGGAAAACAGTATGAAGGTTCCTTGAAATATGAATAACAAAACTACTATGTGATACAAAATCCCACTATGAATTATATATATAAAGGAAATTAAATCAGTATGTCAAAGACATATCTGCACTACCATTTTTATTGCAGAACTATTCATAGCCAAGACATAGAATCAACGTAAATATCCACCAATATATGAATGGATAAAGAAAATGTGGTATACATATATACAATGGAATACTACTCAGCCATAAAAAAGAATAAAATACTGTCATTTGCAACAACATGCATGAACCTGGAGAATATTGTTAAGTGAAATAAGCCAGTACAGAAAGACAAGTACTGCCTAATCTCACTTATATGTGGAATCTAAAACAGCTGATCCCACAGAAGTAGACAATGAATAGTGGTTGCCAGAGGCTGAAGTGGTTACGAGGAAGGGGGAGGTGTGGAGATGTATTTCAAGGGATATACAGTTACAGTTAAAATATTCAAGTGATCTATTTTACAACATGGTGACTACAGCTAATGCAAATATACTCTTGAAAAATGTAAAGAGAGGATGTTAAATATTCTCACCACAAAAATGATAAATATGTAAGGTAAAGCACATGTTAATTAGCTAGATTCAACCATTCCACAATATATATTTACTCAAAAGCATCATGTTGTACATGATAAATACATACAATTTTATCTGTCAATTTAAAGTAAGGTTTGAAAAACAATGTTTAGAAATTGGTAGCATTTAAAATAAAATATAAAAATTGGGTCTGTTGAGTGTGTGTGTGGACGCTGCATACTATTGGCAGGAAAGAGAACACACTCAAATATGTTTAGCTCAGTAGACTACTTACACATTTATGTAAAGGGTTGGGGGGAAAATAATAAATGATAGTGAAGGAGCCAGGACCTAACAACAAAGCAAACTGACCTAGCAACCCTGGAACTGGAAGAAAAAAGGAAGAGCGCTGTTACTGAAGCTCAGTAAGAGTTAGAGACATGGAACAAGAGCTGTCCAACAGTAGCCGTAGTTCAAGAGGAACACAATTCCTGCCACTCCACAGTAAGAAATAGAAGAGGAAGAACAAAGTACCACAATCTCTGCTTTCACCCTCTTGCCAGTGCTTCCCATTGGCTGAAGTACTTTAGCAACCAAAGGCAGAGACGAACGTGGGTAATGGAAAATCTAGACTTCATCCTCTTTGAACAGAGCAAGAAGGAGAAAAGTGAAATGAAATTGCTAAACAGAATAACTATCAAAATACTTAAATTAGAATAAGTGTATTTAAAACTAAACAGAAGGATACAAAATTCCATCAGCATCTTTATCCTCATACACTAATGCCAGTCTATTCAAACCTCAACATGGAACCTGTATGTAATGTTACATACCACTCACACTCTTCATATAAAATTACAGGGAAACGGGAAGTAAACCAGTAAAATAAAATATAAAAGATAATGGCTCCATAGCTGGCCAGAAGTATTGGGGTTGTTACTGGAGCTTTATTCCAATATGCATGTAATATTCCTTTTGAGAGTGTTTACAATAATTTAAATTGCACTATTTATTGACTTTTAACATTTTAGAGACACATTTACCATGAGGAACATTGCAATCAGAAGTTATGAGAATACATTTTCATTTATCAAACATAAAAAGTAGACATTTTATTTTTATGAGAAACAACAGAGATGAGACATCCATTTAAGTGGAAGCAAAAACTGAAAGTTGCTAGTATTTGAAAACAACATTTACTTTTCGCTTTTGGACAGACATTTCCTTCAACAAATATTTACTGAGTTTCATATCTATGCAGAAAAACTCATATTTGTTAGGAATGGACAAAATAAAATACCTATCTTCAATTTTAAGTAGCTTAGAGACTATTAGAAACATAAATACAATAATAATTAGAATATAAGAAAACCATTATAATTAGATTTATATACATTCCTGAGGGTGTAAGGAGAGGATACAAATTGACCTGCAGTCATTGGGAACAGTGTCCTCACAGAACACACAGCCTAAGAGTTGAGACTTGAAAAATTCATTCATTAATTTACAAAGTATACAATTATTGAGTACCTGGATACTATGGATGGAGAGGCAAGGAAGACCCACACAGCCCCTTACTATCTTGGAGTTTACATGGATGGCGGGTGAGGGCCACAGATAATACATATAGCTCATCAGGCCATTAGTTGGTTATAATGTGATCATACCATGAAATGAGAGCAATTGAGTTGAGTCTGTAAAGGAAGGACTTTAGCGCAGTACTGATATCTGAACAATTCTGAACACAGAAGTCAGAAGTACTGAAAAGGAAGGTATAAACTCTTTCCAGACAGAAAGACAGACCTGTGAAAGGCCCTGTCACATCACAGAGGAACAGGAAATCCAGTGCAGCTTGATTGCACAAGGTGCAGGGTGGTTGTACAGTATCATTGCCTACCTTAACCTGTGGGTTCTCAGAGATTTCTTGAGCTCTGCCCCAAATCTGAAATTTGAACCTCCAGTATTCATGTTTGTGATTTCATTTTACAAACTTGCACTCAGAGATTGACCAATAAGAAGAGAAGTACACATGAGTGTTTTACCTTTTTTTTTTTTTTTCCTCAATAGAGACAAGGTCTCATTATGTTGCCCAGGCTGGTCTTCAACTCTTTAGCTCAAGCAATCCCACCACCTTGGCCTCCCAAAAGTGCTGGAATTACAGGCACGAGTCCCCGAACCCAGCCAGGTGTTTTGTCTTTATAGGTGAGATACAGAAACATCTCGTTGGGGATTTTTGGGGTAGGGACCAGAATGGCTGGGTGGCAGGTAGTGTATGGGAGTGCTCAGTGTGTAAACTGGATGGTCAATATTTTAATGACTGGCACAGTCACATCAGTGTCTCCCAGCCAAATAGAGCCCTGCTTTTTCTCTTTCGATTAGTGGTTCTGAAAGCGTGGTTACTGGACCAACAGCATCAGCCCATCCCCTAGAAACTTGCTAGAAGTGCAAATTCTCAGATTGAGACCCACACTTACTGAATCAGAAACTCTGGGATTGTGGTCTACAAATCTGTATTTTAACAGGACTTCCAGGTGACCGATGCATCCTCACACTTGAAAATTACTGCTCTAGATAACTTTATTCTACATACACAATTCACTCAAATTCTGCAGAGACCAAGATATTAACATTAATAGGAGGACAACTGCCAACCCCCAGGAAATTACTATGAATTATTTTGACGTGAGACTTTTACATTCTCTTCCTGACTTCACCTCCACTTACAGAGAGAAGTGTGACTGCCAACTGCCTAAGAATGGGTTCTACCTGAGTCTCCAAAAAGCAGGATTTCATGTGTCTGAAGCGTGAAATTAACCTCAGAACCTTCCTTCCCATAGGGCAAAAATGAATATCAATTATACTTCACATACAAAGCATAAGATCTCCAGTTTGCTGTAGTCCTCATCACTCCCTATCCTCTTTTATACACAACTCATCGCACCTTCCTTATGTTATCTCTATGGTTTCTACAACAGGCATTTGGATTTGGTGCCCACGGGGTCTTGATCACAGCTTCTGAAGCTTAAATATGGATACAGCCCACCTGGTGATTCTGATTTAAATTCACGAGGTTGGATCGAAGAATTCCATTCTAACTAGCTTCCAGGTGAAACCAAAGTTGCTGGGCTATGGATCAAACTTTGAACAACAATAATCCAGGTAAGAATATTATCTATTTATGGTATGTGTTTGATCTATTAGTTACTACTGCTGAAACTCAGAAGATATAGATTAATGTGACCCTGGCAGGGAAACATCAAAGGGCATCAGACTCAGGATGCCCAAGTATGCCCTTCTGTAAAGTAAGGAAGGGCTTTATCACAGCACTGGTATTTGAAAAACTCTAAAGATTGAAATAAGAAGTAGTGAAGTGGATACTTCCTTCACTGAGGCCCGTGAAGAGAGAACATCAGTAAAGTGCAGGTGAATTACAGGCCAGAGTATTCTTGGTGCCTAGCAAGGAGTGGTCCACAGCAAGTCTGAACCAGAGGAAGAAGCAAACCTGAAGGAGGCACTGAAATCAGAACGTGAGGTTCTAAGAGCCTTCAAGACACAAATGTCCTCTTTCCCAAAGGTGGTTTAAAAAGGGGTGACTTCAGGGAGTGGGGAGGTTAACCTTTGGGTTAAAATATTAACATTAGTTTTAAAATACATTGGCTAACATTTATTCAACTTTTTTTTTTTTTTTTTTTTTTTGCATAACCTTGCCTAGGTAAATATTTATAATACTAGTATTCCTTTTTTTTTTTTTTTTTATTTTTTTTTTTTTTTTAAAGACAGGGTCTCATTCTGTCACCCAGGCTCGAGTACAGTGGTACAATCATAACTCATTGAAGCCTTGACTTCCCAGGCCCAAATGATCCTCCGGCCTCAGCCTCCTGAGTCGCTGAGACTACAGGTACACCATCTTGCCTGGCTAATTTTTAACTTCTCTTGTATAGATGTGGTATCCCTATGTTGCCCAGGCTGGTCTTGAACTCCTGGACTAAAGCTATCCTCCTGCCTCGACCTCCCAAAGTCCTGGGATTACAGGCATGAGCCACCGCACCTAACCATTGTTATTTCTGAGGACAGTGGTAGGTTAAGCAACTGGCACAGTGGCATGTGAAGCCAGTACAGAAATCACAAACCCTGTGTGACGCAAGACTGTGCTCTTACCTTTGCACTATGTTATTTTTTTCATGGACAAAATATTGTATTAGATATGAAATTGCTGATATTTGAATTTGCTTGATGAAAATGACTTCATATAGTTCAATTTAAAACATGATGAAAATGAGAAAGGAGTTTCATACTTCCAGCTAACATTCTAGAGATGTAAATACATTTGCAAAAATTGTCAAATTCACAAAATAAAAATCTACCATCCACAGATAGGAAAAAAAGTTCGCATTTTTCCAGGTTTCATTTTATGTTCTTCAAGTGGTCATTTAGAAAGGAAAGTAAAAGCAGAAGGTGAATGGAGTGTACATATATGACTGGCAATAGAGAGCCGACATAGTGGAATTAGAATAAAGTAGCGTAGGGCAGGAGATGATACTGACAGTAGGTATAGGCAAAAGCGTATCAGGACATGATACTAGGAACTGCTACAATAAACTTCCAATCATTCAGATCATCTGAGAGTAGAGAAGGGCTAGCAAAACAGGTAAATTGTAATAACTTGGAACTTTGGCAACATAGATTACAGACATAATAATCTCTAGAGTCAATGCCATTTTTGGATGTATTGTTATATAACGGACATCGTCATGGTTTCACCCAGTGTTTCTCAAACTTTAATGTACGTATGAATTACCTGGAGAGTGTCAAACTATGCATTCTAAGTCAGTAGGTCTGGGTTGGGGCCTGAAATTCTGCATTTCTAACAAGCACCCAGTGGACATCAATGCTTCTGATCCGTGAATCACATTTTAAGGAGGAATGGTATAAGTCACTTTGAGTTGGCCTTTTTGTCATTTACAGTAAATGGCATTCTAAGGAATAGTATTTTTCAAATTATTTTACTAGAGAACTGTCATCCCAACCCCTGACATGAAAACGTATCTGTATGAACACAAAGTAATTCAATGGGAATGCCAACTTTGCTTTACGGAAACTCTGTTAGAATGTAGGAAGGCTGCCGGGAGTGATGGCTCACACCTGTAATCCCAGCACTTTGGGAAGCCGAGGCAGGCGGATCACGAGGTCAGAAGTTCGAAACCAGCCTGGCCAATATGGTGAAACCCAGTCTGTACTAAAAATACAAAAATTAGCCGGGAGTGGTAGCACACACCTGTAATCCCAGCTACTCAGGAGGCTGAGGCAGGAGAACTGCTTAAACCCGGGGGAGGCGGAAGTTGCAGTGAGCTGAGTTCATGCCATTGCGCTCCAGCCTGGGTGACAGAGCAAGACTCTGTCTCAAAAACAAACAAACAAACAAAAAATGTAGGAAGGTAATTGTTCTTTAACCAGTGATGCCCAGCAGAACTTACTAAAATGATGTAAATATTCTATGTGTGCATTATACATATATATATGTGTGTGTATATATATGTATGTATATATATAATGGACACTAGTCAGGTGGGAATAACAAGCACTTGAAATATGTATGGCTAGTAAGGCTGAGAAACTGATTTTTTAACTATATTTAATTATAATAATTTTAATTTAGCTACACATAGCTAGCGGCTGCAATATTGGACACCACAGCTATAAACCAACAGATAATTAGATTGCCAATATTCATGAATCCTTATTTGCAAGTCCTTATCCGTTCCACTTTATTTTGTTCTCCAATGCCTATGAGGAATGATATCCTAAGTTTAGGAATCTAGCAATATACATTAATGGCATTTTTTGAAATTTTCATTTTCCAGATACAAATTTATAAATGCAAAATGGTACATGCTTTCATTAATTTCAGCCTACATTTGATGGTCCTAATAGCATTTTTTGTGCTTTACGGAAATACATTATAAAATGTATAAACATGTATTACAAAAACATAACCATATGCTAGGCGCTAAAAAGGCATACATGGATAGAATTTATAAAACCTAGAGGATTACAATGAAAACTTACAAATTACCAAGAGGTGTGAGCTCTTCAGGAAGACAGGCTCTCAGGCCCAATTCCCTAGAATTCAGTTATTGGCATATGCAATCCTCAATTTAAAAAAATACAACTAATGAAAGGAGGTAATGTATTATCATGGTAGTCTAGATTAGAAAAGAACTACCAGTGATCTTCAATTAACATGTCTTACATGTAAAATACAATTACACGATTTAAGCCAGAAATAAAACCTCTATAATTTAAGGGAGAGAGAGCAGTATAAATTAGAGAAACTTTTTAATGCATGTTTTTACTTTTAAATGCCTACTATTTAGAAACTAAAATTGCCCTGATGAAAATTGGAATTGATTTATTTACTTATTCAAAATGATGGCTCAGGCTGGGCACAGTGGCTCAGGCCTATAATCCCAGCATTTTGGGAGGCCAATGTGGCTGGATCATCTGAGTTCAGGAGTTCAAGACCAGCCTGGCCAGTAGAAACCCCATCCCTACTAAAAATACAAAAAAATCAGCTGGGCGTGGTGGCGTGCCTTTTAATCCTAGCTACTTGGGAGACTGAGGCAAGAGAATCGCTTGAACCCAGAGGGACAGAAGTTGTAGTGAGCTGAGATCACACCACTTCACTCCAGCTTGGGCGAAAGAACAAAACTCTGTCTTAAAAAAATAAAAATAACAAAATGATGGCTCAAAAATTCTAGCAAAGTGGTTCTTATAGTTTTGGTTTTCGGTTAACAATTCTTTATATGCAGCTAGATGCTTCTAGAATGCTATCATCTGCTTAAATATGTAATTTTTAAAAACCAACTTGTTCCGGTTTTTGTTTCATTAAGAAAGGTACTGGGGGCTGGGGAAGGGATAGCATGAGGAGAAATACCTAATGTAAATGAGTTGATGGGTGCAGCAAAACAACATGGCACATGTATACCTATGTATCAAACATGCACATTGTGCACATGTACCCTAGAAAGTATAATAATAATAATAATAATAATAGTAATAATAATAGAAAAAAAGAAAAGAAATCCAAGATAGGTTACAAAAAAAAGAGAAAGTTATTAATTGAGGTAATGTTTAAGTCCGGCTTTTATTCAAACTATCACAGAAAGGTGAATTAGTGGAATTTATATAAATAATGCCTTAATATAAAAAGGTGCTGATTGATTAGAATCACTGAGAGAACGTTTCAAAATGATGTCCCAACCCCACACCCCAACAATTCAATCAGAATTTCTAGGAATGGAGTCCAGGTATTGGTTCTTTAAAAAACTATCCCGTCAGGTAAATCAAATGAACATCCAGGGTTAAGAACGATTGTGCCTTTTTTTTTTTTTTTTTTTTTCCCCAGGACACAGTCATAATTTTTACTTTAGCCCTTGAGTCCTCACAAGTGGCAAATATTTGGAAAGCTGTGTCCAGGCAACATGACATGTCAATGTCAGGGTTAACATGAACCAGATGCACAGCGGTAACATGGAGACAAAGGATCAGGATGCACAAACATGTCCTTACTTATTTATAGATGATTCTCACAAGTCCTAAAAGGTCTATTATGTACCCGCAGAAATTACAAATAAAAGCAAAGATTTACTAAAGAGTAATTTTGATCTTGTAGAATTTGGGACTTTTAAATATAATTTTTCAATACCAAATAATTATGTGGTATTTAAAAAGAGGTATTATCGTAATCAATCCTATTGATTCAGCAACTGATATTAGCCCCAATTTACAGGTGGGGAAACAAAGGCTTACTTGGGTCAAAAGGCAGGCAAGGGAAGGTGACAAAGTGGGAACTCAGGTAGTTTGACTCCAGGGCCTGCTTCACAATCATACAATATTGCCTGAACCAAAATTAATTTTTTAGAGATTAACTTTACATCTACTGTAAAGTCATTTATGGCACTGATTATAAATATTAAAAAAATAGAAGAAAGATAATTTGGTGGAATTTTATACGGAGATTGTCACTAATAATTCTATTATTTTCACCAAAACGGAAATTACAGTTGTTACTCTTGAGACAATTGTTCTTAGCATGATGTTTACTTTAATGATATAAACCACAATACCTTATTTTTTTAATTTTTATCTTTGTGGGTATATAGTATGTGTTTATATTTATGGGATACAAGAGATACATTCATACAGGCATAATATGACATTAAGGTTAATAGGGTATCCATCACCTCAAGCATTTATCATTTCTTTATGTGACAAACATTCCAATTATACTTTGTTATATAAAAATGTACAACAAATTATACTTGACAGTAGTCATCCTGCTGTGCTATCAAATACTAGATCACATTCATTCCATCTAACTATATTTTTTGTACCCATTAATGATCCCCACTCCCCCAGACCCACTAGCATTCCCATGCTCTGGTAACCATCATTCTAGTCTCTGTCTCCATGAGTTCAGTTGTTTTAATTTTTTTTTAAAGCTCTCATAAGTAAGTGAGAACATGTAAAGTTTGTTTTTTTCTGTGCCTGGCTTATTTTAACCAACATAATGTCCTCCAGTTCCATCTACAATGTAACTGACAGGATCTCATTCTTTCTTAGTCAAGCTTAAGAGTTGTCATTTTTGTTTACCCTTTCAAAAAAACCCATCTTTTTTGTTTTGTTGATCTTTTGTATCATTTTGTTGTACTTGAATGTATTTCATCTCTGTTCCTTATTGTAGTATTTATTTTCTCATACTAATTTTGGGTTTGGTTTGCTCTTGCTTTTCTAGCTCCTTAAGGTGTATCATTCAGTTATTTGAAAGTTCTTCTGCTTTTTTGATGTAGGTATTTGTAGCTATAAACTTTCCTCATAGTACTGCTTTCACTGCTTCCCATAGGTTTTGGTTACATTGTGTTTCCATTTTCATTTGTTTCAAGAAATTCTATAGTTTCCTTCTTAATTTCTTCTTTGACCCACTGATCATTCAAGAGCATATTGTTTAATTTCCATGTGTTTGTACAGTTTCCAAAATTCTTCCTACTGATATCTTAATATATTCAATTGTGATCAGAAAAGCTAACTTATGTTATTTTCATTTTTGAATTTTCTAAGACTTGCTTTGCGGCCTAACATATGGCTTGTCCTTGAAAACTATCCATGTGCTGAGAAGAAGAATGTGTACTCTCTGCAGTTGTTGGATAAAATGTTCTGTAAATATCTATTAGTTCAAGTTGGTTTATAGTGCATAATAAGTCTGATGTTTCTTTGTTGATTTTATGTCTGGATGATCCGGCCAATGCTGAAAATGGGGGATTGAAATCTTCGGCTATTATTGTTTTGGGGTCTGTCTCTCTAATAATATTTGATTTATATATCTGGGTGCTCCAATGTTGGGTACCTATTTATTTACAACTCTTATGTCCTCTTGCTGAATTGACACCTTTATCATTCTACAATGACCAGCGTTGTCTCTTTTTATAGTGTTTGTCTTGAAACCTATTTTGTCTGATAAAAGAATAGCTAATCCTGTTCTTTTTTGGTTTCCATTGGCATGGAATATTTGTTCCATCCCTTTATTTTCAGTCTATGTTTATCTTTATTGGTGAAGTGTGTTTCTTGTAAGTAACAGATCACTGTGTCTTATATATTCTTTCATCCATTCTGTCACTCAACGTATTTAGATTGGATAGTTTAGTCAATTTACATTGCATGTTATTATTGGTAAGTTAAAGACTTAACACTTGCTATTTTGCTATTTGCTTTCTGGTTATTTTGTGGCCTTCTGTTCATTCTCTTTCCTTCCTGTCTTACTATTAGTGAAAGTAATTTTCTCTGGTCATATGTTATACATTCTTGCTTATTTGTGTACCTGAGTACATTATTTGATTTGTGGTTACCATGAGGTTTGTAAAGAACAACTTATAATCCATTACTTGAAACTCATGACAACTTAACACTGGTTGCATAAACAAGCAAGCAAAGAGAAAACTAAAAAAAAAAATGCTACACTATAACTTCATCCCCCCACTCTTTTGGTTTCTATCTTATTATGATGTCTATATCTTAAAAAGTTGTTGCAGTTATTTTTGATAGGTTTGTCTTTTAGTCTTTTTACTCAATATATGGGTAGTTGAGGCATCATAATCACAGTGTTATAATATTCTGTTTGTAACAGAATAGTAACAAACCTTACTACTGCCAGTGAGTTTTGTTACTTCAGATGATTACTTATTGCTCATTAACACCCTTTTCTTCAAGATTGAAGAACTCCCTTTACCATTTATTGTAGAAAAGTTTTGGTGTATGATGAAATCTGTCAGCTTTTTTTTTTTTTTTTGTCTTGCAAAGTCTTTATTTCTCCTTCATGTTTTAAGGGCATTTTCATGGATATACTATTCTAGAGTAAAAGTTTTTTTTCCTTCAGCACTTTAAATATGTCATGCCACTCTCCTGGCCTGGAAGTTTTCCACTGAAAATTGTGCTGCCAGACATATTGGAACCCTTTCTGTGTGATTTTTTTTTTTTTTTTGTGATTACTGCTTTTAAGATCTTTTCTTTATCCCTGACCTTTGGAAGTTTGATTTTTAAATGCCTTGAGGTAGTCTTATTTAGATTATATCTCCTTGGTGTTCTATTATCTTCTTGTACTTGAATTTTAATGTCTCTCTCTAGCTGGGGGAAGCTCTGTGTTATTACCCTATTCAATAAACCTTTTAAAACTTTTTTTGTCTCCTCTGATGGTATTTTCAAATAGCTTGTCTTCAAGCTAATTCTTTCTTCTGCTTGATCAATTCTTCTGTTACATGTCTCTGACGCATTCTTCAGTATGACAATTAAATCTTTCGAGTCCAGAATTTTTGTTCGATTCTTTTTATTTCAATCTCTTTGTTAAATTTATGTGTAGGATTCTGAATTCCTTCTCTGTACTATCTTGGATTTTATTGAGCATCCTCAAATCAGCCATTTGAAATTCTCTGTCTGAAAGCTCACATATCTGTCTCTCCAAGATTGGTCAATGGTGCCTTATTTAGTCCAGTTGGTGAGGTCATGTTTTCTTGGATAGTCTTGATGCTTGTGGATGTTCATCAATGTCTGGGCATTGAAGACTTTGGTATTTACTGTAGTCTTTGCAGTATGAGCTTGTTTGTATCCATACTTCTCAGAGGGCTTTCCAGGTATTTGAAGGTTCTTGGGTGTTGTGATTTATTCCTTTGGTCACTGCAGCCATATATGCACTAGCATGCACCCCAAGCCCAGTAATGCTGTGACTCTTGCAGACTCTTAAATGTACTGCCTTGGTGAACTTTGGGAAGACTCAGGAAAATCTCCTGTATTACCTGGTAGATAATCTTGTTCTCTTTGCTTTCCCTCAAGAAACAGTGTCTCTGTCTTTCTCTGTGATGAGCTGCCTGTAGTTAAAGGAGGGATGACACAAGCATCCCTGCAGCTACAATGACTAGGACTGTGTTGGGTCACTCCTGAAGCCAGCACAACACTGGGTCTTGACCAAGGCCCACATTGACCACTGCCTGGCTATCACTTACATTCACTCAAGGCCCAAGGACTCTACAAATGGCAGGTGGAAAATCCAATGAACCTTGTGTTTTTCACTTCAGGGTAGCAATTTTTCCTTGGCCCAAAGTGGGTTTGCAAGATCCTATATGCGAGCCAGGGCCTGGGGTCGTGTATTAGGCCAGTCTCACAATGCTATAAAGAAATATCTGATACTGGGTAATTTATGAAGAAAAGAGATTTAAATGGCTCACACTTCTGAAGGTTGTCCCTGAGACATAATGCTGGCATCTGCTCTGTTTCTGCGGAGGCCTCAGGAAATGTACCATCACGGCAAAATGCAAAGAAGGAGCAGTCGTGTCACATGGCCAGGGCAGAGGCGAGAGGGAGGGTACCACACACTTTTAACCAACTGGAGCTCACAAGAATTCACCCATTATAATGACAACAGCACTAACAGGATAGTGCTACACCATTCATGAGAAATTCACCCCCATGATTCAATTGACTCCTACCCAGGCCCCACCCTCCAACATTGAGGACTGTAATTCAACGTGAGATTTGGGCAAGAACATACATCCAAACCATACTATTCCATCCTGGCCCCTCCCAAATCTCATATGTCCTCCTCACATTTAAACATACAATCATGTCTTCCAAACAGTCCCCCAAGGTCTTTACTTATTTCAGAAATAATTTAAAAGTCTGGAGTCTCATCTGAGACAAGGTAAGTTTCTTCTACCTATGAGCCTGTAAAATCAAAAGCAAATTAGTTACTTCCAAGATACAACAGGATTATAGGGATTGAGTAAACATTCCCATTCCAAAAGGGTGAAATTGGTCAAAAGAAAGGTCTCATGCAAGTCTGAAACCCAGCAGGACATTCATTAAATCTTAAAGCTCCAAAATAACCTCCTTTGACTCCATGTCCTACATCCAGGGTAAACTGGTGGGAGTGGTGGGCTCCCAAGGCCTTGGGCAGACTCCAACTCTGTGGCTTTGCAGGGTTCAGCGTCCAAAGCTGCTCTTATGGGCTGGTGCTGAGTGTCTGTTTCATTTCCAGATACAAGGGTCAAGCTGTCAGCGGATCTACCATGTCTGGAGGACAGTGGCCCTCTTCTTACAGGTCCACTAGGCAGTGCCCCAGTGGGGACTACATGTGGGGGATCAAAGCCCACATTTTCCCTCTGCATGCCCTAGGAGAAGTCCTCTGTGAGGGTTCTGCCTCTGGAGCACGCTTCTGCCTGAAAACCCAGGCTTTTCCATACATCCTCTAAAATCTAGATTGAGGATCCCAAGCCTCAGCTCTTGCACTTTGCGCACCTGCAGGCTAATCACCATGTGGAGGCTGCCAAGACTTATGGCTTGTACCCGCTGGAGCGGTGGTCCAAGCTGTAACTTGGGCCGCTCTGAGCCACAGCTGGAGCTAGACTGGCCAGGATGCTGCGTGCAGGTCGGGGAGAGCAGTGTCTGAGTTTGGACAGGGCAGCTGGGGCCCTGGGCCTGGCCCAGGAAACCATTCTGTCCTCTTAGGCCTCAGGACTTATAACTGGAGTGGCTGCCTTTTAGATCTCTGAAATGCCTTCCAGGCCTTTTTTCCCCATTGTCTTGGCTATCAGCACTTGCCTACTTTTTAGTTATGCAAATTTCTCTAGCAAATAGTTGCTCAGCAGTCTTCTTGAGTTCTCTGAAAATGGGTTTTTATTTTCTACCACATATCCATGCTGCAAATTTTCAAAACCTTTAAGGTCTGCTTTCCTTTTAAATATACGTGTATACCTATGTAACAAACCTGCACGTTCTGCACATGTATCTCAGAACCTAAAGTATAATAAAAATAATATATATATGTGTATATATATATATTTTCCTTTTCCATCTCATGTCTTTGCTCCCGCATCAGAGCATAGGTCGTTAGAAGTGGCCACACCATGTCTTGAACACTTTGCTGCTTAGAAATTCATTCCATCAGACATACCAGGTCATCACTCTCAAGTTCAAACTTTCACAGATCTCTAGGGCATGGACACAATACAGCCAACTTCTTTGCTAAGGGATAACAAACATGCCATTCACTCCAGTTGCCAATAAGTTCATTCTTTCCATCTGAGACCTCATCAGCTTGGACTTCACTGTCCATATCAGTACCTGCATTTTGGTAATGACCATTTAACCAGTCTCTAAGACATTCCAAATTTTCCCTCATCTATCTGCTTCTGAGTCCTCCAAACTCATCCAACTTCTGTCTGTTACCGAACTTCAAAGCAGCTTCTACATTTTCAGGTATCTTGACAGCAATGCCCCACTTCTTGGTAACAATTTTCTGTATTAGGCCACTCTCGCATTGCTATCAAGAAATACCTGAGACTGACTAATTTATAAAGAAAAAAGGCTTAATTGGCTCACAGTTCTGCAGGCTGCACAGGAAATATGCTGCTGGAATCTGCTCAGCTTCTGGGGAGGCCTCAGGAAACTTACAATTATGGCAGAAGGTGAAGGAGGAGTAGGTACATTACATGGCCAGAGCAGGAGCAGGAGCAAGAGTGAGAGGGAGGGTGCCAGACTTTTAAACAACCAGATCTTGCAAGAATTTACTCACTACTGCAAGGACAGTATCAACCAATTATGAAAAATTTGCCCCCATGATCCAATCAGCTCCCACTAGGCCCTACCTCAAAACATTGCAGATTACTACAATTCAATGTGAGATTTGAGCGGGCACACACGTCCAAAGTACATCAATTCAAGAACCTAAGAAATCTAGCCAGTGCTCTATTCTACTGTGGCTAAGCTGGCACCCCACCAAAAAGATAAAGTCCTTCTCACTCTTCTCTCCCCTTTCCACAAACAGAGGTGTCTCTCCTCATGGCCACCACTACTATTGAACCAAAGAGAGTATTGTCTGAGTTCCAATGTTCACTCAAGGGCCACGGCCACTTTGGTCAGCTTGTGGTGAATGCTGTCAGTCCTGAATCTCTCCCTTCAGGGCAGTAAGGAAATGGAATCCAGGAGCCAAAGCCTGGAATCAGGAACCCTAGGAGCCCACCTGATGCTCTGCCCCACTGTGGTCAAACTGGAACCCAAGCTGCAAGCCAAAGTCCCCTTTACTCTTACCTCTCCTTTCCTTAAGCAGAAGGATTCTCTCCCTGTAGCTGCCACAGCTGGGAATGTACTGGGTCACACCTGAAACCATCACAGCTCTGAGCCTCACCCAATACCCACAGCAAGTACTGCCTGGCTACAGTTGCTGATTATTCAGGGCCCTAGGTCTCTTCGGTCAGCATGTCATGAGTTCTGCCAGGACTGGTTCCTTCTCTTCAAGGTGACAGGCTCTCTTCTGGCCCAGGGTGTGTTTAGAAATGTCATCTGTGAGCTAGGGCCTGGAATGGGGGCCTCAAGACTCTGACCAGTGCCCTATCCTACTGTGTGTCTGAGCTGGTATCCAAGTAGCAAGACAAAGTTCTCTTTATTTTCTCCTCTCTTCTCCATAAGTGGAAGGAAGGATTCTCTCCTGGAGCTGTGAGCTGTGCTGCCTGGGACTGGGGGAAGGGAAGCACAAGCAATCCCTTAGCTGCCCCAGCTGATGTCTCACTAGGTTGTATGTACCCCAAGTCCACTGACTCTGAGCCCAGCACAGCACCAGGACTTGCAAAGAAACTGCAGTCCTTGTGGCCTAGACTACCTTTGAAGTTTATTTAGAACCATAGAGCACTCTAACCCATGACCACAAGGCTTGCTGGAACTCAGGTTCCAACCACTGGGATGGATGATTCTTCTCTGGTCTAGGGTTCATCTAAATGCTCCCTCTGTGGTAGCTGGCCGAGTTCTGTTCTTTGTTGGTTTCCACTGTGACAGGGCAGCACTGATTTTCAATGCAAAGTCCTACAATCACTGCAATCTCCCTTCCCCAAGCACACAGACCTTCTTCTCCATGCCATGTGGCTGCTGCCATGGATGGGGGAGAGCTGGTATACGTGATAGAACACTGCCTTTACTACCCTCTTCTGTGTCTGTTTCAGTGACATGAACCAAAAACCGGGTACTACGATCATGCACCTAATTTTTCACTCTTATGAAGGTACGTTTCTAGTATGGGCAGTTGATCAATTTGATGTTCCTGCAACAGGGATAATTACTGGAGGCTTCTGTTTGGCGATTTTTCTCCACCTCCTTCACAATAACCTTTCAAGACTCATTTTTCCTCAAATATATGGCAACCATATAAAATGAATGATTAGATATTTTAAAAATTTATAGTACGTAATTAAATATAGGAATCAGAAATCATGATATATTATAGTTCAAGAAATGGCAAACTTGCTTTAGTATAGAAAAGCAACATTCATTTAAAAGAAAAGCTTGAGTACTGCATGTACAAACATATGTACATAGTTTTTTGTTGTTCTTGCATGGCAATAATGAATAGTCCATAGGAAGCATATTAGTATTTTTCAACTCCCAATATTTATAACGTTTATCAAAGTTCAACGAGTGCCCTGTGAAATATAAGCTTTAAAACCAGAATCCAAATAGAACAAATTGCCCCCTCAAATGTGTAAGACTTTAGCTGTCACTGTTTTCACTATCTCATCACCTTTACCACAAGTACATCCATCGTTATTGTCCTCCAGTTCCCATGTTAAATTTCTGAATGTGTACCCTCAGCATCTGTGAAGGTGTTGAAACCCTACTGGTTTAGTTTATGTACTTGCCTCAGTAACTAGATCTGCTTTCCTCCAAATTCTGGTATTATTTACTAGACTTAGCTGCAAAGCCTGACACAGCATAGTGTCATTATGTGTGTAAATCTTAGGCACTAATATACAAGTTTCCATCAGAGAATGAAGTGAGGCAAGGGTCTGACAAAATCACACAGTTTTTTTTTTTCCCCCTAAAACTAATGTGTTCATTCTCCTCTTTACAGCACCTTCTTTCCCACCACCGAGTATGCTGACATCTTGGTCTAGGAAATAAGACAAGGAGAGCATGTCATGTATGTTTTTCAAAAATTCCCACTAATTGCGATCATTATTATATTGCACCCTGCAACCCAGTCTTGGAGGTCAAACTTTAAATTACAACCTCACAGTAAATATTTCACAAAGAACCCAACATAAAGTTCTAGAAACGAAGGGAAATGTTCGAGTTTTTCACACAATTAAACATGCACTAACATTTATTTTCCTATTTAATGGAATGTGAGAAAGAGTACCATTTTTATAGTACATTCTGTGAGAGAATCGAAAATGTGTCATTGTTTTCAAATCCTGATCTATTTTTGTCCTCCATCCATATGGCTGAATAGTTTAACTATTAATATTTTTCAACCATCCGAGGCAAGATTAAAGTTAAAATGCAAATAAATTTATATTCATTTTGAAAACATAAATTCAGTTTAGTAACAGTAACATAAAGAAGCCGTGTGGCTAGATGCAAAAGATTCTTGTGGCAAATACATTATGGCAACCCTCAAATCAATCTTCCTGATTAAATGCTTTTAAAGAAAATAAATTTGCAGATGTCATCAGAAGCCAAGGACAAATATTAATATATCATGTTTGGAAGACTGTTTAAATTATCTCTAGTAAGAATAGGTAATGTTGACACGCTGAGATTATATTCATTTATATGGCAATAGAAGCCCACTCTCAACTTCAATAATTTTGCCACTACATAGTATCTAGCACAGTGCCTGGCACATACTAGACACTCAATAAATGTTTCCTGAATGTATAAGTAGTATAACTACAAATAAGACATAGTACAAAAATTCCCAATCAGAAATATCAAAATTAAGATTAAAACATCAACTTCTATTAAACCTGCTCTCTGAGATACCCTATTAATTTAATTTGAATTGTTCCAACCCCTGGCTGTTACCCTGTTCCAAAGTCACTTCCGTATTTTCGGGTATCCTTAAAGTAGCACCCCACTCTCTGCGGTACCAATGTACTGTACTAGTCTGTTTTCACCCTGCTAATAAAGACATAACCGAGACTGGGTAATTTATAAAGAAAACAGGTTTAATTGACTCATAGTTTGGCGTGACTGGGGAGACTTCAGAAAAAATCATGATGGAAGGGAAAGCAAACATGTCCTTCTTCACATGACAGCAGGAAGAAGGGCCAAACCCCTTATAAAACCATCAGATCTTGTGAGAGCTCACTATCATGAGAACAGCATGAGGGTAACACCCCCATGATTCAATTACCTCCCACCAGGTCCCTCCCACAACACATGGGGCTTATGAGAACTATAATTCAAGATGAGCCAAACTATACCAGCATTATTTATCTTTGTGAGAAAGCATTGTTTTTGAAGATACTCCTCTCTCATTTCTGTGAATTCCAGAAATTTAGCTTTCCTGTAATTTAAACAATGAGTCACATGCATTATTAGTACAAGAGATGTCCACATTGAGCTGCATTATCACATTTACAGAAAAAGTATTATGACCATATCCATTTGCAACCTAATCAAATGTCAAGTTATCATCTACAAATAATTCCTACTTCTTAGTCCAACAGCTAATCATCAATACTCATCAACACTCATATGTTGTCTCTGTTATATATTATTGAACCAGAATCTTGCTATTTCTTAATCACCCATGGGGGATGATATCGACATATGAGGACTGAATGAAATATCAGCACCATTTTTAGAGCTCCTGAGAAAGTAATTAAAATATTTAGCCCACTTCACTTGATAGAAAAATAGAACAGAAGATATCTAAGTAGAGGTTTACACAAAGAAATTTAGATTTCTACGCTGTCATAGTTTCAGTTACATCAGTGCTTCTCAAACTTAAACGGATCAGGGATCACCTGGGATATTGCTAAATTGCACAATTCTGATTCTGTATATCAGAATGAGAGCTAAGAGTCTGCATTTTTAACAAGTTCTCAGGTGATGCTGATGCTACCGGTCCTACACCACCTTGATCTGCAAGTTACTATTGTTTAACATTATTGGAAGAAGTAAAAAAGTAAAATCAATGATTTTACCACAGTGTGAAATAAAATCACAATTAGGAGTTTGAGACTGTGCACCTCCGAAGTATTTACTGCAATGAATTCAGTTCCAAGATTGGAACTACCTGAGTAACTTAATTTAGTTGTTCATCTATTCATTCATATATTCACATGTGCAAACTTCTCTTCACTGCACTTGGGAGAAAATAACCCGCTCATTTGTTCAGCACCTCCTTTTCTCTATCCACTCTCACATATGCTATCTTATTTCAAGATTCAAATAGACATTTGGGCGGGGGGAAAAGAGATGAGCCATATTTGTTAGATGTATTTTTCTGTCCAGTCAAAGCATTGATAGTGAATCACAATTATTTTCCATATTATGGCTTGTGTTTCTACCCAGATACTATTCAAATCTCTCCTCATGCTGATATAAACCAGAACACAACTTCACTTGGCCTCCTGACTTGCTTTCATTTTTTTTTTCCTTTACCATCACAAAGGTTTCAGTTTCCACCTGCATGTCCTAATTACAATTATCAGGAAAGTTGATGGAACTTGCTGTGCTTAAGTCCTTGTAAAAATGTCAGTAAATCTTTTTTGCTCTCTGTAGGTTGCATTTTTCAATCAAATTAATTAGTTTATTCATAGAGAAGAAAATCTTCTGTTGTCCCTATGCCAGTTGTCTCCTTGCACTTCCACAGTTGGAAGTTGTGTGTCTTGCTTCCCTCTCCCTTACCTCCTACCACCCCAAGTGTATTCCACAGCATTAAAAAAAATCATTTGGCTTATTCTTAAGGGGTTCTAACAAAACCACATCAACATTCTCTTGTTTTAATTATTATAATTATGAAAGCAGTGGCACTTAGTTTTGTCATTTAAATCTTGTAAACATTGGTAAAGTTTTGTAATTGACCAGTATCAGCACAGTCGTGCCAAACTCGTTTGTGACTGGAGATGTGTTAATAAACTTCTTTACTGTGTTAGCTTTTACCTCATCATAGTTTTACATCCATGAAAGCACCAGAATTGCAGATAAAATACATTAGCAAGGAAAGAATCAAATGAGAGTGTGGTTATGAAGGAGAAAGAAAGGAGGAAGTATTTGTGTGGTGATTTTTTCCTGACATTCCTTTGAAAGCATATTTTTAAATGTTGCAGTGGTGAAAACATAACTGCAAATGTAATTCTAATCATCCTGCTCACGCTCCCTTTCTCCCACACAAAAGACCCACAACTATATCCTTTGGGGAAAAAATGAGGCAATTAGAAAAAGCTGGAGAAAAAAAGTAAAAAACATCTATGAGGGCCAGGTTTGGTAGCTCATGTCTGTAACCCCAGTACTGTGGGAGGCCAAAGTGGGAGGATCACTTGAGGCCAAGAGCTTGAGACTAGCCTGGGAAACATAGCAAGACCTCATCCCTACAAAAAAATTTAAAACATTTAAAAAATTATATATGTCTATATAATTATAATTTTATATGTAATATATAATTTCATATATATAATTATAAAATATAAAATTTTATATAATTATATATAAATATATATACATATGATTTTTAAAATTTTTTAAATTTATTGTAATATGTAATTTTATATATAAATTATACATATATTTTTATATATTTATATATAAATTTATATACACACACACACACACCAAAGGGTATAGTTGTGGGTCTTTTGTATGGGGATAAGGGAGCATGAGCAGGATGATTAGAATTTATATATATAAATTATATAATATATATAATTTATATATAAATAATATATAGTTATATAAATTTATATATAAATATATAGTTATATAAGTTTATATATAGTTATATAAATTTATATATAAATACATATTATATACTATGTATAATTTATATAAATTGTATATTATATATTATATGAATATATAATTTTATATATTATATATAATTACATAGTATATATTTTTATCTATTATATATAATTACATATTACATCTTATATGTTTTTATCTATTATATATAATTACATATTACATCTTATATAATTTTATATATTATATATAATTACATATATCATATATAACATATAATTTTATATATCATATATAACTACATATTATATATCATATATAACATATAATTTTATATATAATATATAATTTTATTATTTTATATATATAATTTATATAATTTATATATTACATATAAAATTATATATAATTATATATTACATATAAAATTATATGTAATATGCATAATTATATATTATATAAAATTATATAATATATACAAAATTATATAATATGTATTATATAATTTTAATATATAAAATTTTATATTATATATAGTTATATATTATATAAAATTATATATGTTTTATATATAAAATGTAAAATTTTACATCAAAAGTGATATGGCAGGGTAAAAGGAATTAACTGATAACGCATCTTATTTATTATAATAATCTTTCTTTACATTTTATAATAATTTTGCATTCACAAACTGAGTTTTTATACCCTATCTCACCTACTATCTTTTAGAGGTATGTCAGCCTCACACAACTATTGCTGTTTTATAAAACTATGAATTAGAGATCATAAATGAAAAATATATTGCCCCAGTTCACATAAATAAGTGTTTGAGAAAGCAAGACATTATACCTTAGGCAAACTGGAGAGGATTTTATGTAAGACAGAAATCAGGGCACGTTATTATCTCTGTCTTTTTAATATTTCTTGTTTTGTATGGTAATTGTTGACCGTTTATGGGATAAATAGTATTTCCTAGATGCAACTTGTATAACAGTAACTATAGGCACAAATCAAAGACGCCTATTTCCAAAGGAAAAAGCATTTTTACTGTCAAAAGGGGAAAAAAAGGAGCTAAAACTAAACAGAGAAGTGGTTTTTAAATTAACTAATTGGCTAAGATAGTAGAGTATACTTTTATCACGACTACCAGCTGGTCTAAGACACTACTGTGTCTTAACTGGCAACCTTTACTGGCCTAATAACTGTATACTTTTATCACAACTACCAGCTGGTCTAAGACACTTCTGTGTCTTAACTGGCTACCTTTACTGGACTAATAACTGTCCTCTCTTTCTCCAGTGGCCTGATAGGTTTTCTTGACCTATCTCTCACTTTCATAAAATCTGATGGCTTTGTCTTGCCCTTGGTCTAGAATTCAAAGCCCTTATTCAATCAAAGCCCTGACCGACACTACCATATGTAATTAGTCTCCTACCTATATTTCAACCCCATCTCAGATCTCAGCCATCTAACTTACCACCCTGCAACTCTCCAGTTCCCCTGGTCTTTTGGTTCCTCCAGCAAGACAAACAGTCCCTATTTTAGGGCCTTTGCATTAGCTGTTGCTACTCCGTGAACTACACTTCCTTGGGATCTGTGAATAGTGGTACCTTCTTGTCGTTCAAATCTCAAACTAAATGGTACCAATCTTGAAAGTCTTACCCGGATCACAAAATCTAAAGTAGCCCTCTCAACCATTCTCTATCACATTACCTTTTAATCTCTTCAAAAAGTGTATTTTTATTTGGTATTTTTCTTTTTTTTTTTTTTTTTAATTGGTTGCCAGCCTCTCCAGAATGTATTTCATGAGATCTGGGTCCAGACCCTGTATGATCATTGAGTCTCCAGTGCCATTAATTGTTTTTGATAACGTATTTCATTAATATTTGTTCATATAAAGATATATATATCTCACAATGACTATATATCAAATGTAATTTGATTGTTGCTATGAGTTTGGTGCAAAAGTAATTACGGTTTTCCCTATTACTTTCAATGGAAAAAAACACAATTACTTTTGCAGCAACCTAATAGTAAATATGTTGGTAGATGGTATTTGTAATTGATTAGTGTAAATGTTCATAGATTTTAGTGAAAGCTTATCTATATTTACAAGAAGTTTTTAATTTTTGTTATATCAACTTAGAAGTTATAGCATAGCTTTGAATATACTTAATATACCTAGACAAATGTTAATTATCATTTCTCTAATCGCTAAACCAAGGCTTAGACAGGAAATAATGGCTTCCAACTGGATCTATCCAAACCCTGTCTTAGGTAGAGAGAGACAAGAAGTATGGACTAATCTATTCTTACTAGTAATCTTCTACTCTGAAGTAATCATATATTTAGAAAAAAATAGGTAATGCTCCAAGTTGAAGCTAATCATTGATATGACCATGATAATGGAAACTGAACAGGTTACAATTTATTTGAAGCATTAAGTAAAACCTAGATTAGTTATTTAAAAATACTGACAATATCCTCTTTTCATAATCACCTTTTTGTTTCCTCCCATAAAATCTTTCAAAAATTAGGTCCAGCAAAGTTTACATAATGGCTTATCTCATTAGAATTTTATAGGTTTTATGCATGAACACATGCAAAATTAGTGAAAGTGGCAAGGAAGACTCACTGTTATTTATAAACTTTCATATTCTTTCTGAATTTGTGTTGCTCAAATAATGCTTTGTAAATTCATTTTAAAGGAATTTTCCAGAAAGGACTATGTGATAGAAGTGGTTGCATGTACGTGTCTCATTTTAAAAACTCTGTAAGATGTTTAGCAAAAGCTATCCCAGCTAGAGGGTTGTCCTTGCCTTCTTGATAATTATTCTAAAAGCTGTAACACATACCAAAGCTCCTAAATCTTCCCTAAGGACAAACTAATTTTTTGTCAATCTCAGCTAGGTAGTAATACTGCCATTTTAGAATTCCCATTCTCTAGTGCGATGGGGATGAGGAAATTACATGCACACATATCTATATGTCTGTCATCCTTCATTTAATGGCAGGTATCCCTTGAAAGGGAGATATTTTGAATAAACATCTTTTTAAATGTTAGAATCACAGATAAAAGACTTTTTTTTTTAATGTTTCAGATAAGAAAAAGTTGCAATTTTAATTCCAGGAGGAATTCCTATTTTCTTGCAACTCAATTTCACACAGCAATTAATTAACTGATTAGTATGAATAATTAATGCCATATTGTTAGTCTTATTGAAAATGGGGAGTATAAGAACAATGAGAGCATTTAGCCTCCAGGAGAGTATGGAAAAATAGAGTGCACAAAGGAGAAGCCACTGGTGCTATTATGGCAAGGGCAGTAAAAGAGGAGGTTGGATTTTCAAAACTTTCTAATTTTGTTTGAGGTTGCTTTAAGTTCCACAGATCATTGCAAATAGAAGCTCTAACCTGAAGAATGTTGGCATATGACCACAAGTAGGTGGCTTGTATATTAATATCAATAACAGATGGAGTAAATTAGTGGACCTGGTCAACACTGGGGGGGGTGGGCAGACTCAATAATTATGATTATTGTACTTCTCACCTCTAGGGGTAGTGACAATCATCACCATGATCACAGCAGGCAAATACTATCAATATGCATAGACTAGTATCTCCTGGCTTGGAATACATATATAGTTATGAAACCTCTATCTTATATGTACCTTATTTATTCTTTCAAAAGGCCTGAGCTTAAAAATGTGTTTTCCTCTCCCTAATTTCACGCTATAATTTAGTACTGGAATACCAATGCCTCTAGCCTATCTAATGCGTTTCCTTGGTCCTATTTTTAAAGCTTTCAGTCTTCATAAATAATAGTTAAATAAACTTAAGGCATTTGGATAATTTTTTAACTTAATGTATTCAAATCCACAGTTGGCACTTCATTTCTTTTCATTTAAAAATAAATCTATCTTGTCTTGATAGGCTTTACATGAATACACACACCTAACAATATAAATCAAAGCAACATATCCAGAATGATGAGATCTGCTGGTTACCTTTATAAGAAATGTATCCTTTTTTCAGAAATGTCTCAAAACCTTTTTATTAAGTCAATATATATTCTTAAGACAATTCACAGCCATACTGTATTTGAATATGAATTTCCCAAAACGTTTGAATGATTTTTTTCAAGAGGATTTCCATACATAGGTGAGTAACTAATATTTTCAAGGGCTTTTTCTTCAGAAGAGAAGTTTCCTGTCAACTGTAGCTAATAAGTGATTTTATGTACATAATCTCCTGTGCATGCTTCTGTGTCTTTTATAGTTACATTTTAATTTTTGGAGGAAAACCTAGAAAATAATAACTATGACAGAATTTTGGCAACTCTCAAAGCATAGTTCTGTAGAGAACAGTGCATCTATCTAGCATCTGCTCTTTTAGTTGTAAAAGTGAAAACCAAAATGTTATTGCCATGAAAATCCAACCACAGTGTCCCTTGAAAGAGAGCTGTGTGCCTTGGAAACAAACTGAGAATCGTAACTTAACCATTAAACCACATCAAAATAATAACAAGGTTCCAAAACTTGTTAATTTTCTTAATTAAAAACAAATAAGGACTTACTTGCTTTGTTTTTCCATGCTAGCTACCCTGAGGCATTCCCATCTTGAATTTAGGAGATTCATCTGCTCTTGTACTTCAGTTTCTTCATCTTCTGATAATTTCCCTGTTCCAATCAGCTGACTTCCCAATTGTAGAATATTACCAACCCGGCCCTGATGGGCTGTCAAATCCATCATGTACCCCTAACAAAGAAGGAAGTCAACAATTGTAATTAGAACTCTAGGTAAATCAGTATGGTTTTGAGTTTTATTTGTTGGCGGTTTTAAACTTGTGGCCCATTTAGATTTATTTTCCCAGTAAAAGGATTTTAATTTGTACTTGCAGAATCCCAAAACCACTTTTAATATGAATGAAGGAAAAATATCTTAAGTCAAATTCTTCAGAAGCAGGCCCCGAGATAAAGATTTCAGTGCAAGTGACTTATTAAGGAAGAGCTCCCTGGAAGTTCTGCAAGGGAGCTGAAGAAGGAGGAAAAAGGACAGGGAAGGGAAAGAAGCCAAACAAGTATATCATCTCAGGAAAAGTCTCCCACTGAGAGAAGTTAAGCCCAATACCATACAAGTACTGGGTCGGGAATGTAAGTAATGCCTCAGCATTGCCTTGACACAAGAGAAAGGAGCTGGGCTTTCATAGTCTTGTTGGCAAATCAGATAGAAATGCCTTCGATGATTGCTCTCCAAAAGAGAACTTCAAAATCTGACTGTTGGAATCCCAAGCACATAACAACAACTAAATTTCCGAAATACAAGGATGTAAGAGAGTAATTGAGGAAAAAGGATGACTTGCCATTATCACAAGTCATGTTTCGTTTTGTAAATTAATGTTTTAGTTTACCTCATGAGTATGAAATTGTTCTTTCACCACTTCCACATCATTAGAAATCTCTCCTTGTGCTTGCAATGTGTCCTCAGCAGAAAGAAGCCACGATAATACTTCTTCTAAAGCTGTTTGGTAACGGTCCAGGTTTACTTCACTCTCCATCAATGAACTGCCAAATGACTTGTCTTCAGGAGCTTCCAAATGCTGCACAATAAAACAAATTGGGTGTTACACAATTAATGTCTTTGCAGACTGTTCCAGTACATTAAATGATAAATTGAATGAAATATTTAAAATGCTAGGACTATCCACCTGCATTATCAGACACAGGAAAAGCAGATACAGAAAATAGTGAGCTTTCATTTTAACTTCTTCATGCATACATCAATTTTCAAATAGTCAAAATCCACAACAAATTAATGTTGTATTAAAGTTCTTCTAGATTACTGGAAGGAGTAAATTAGCATATCACCTCATGTTGCTTTTTAAATGCTACAAATATTGATCCCTAGGAACTTTCCTCAATTCTTATTTACAATAACTTACATATACATTATTGGAATTATATTTTACATACCTTTGCAATGGCATTAAAGGAAACATCTCTTCCTGAGAGGCCCTAGGTAATGAAATATTTCCAAATGTTTACAGACCAATAAAGGTATCAGTAAGAAAACAAGGAGGTAGGGGAAAGGAAGGAAACATCTAGAAAGAAAAAAAAAAACCTCACCCACCCATCTAAAATTTCTAACAGTATAATTACTTCTATGATTTAGCCTTTATTTCCAGAACGTCACTATTTAAATAGTAACATATTATCTTAGGAGAAGTAAAATATGCAGTATGTTTTACCCAATTTAATTTGCAGGATATTAAGTGAGATTGCAAATGGTTGTCTTGGAATTTCTACCTGGACCCTAAAGCCAAGAACAAAGTGTACAAAGCATCCATAATTCTAAAAAGAAGATCCAGGGTACCTGTTAAAAAATTGCTAAGAAGTGATCACAAAATTGGTCTCACAACCCTTAATCCACTATCTAGCTTAAAGGTGTGTAAGAGCAAGCAAGGAGGTCGATTCGAAAAATTTGGTGAGAAAGACTTCCTCTGGAGAGGCTGGAGTGCTCTGCGTGGCTCTAACTTCTCCCCATCTGAAGCCAAGTAATAGAGACAGGGTCGTTTACACGACCTCTAAACCTGGCCATATGTTTGCAGAGATTTGCATGCTACGGGAACCATACTCTCAAGTGATAGGAGAGGCTTCTTGGGATAACCTACATCTGCTGCTTTAACCTAAAGGCATTTATCAAGGGCAAAAATTTGAGTAAACTAGTAAGTTTGCAGGAGGTTTTTCTTTGGCAGGAGTGTAGGTTCCTTGTAGGTTGCTGGGCTTCAAAAATCCTGAGACCATGCTCAAGAGGGATTTTGCCGAGGTCAAGAACATAGGCATACTATTTATGGAGTTGAGCAGAACAAATGAGTATTGGAGAAATATTTGTAGAGGAATCTTCTGCATTCCCCAAATATTGCAAGCAAACACTGGGCCCCCTAACAAACAAGGTTTTGTAAAGGAACCAAAAAGCAGTGTAGAACAACAGAAGCTATCTGGGGGATTTCGTAATCTCACCTAGAGAAAACTCAACCTTTGGTGGCTTTCCCCTGGTGTGTATACGCTGCATTTCCTGTCCTTCTCAGTTCTGGGACTTAACCCACTAAGCTGCCAGCATCAACTTACTTGTGCTCTTATGGAAAATGCTCAAATTTTGAAACTTTAATATTTTAAATTTCCCCAACTGTTAAGTCCTTTGAGATGACAAGGCACAGTGACAGTTATTGCTATGACATTTTCATCAAATGACACACTCTTTTTCCAGTTTATATAGAAGTGGCAGAGAGAGGCCATCCTGGTGGAGTCGCAATCACCCAACTTTATCATCTCAAAGAGCCTAAGTGCTCTGAAAGGGCTATTTGCATGGGACCCCTGTCTAAGAGTAAGGCAATTTCTGAAGGTCTTAGGGGTTAGAACAAGTTTCATGGTGTATCCCTTCTATCTCTAAATACTATTAATAATAAACATCAAAGTCAGCATTAAGGGGGAAAATAACATAAAGGTAGCCTGAGAGATGTGCACCGGTGGAACCAGCTTCATGTTTGTGCAACCTGAGCAGTTGCACAGGGCCCTGAGCACAGAAGAAACACATGCCTCTTTTATCTGCTGATACTATCCTGAAATTCTCGATAATTTTATTTTTGAATTTGTGTTTTAGAAGAACCAGACCCTGCTTCAAATGCAGAAAGAAGGCAATTCTTTCAAGAAAATACAAACGACCAAGAAACCCTATCATATCCTTTCCTACTCCTGGTATGTTCCTGTATGAACCAATCACTTATGCTGAAATTGATGATATAGAAAGAAAAGGAATCTTGTGACTTTGGGAAAGTTAGCCCTGCATAAGCCTTAGTTTCTGCCTATGTAAAATGGGAAGAATAATACTTCCATAATAAGATCGTGGTAAGAATTAAAGAGTGTATAATGCACTTGACAGAGTGTCTGACCTTGTGTAAGAACTAAATAAAGTATGTTATAGCTGTAATTATTATCAAATTCCTGTGTATGTATAAGAAGTGTTTTGAAACATAAATTGCCCCAAGGTTACCTTCTTAAGTCACTGTTTGGGTTTCAGGAGATGGAAAATTATTGTCAAAAATACGCCCCCCAAAATGTTTAAGAGCAAACATTATTTAACTCTTTTTGAAATCTGAACTTCAACCTAGCCCATATTTAAGAATTCTTAAAAATCATTAACAATATTGAATTCACATAATCTTCTCCAAATGAAACACTGTAAATAGCACTAGTACTCAAGTAACAATATTTCACATTGTGCAATTTGAATCAAAATATTAAACACTTTATAATTTATTGATGTTTACATAGAATTGAATTTTTGAAGAAAATATTAAAGGCATATCCTTATACTCAAGGACATGACACCTAGTACTCAAATTCTCAATGTAAATATTTTGTCTGAGAATGTGCATAAAACAAAAACATTTCAATGACAGCCTTCTTAAAGCTAAATTCAAATCTGAATAAGCTATGCAAAATTTTACATTTATATCCATAAATTCAACTATAGAGCTATAATCAAAATTTTAATTTAAGATCTGAGTAATTATTTGTCTACAGACTATTGTTTTTCAAATGGTAAGTCATAATCCATTCACGGTTCATAAAATAATGTTAGTGGGTTATGGCTAGGAATATTTTAAAATTAAAAGAATAAAAAGTATTAGTCTGTGCCACTTATATAATACTAAGAATTATTGTCTCAATTTTTGTTTCAGATGTGCATATGGGTTTATTTAGATATGTATGTGTATATATGTTCTAAGGTGAGATTAAACTTTTTTCTGCAGTTTGTAAAACAAAATTGGAAATGGCTCTAGAATTTCAGACTAAGTAAACTGATGAAAAAAGAAATTTGCTTGAATTCTACATTTGTATATTTTCCATAGACACCTTGGAATAAAAGACATTTTAAAATAAAACCATGTTTAATCTGAGAATTTGGAAATAAAGATATATAAAGAGGTTAATGCATTGTTTCAGCACCCCAAAATATGTTTTTATCATCACAGAATTTTACATTGCACCTAAGCTGGAATCAGTTCATACATGTCATGGCATCAAATGAGGAGATTTTCTAGGAAACTTGATTTTTGTTGTTTATAGATCTATGCATAAGGAAGATAGACCCCAATCATTTCATGAATGAAGATGCCAGTATCATCAACTGGAACTAATTATTTTTCCTATGCTTCAATCCTATTTTGTCTTTATCACAGTAGTTTGTTTCTCTTCAGTACATTGGGCAAATAATGATTCTGATGAGAGGCATAACAATGAATGGATGAAACGATTCTGTTTTTTTCTCAGAATTGAGTACACTCAAATTTATTCAACGTTATCCACAGACTTCAGAGTCTTAATTACTGCCTATTTGAGAAAGTATTAGATATTGTCACCTATGTTTCTTGAAGACATTGCTCATTAAAAAAGGTGGAAGAGTGGAAAGGAGAAAGGTAAAACAATGAGGGATGATAAATGACTGTTTTAGTCTAGCGATGTCTAGAAAAATCTCTAGAAACTCATTTCTGGAAACAATTTCTAGTCATAATTTGTAGTTGTAGAATTTCTATTACTAGAAATTGTCCTAATAAAGTATAGAGCAATAGCCTTGATACTACTCAACATATATTTTAAAACCCAGTTTACTATCTGCCTGATCTTGGATATTTAACCTCTCCGCATCTCAGTTAATCCATCTATAAAACAAGAAAAATATCTGGTCCGATGAGATATAAGATTTCTGGTCCGATGAGATGAGATAGTGCATATAAAATGCTAAGCACATTCTAGATCCCAAGAAATGTTCTGCCAATGCCTGTGTTTGGGGGCCAATGTTCATTGAAATGGCAAATGATTTTTATGAGGAAACAGTTGAATGAGTTCTGTGTGTTTTTGGAAGCATGATTTAGGCAATTCAAACTGAGGTGAGTCATCAAGTGGCTACATATAGGTTGTGAAACCAGGAGTCCAGCAAACCACAAAGCTCTTAGAAAAAATAGCTGGGACACTTTGAGAGGGCACAGTCTATCACTGAGCAGTTTTATATCACTGATAAGATTGATTTATTTTTGCAATTTATCTAAATTCAGCCTTAAAATGTGAATATTCTTGCCACACTTCCGCTGTGTTTTCTCACAGATATAATATGTAAACCAGGGTACTAGTCAAAGCATACAAATGATTACTGAAGTGATTTATGAGAAATTAATCCATCATGCAACACTGTACATGATATTCTATCTAATGACACTATTAAATAGGTAATTTTTAATATTGATAGGGCCTGAAATTCAGTTCAAAGTTAAGCCCTAATGAGGATTTATGAAAAATCATGGCTTGCTGTTATGGCAACATTAAAACAACAAATACAACTACTACATATATAATAGCAATAACAACAGCTGCCATTATTTACTGAGTACTTAGTGCCAGTCAATTTGCTAATCATTTAATATGCATTATATCATTTTTCACTACAACAGATCAGGGTAACAGAGATTAGTATGATGAGGAAATGGAAACAGAAAAATTAGGTGACTTGCCAAAGGTCACAAAGGTAACTGGTGGTTCTGGGACTTAAAACCAGGTTGTTTGGATTCCAAAACACATCTTTATCACAATATGATCAATCTCTGTTAATGAAGAAAATGAATTAAGAGTCTAAGCAATAGCACTTTTACAAAATATCATAACTTTTTTTTTTTCTGTTTTTTTGAAATGGAGTTTTGCTCTTGTTGCCCAGGCTGGAGTGCAGTGGTGGGATCTCAGTTCACTGCAGCCTCCGCCTCCTGGGTTCAAGCCATTCTCCTGCCTCAGCCTCCTGAGTAGCTGGGATTACAGGCACACGCCAGTACGCCTGGCTAATTTTTATGTTTTTAGTAGAGACAGGGTTTCAGCACGTTGGCCAGGCTGGTCTCAAACTCCTGACCTCAGGTGATCCACCTGCCTCGGCCTCCCAAAGTGCTGAGATTACAGGTGTGAGCCACTGTGTCAGGCCCTCATACAACTTCTTAAAAATAACTCAAATTACATTTTTTCTTAATTCCTACAAATTCAATCAATGGTTTGGAAGCTACTAGGAAAATACCTGGTCTTCACTACGTTGGTGAGTAGGAAATCAAAAGTCAAGTCTAAATAATGCACGCAAGTCACAGACACTGGTGTCACACTGAGGAAGATACCAATATACCAGAAAGACAGCAATGGGATACAGCCCGGATGGTAGCACAGACCCGATAAGCCCCCCATTCTCCATGATGTCCTTATTTCATACTGCATGTCTCTAGCAAAATATCTCATGTACCTCGTAAATATATACACCTACTCTGTAGCCACAAAAAGTTAAAAAATATTTTTAAAAGATTTTTAAAAACACAGATACATAAACAGAAAAAAAAGTCAGAAGAAGCTGAGCAAAAAATAAAGCTAAGAAATTCTTTCTAAAGGCAGGCATGTCCCAAGTCCACCATTTGAACTCTATACCTTCTGTTAATCCTGTGATTTGCCTTTTATGTTAAATGTCAGCAAATTTAACATTCTTCACTATTACAGAATCCGTCACAGAAATGCTACATTGTGCATAGGATGCTCTGTTTAAGAAGACAAAAATGGATATCATATGTACATGTATGTAGGTATTTTAGTTTTTAAAAGTCTCATTCTATAGCCTATTAAACAAAAGGTACTAGAGCTAAAAACATTAATCTTAATTCCTACATTTAAAAAAATGGCCCTGGCAAAGACTGCTCGTCCTCCAATATGTATCTTTCTTCATCCTTTATATAGTATTAGAAAGTTTAGGGGACAATTTGGCTATCTAGAAAAGTAACTCCAGTTCCCACTTTCCCTTGCAGTTAGATGTGGCATGTAACCAAATATTGGCCAGTTGGATATAATGCATGCAGCTTCATCATTAAGACCTAAAAGGGCATGGATATGCTCTCTTCTTTGTCCTCCCTCCCGAAGGTCGTGATACACACATGAAGCTGTGAGGTATCCTTGACCATGACTACGAAAGACAGCGTCCCAGGGAATGACCGAAAAACTAGGCAGAAGGACTATGGATCCTTGAATGAGCAGAGCCTTCCTACAAGGCCTTGATCACTCCCAACTACACCAAATTTAAGAGAAATAACTCTGAAAGAGAAATAAACTCGTTTTTTCGTTCATCCATCCTTGTGTTTTTGTTAGTGCCACAAAACCTACAGCCATCTAATACACTGATATACTCTAAGTTTCTAGTAGCTGAGATTTTATTATAAAAAAAAGTATCTGTAAAAGCTTATATGTGATTTTAAAATAAACTTTCTACTGTAAAATCAGATGTCTCTCTAATACTAAACTCTCTCTCTGTCTGAAACATACTGTCAATGAAGTTTCCAGTCATTTTGCTTCATCATTTTTTTAAGCCACATACCTTTAGATATTATGCTAACCTTTACATTGTAGGAAGGAAGGGACTCTGACCACATGCCTAACAGCATCGCGCAAAGATAATAAGCATTTACTAAATTGTTTGGGGTAATTTTAATTTCTCATTAAAGATCATTTGTGCTTCCAAATTCAGGTTTTATATAAAATTTGTTTTAACCAATCAATACCTTGAAAATGGAGTAACATGACATAAAATATTCATAATTTTAAATATATGCCTTCCCAACATTCCTACTCATATTTCATATGTGATATGTGATTCACATATATATATAGTATACAAACTTATATGTGGGTGTGTGTATGTTTTCTTCCTCTAATTTCTCTAATTCTACTATTTATATCTTTGGGTATACATTTACTTTCTAACTTATGTTATATTTTATTCCTTTATTTTTTCCTGCACTTCACCTGAGAGTTTCTGTCTCGGCTATTATAATCCACAAAATAGAACCTTTCTTGTAAAATCAAGAAGAAAAAGAAACAAGCATTGTTATGGCAAATTCTCCTAAACCAATGGAAGGTCAGAGAGAAAATAATAGAAGATTTAGAGAAACGTACCCAGAACAATTTAGTAACCCAATATAAAAGATTTATTTTTAAAAGTAACAGTTTATAATAAAATTTTGATAAACATCAATTAAAAAAACTTTCTCAGAAATTTATTGGATGGCATGCGAACAATGTCCAGCCTAGTGATTTCTTTGTTCATATTGTTTCATATAATACTTACAACCACTCTAAAAAGAGGACCTATTTCCAAGATGAGGAGAAAATCGAAGTCACACCTATGAGGTGTGGGAGGAATAATGGGATCCCCAGTAAACCAACTGACATTCCTTGGCTGACAGAGATTCATAGAGTCCAGAGAAGAAGGATGAACATAATAATTTTATACTGTTTGGGCGATGTTTCAATAATTTTAAATGTCGGTAGCTGGCTGGAATTCATATGAGTCGGTAATTGAAACAAGGGATTTTCTTAAAGTACTAAATTCAATTTAAAATAGAATAGTTACAAAATGTCTCAGAAGACCAAATTCTTAATGTTATTTTCCTTAATCCTAAGTTTAACAATTGTATTAATTTTCAAATAGGCCTCATGCAAAAACACCAAGTCTTATTTATTTTAACCAGTAATTTATAAATAGGAAAAAAATGATTCATTCGGCTATACTTTTAAAATAAAAACAAATCAGAAGTAAACTGCTTTAGACAAGTGGTTTTTACTTATCAAAAAAATCAAAACAGAATACATATACCTTGTGAAAACATATTATTTCAAATTGACATATACTTCCACTTAAATAATATTCCTCTAGAATGACTGTAGTCTATAGAGTTTGGAATAGCATATACGAATTATTCAATTGTGAGCTATGAAGAAAAACTAAACATATGTATTCCTATGTAACCAGTTTCAGAATTTTGTTTTTTTTCTTGAGTCGTCATGTATAATATTCTTAGCTATGTACTCATTTATTCCATAAGTCTATATATAAAGAAATTAGAAGTTAGCACAATAGATTTCCTCAAAATATAGAAACTTATCTACAGTTACACCAATCCTAGCTTCTCCGCTTCATATTTCAGTGAAAATCTTATTCTTCCTGTTATATAATCCAAGACTCCTTAAACTTTTTTCTGTAAAGGGCTAAATAGGTATCTTCAATTTTGCAGACCACTAAAGGCCAGTTGCCCCCACTCAGCTCCATCACTGCAAATTGTAGCCCCAAAGCAGAAGGAGACAATACATAAGTGAATAAACTGGATGTGTTCCAATAAAACTTTATTTACAAAAAACAGGTAGCAAGTCTATTTTCACCCTCAGGCCGCAGATTGCTATCTCCTGATAATAAAATTGCTTCCCACATTTAATCTAATTTCTGTGCACTTCTCACTATTGATTATCTTTCCTCTCCCCAATCTCTCCCCTTCCAATTGATTCTCCTCAGTCACTTTCCCACTCTATTGCATGTTCAAGCTACCATCTCTAAAATCTCACTGCCCTCCCCTGTCCTACTTCCATCACTGTATATAACAATGTCTCAAAGAAATCATGCTGCATAGGCCGGGCGCGGTGGCTCAAGCCTGTAATCCCAGCACTTTGGGAGGCCGAGACGGGCGGATCACAAGGTCAGGAGATCGAGACCATCCTGGCTAACCCGGTGAAACCCCGTCTCTACTAAAAAAAATACAAAAAACTAGCCGGGCGAGGTGGCGGGCGCCTGTAGTCCCAGCTACTCTGGAGGCTGAGGCAGGAGAATGGCGTGAACCCGGGAGGCGGAGCTTGCAGTGAGCTGAGATCCGGCCACTGCACTCCAGCCTGGGCGACAGAGCGAGACTCCGTCTCAAAAAAAAAAAAAAAAAAAAAAAAGAAATCATGCTGCATAAAACCAGTGTCTGCATTCAGGAAACTTTAAGTCTGTCTCACTTTGCAGTAAAATAAACATGAGATCCAATTCAGGCTCTGGAATTTATAAGTAGTGTGTACTTGAACTTGGCCAAGTTTTTAAATTTCACACTCTTGGTACACGCCTGAAAATAGGTATGATACTAATTTAGAGGGTACATGTAAGGCTCACAGATAACATACGGAGATTGTATTAACATTCAGCATCACCCCTTGCCATTCAACTTTTATAAAATCATTTTCACTGCCTCATTGTCCTTATTTAGTGCAACCCAGATTAGCGAAGAACTAACAACAACAAAGAGGAGTTTGGTTCAATTAGATTTTAGATTGTAAAAATATTCTACTAAATTGACACATCTTTTCTAACTAGGTCAATTTTCTCCAAAGACATTGGCTATATTCACCTCCTTCAAGTACACCAGCTGCTTGGATTATCTCATTACCTTTCACATATATCACTAAATTCTGTGTGCTTTCTCTCTAATTATGTCACATACCTTTGTCTTTTTTCCTTATTCCTTAAACAAAGATGTGGTATAGCCTTCAGAAAAGAGACAAATCCTTATGGGAGAATTAATGGGTAACTCCTTGTCTCTACTTCTTGGGCATCTATAAGTGCTTGTGTGGGTTAGTTTCATTATTAAAATTAGTGAAATAATATAAATAACTAGTGAGCTAATTAGGAAGACAATTTTAAGAGTGTGATTGTGGAAATGGGGAAGTTCTTTTATGACAGGTGATGTAGCCTCTTGGAAGCCTCACAACAGTAGGCAGTTTATTTTGTTCACTGCCTGACATATAGTATAACATACTAGATGTTTGTTGAATAAAATAATGAATCGCGTAGCATATGACATGCAAGAATATTCCATCTTACTTTATATTAATATGAGGACTGTTTTTTTTTTTTTTTTTTCCTAAGAGAATTAGGCCAAAGCATCTTTCCATGACGACAGAGCAGGGAGAAGAAATGATAAATCCCACTTCCATTTATTTCACTTACTGCCTTCTTCAATGCAGTGTTGGCTTCCCTATTCAAGGAAAGAGATTCTTAGTTAAGGACTTCAGAGCCTGTAATTTCAAAGAATGGTATTAATTCTTGGGAGGACTCTGGTAGATTTCATTAACAGATGCAAATTCTGACCTCCACCTCAAGGAAAGTAATAAAAGTCCTCTATATCCTGTTGATAAAGGTAAACCATAAGGTCCATGTGGAGAGTTGGCTGAAAGCAATGGGAAGTTCAATTTTATTATTGGTTCCTAATAGGAGTAATCATGCTTCAGGTTCTGTATCTCTGTGTCCCATGGACAATTAAAACTTTTGATCTCAGGGTTCATAGAACTGAGAAGAATGAAGTAAGTCTTTTGCATTTCAGAAAAATAAAAGTATGAAACCTTTTGATAAGTTGCCATCTCTTGTTATACCAATATTTCTTCTCATATTTTCAAGTAAAAAAAAAATTGGCTGGCGCGGTGGCTCATGCCTGTAATCCCAGCACTTTGGGAGGACGAGGTAGGTGTATCATTAGGTCAGGAGATCGAGACCATCCTGGCTAACACGGTGAAACCCTGTCTCTACTACAAATACAAAAAATCAGCCGGGCATGGCGGTGGGCGACCGTAATCCCAGCTACTTGGGAGTCTGAGGCAGGAGAATGGTGTGAATCCTGGAGGCAGAGCTTGCAGTGAGCCAAGATCGCGCCACTGCACTCTAGCCTGGGCCACACAGCGAGACTTCATCTCAGAAAAAACAACTCAAAATCAGGGTGGGCTAAGTGATAAGAGCAATCACTTCTGATTTGGTGAAGATACTAAAAGAGGGCTAAAGGATATGTACAGGTATGTGTATATTACAAACTGAGGCAATGGAAGCAAGAGTAGAAAAGCAAAACAGAACCCTAAGTGAGGTTAACATAGAAAGTAAATGTCCTAAAGTCATAAACAGAGTCAAAACCTCACTGAAACTTTTCACCTGTAATATTTTTAAACAGATTTGACATTTCTTTCCATTTATTTTCTGTAGGTATATAATATTTTATAACTGACATATTTATAATGGGACTACCACCAAATATCCATTTTGAAAATGCTCTCTTCACAGCATGAATATCTTATAAAATCTAGTCTCTTTCTTAATATTGTTAATACAGAATCTTCTTGAAAAAGTCAAGGTTCTCTGCTTTTGCAAATAATTTGAGAAATAACATAGTACTCACAGCCACTTGCCAACCCAAAAAAGTTAAGCATTTATCTAACACTTGACTTTTTCAAAAAGAAAGTATATAACTCAATCTTTTCAACTACTTTGCCATGAGATGTCCAGAACATTTGTATGTAGTAAAATAGATTTCCTAGGTTACTCTGATATTACTGAAAAAGACTTTAAGTAGTCTACTACTTAAGATAACAGTCTATAAACACACTTCAGTGTTCATATGCATAGCAGCGCATCAAGAGCACCAGAAACGCTAATAAATCAGAGAGAGGCCTGACATTATGCATCCTATTAAGGATCTCTGATTTTTCCAGGTAGATATCAAGTATCATATATCAAATTATCTGAAAACCTGTATATTAAAAATTGGTAAAGTTTATTTCTTTCTTAATTCTTAAATAAGGCTATGATGAGACATTATAATATGTCCTTCTAGAACCCCAGTTCATCTCGTGTAACTCCTAAGTGAGTGCTATCCACTGTGTAGACTGTGCTTTAACCTATAAATGCTTTCTTCGTCGTCTAAATTCTTTTAGAATTTACCACCAGAACAGAAGTATAGTGAATTAAGTGTTTACCATTTGTGAGGGATGGTGTAAGCACTCCACTAAATCATCTAATTTAACTTCACAACATAAGGGATGATTATTGTCTACATTTTACTATAAGGAGACCTGATTCATAATGGTTAGAAATTTGCCCAAGGCCGAAGAGCTACTAAAAAGCAGAGATGAGAAATGAATTCAGTATCTGTCTCACAAAATCCTGAATATTAACTTGTTGCCAGACTTTTTTCCTAACAACTCAAGGGAAAGAAACACTTCCCAGAGACAGCTAGATTTATAAAGTTTCATTTAAAAATCAAAATATAATAATGTGTCATATTTTATGTGAATGTGATTATAAGTCTCTCATACACTCACAGAACTGTTGATAGAATTCTTTGATTCATCCAGTCTTTTTCACCCTCAGAACTTTCTGTGACCAATTTTATATGTTTATAATATGACTGGATATGGTATATAATTTTTGCATTCTAAACAGATAACGTGTCCGTATAAAAATAAAAAATGAACTACCATGAGCTTTACTAGTACAACGCCTTGAAATTTACTCACATTTTAAATTTAAATCAGTACATAAAATATAGATACAATGAAATACGCAGCAAATATTACTGGGATTTTGTTGGTATATCATCATACCCGAAACATATGTCAAAATTTAAAACACACCTATGGGTACATTTCAACTTATTTGCTCTACTTTGGAAAGCAAAAATGGAAAGAAACAGAATAAACAGAAATGCCTTTTTGTCACATAGTGAGATAATCAATACTATGTTTAAAGACAAAGTTTCCTAATATTTTCAAAATAGTCTCTAGTGGAATCAGCTACCATATTCTTGATTAGTATAATACTTACAAATTTCCTACAAAATCACTACATATCTATTTGAAAGTTTTCATATATAGGCTTTATATTATACTAAAAAGGTCATCAAATTATTGCCACACCCATAAATTATGTTAAACTCCAAATATGAAAGTACGGCAGCTATTCAAAACCTTAACATAAAGCTAAATTAAAATCATGCAAACTGAGTAGAAAAGGAAAGCCAGATACGTGTTGGGTCTGCAGAAACTATCAATCGGGAAAAGGGAAGCCATTTAAGGTGGAAGAGAAATCGTTACAAGTATGCTTAGAATTTCCTGATTTAGAAATATTGGGACAAAATACAATCCTACCTGTTAAGCTTTTCAGATAACACTGTGCGTAGGCCTGAAAGTACATGCATGACATTTGTTTGAAAGGATTGTGATTGCCTTGTAAACTTCTTTTACAATATTATTAACACGGGTTGTTCCAAATAGTTGGCCAGCATTGCTTATTTCTCCCACTGCCCTAGAACAACCATAAACTTCCAATTATTCTGGGAGTAGTTTATCAGAGTACAGATTATCTGGAGGTCTTATTTCTATTTCATTTGGCCTTTTCACAGCTCATTAGTACCTCAACAAGAAAGTTAAAGCAAAGGATGGAAAGGCTGCAGAATTTCTAAACAAACAAATTTGCTCCTTGTCAGCAGCATATACAGAAAAGCATTTATAGATGTGAGAAAAACTAAAATGGTATAAACAAAGATATTTAATGTATACTGTGGCAATTTTCCTTGAGTGATTCTTCCCTCTGTATTGTCTAAAATATTGACTGAATTGACTGTAGGTTTTGGCATCCAACAGAGCTGAAAATCCTTTGTTTTTAGCATGTAATTGACCATCTTTAGCGGTATCACCTGCCACTGAGCAATGTATAACATTAGTTGCCAATATATTGCCTATTTTTCAATGTGAAGACAAAAACTGAAAAGCAAATTTTCAAAGGAAGCTTTATGACAACCTTGAGTGGAGTCTACTAGAAAGCTTGTTTGATTTTAGGCTTGCCAATGCATTTGATGCCATCAGCACAGGGATATCTATCTTTGTCTTGGGAAGAAATAAGAAAATCAAAAAATTGAGGCTCTTTTATTATCTACTCATTAGAGCTGATATATTCTCAAACATGAAAATCATAAGGTGCTACATCCATTATTTTGCTTTTTAATAAGCATGTAAGATATTCATAATCCATTGGTAAGCTTATCTTTGTCTAGCCTGTCTAGTGGCAATTTAACAAGTAAGATAAAAACTTCAAATAGATAATTTTTTATAAAATTATTTTAATTACAGATTTGCCAGGTAGAAGAGCAACTGGCAAAAGAGACTTTATACATTCAATGCATCATAACTTTATTTTGTAGAGAAGAGCTTGGAAATCATATGGAATTTTGGCTCTGTTACTTATTACAAATAGTATTGCTTTAACAAATGTTTATTAAGCAACTACAAAGGGCCAGGCACTATTTCAGGCAATGATGGTATAGCCATATACAATAGACAAAAATCTAAGTTCTCATTCAGTGAATCACATCAGTGAAGGCATGCTAATCAAGAGAAGTAAGTAAAATAGAAGGATGTAAGTGTTATGAAGAAAATGAAGCAAGGAAGGGGAACTGAAAGTGCTAGGGGAGGGGACATTGTAGATTTAACTAGGATGATCAGGGAAAATATCATTGAGTGGGTATCCTTTGAGAAAAAGATTTAAAGATATGAGAGAGAAAACCATGTGAGTATGTGGAGGAAATGTGTTCCAGGTAGAAGCATCTACGACTGCAGTGGAATGAGAAAGGATAACAATGGTGGAAAAGGAAGTCAGAGAAGAAATATAGAGAAAGGAGGAGGTGATTGTGCATAGGCTTATAAAACAGCAGACTGCATTTTACTGAATGACTGGCAAGGCATGGGAAGGTTTTCAGCAGAAGAGTGATGTGATCTGCCTTACATTTTAACAGGACTATCTGGCAGACAAAATGGATTCCAGTTAAGGCAAGGCCAAAGCAGGCAGGCCTGTTTAACAGGCTATTTCACTAATTTAGACCAGAGATGATGGTGGTAGCAATGTAAGTAGTCAGAAGTGATCAGATTCTGGATATACACTTAGTCAAGGTGGACCTGGCCTAGTTTTCTAATCTTCTAACAACATCAGGTGTGAGAAAGAATAAGACTAAGTGTGACTCCAAGGTGTTCAGTTGGGGCAACTGGACGGATATAGTGAAACCTTACTGAAACAGGAAAAGCTACTGATGAAGCAGATTTGAGTGTTAGCAAATTTAGTTTTGCATAGAGTAAATTTGAATTGACTAGGAATGTATAGAAAGTTGTGTATGTAAGTTTGGAGTTTGGCAGAAAGCTCTGAGCTGGGGGTAAACATTTGGGAGGCATCAACTTACAGACAATATTTGATGCCAGGAGGCTAGATAAGATCATCAAGAAAATGAGTGTGGTCTAAGAACCAACCCCTGGTTACTGCGATATCAGGAATTTGTGCTGATGGGGAAGAACCAGAAAATTAAAATGAAAGCAGGTGCCAGAAAAACAGAAAGAAAACCTGGAATGTGTGGTTCCTTAGAAATCAAAGAGGAAGGAGTAAATGCATGTCTCAAATCCTCCTACATTTACTTATGTTACTTAGGTAGTACATATAAGGAATATCAAATTGTGGCTAGCAGATTGTAAAAACTTAAATGTTCGTTGAGCAAATTACGTGTCATTTCATAACCCAACCAACATATATCAGGATACTGGTTGTGATATATGCAAATACATTTGGCAACTGAGTGTTACCAATATGTTATCAAACATGCTACAGAAGTGTAGTGTACATAGAATTTAAAATATGGGCTCTGGAACCAAAATATCTAAACTCAAATTCTTTTCTGTACCAGTGAACCTTAGTGTTCTCACCTGAAAATGGACATAACAAGAATATAAACTCCTAGCATTGGTAAGATAAATTAAACATGTTAATAATATACATACAGCATGGAAGAACCTGGTCTACAGTAAATTCTCAATAAATTTTGTTATTGCACTGATTAAAGGAAAATTAAGAAGCAATATCTTATGTATTCAATACTAAGATGAATACATATTGTGCATTCACGTATCAACTATGTATTAATCACTCACTTAGATCACAATGGATATAAATAATAAAACAGCTGCCTTCAAGGAAATCATAGTCCAGTGGAGGAAACCTACAAGTAAGCGAAAAATGTATGTGCTCTCATAAGAACACATCCAAGAAGAAATGGAAGCACTGAAAAGGGAGATGAAATACGATCTGAGAAGTAGGAATTTTTACACACTACCAAGACCGTGTCAAGTTAGTGTCTTCCCTTATGGCAGCATGTCTAATACACTTAGTGTTGCTTCATCAATGTGTTTTCCCAGTAATCTTTTGGGAGGATTGACAGTCAAACCATGAAAATTGTTACTACATTTATATTTATGAAAGATCATTCTGGATGCAGTGTGGAGAATGATCTTCGGAAGATGAGGGCAGTAAGACCAGCTAGATATCCAGTGAACGGCAGTATGTAATAGTCAGAACCTGACTGTTACTGTAGGCACTCAAGAACTGTTGAAAAAATGAATTGATGAGATATATACTGAGAGTTTCAACAAAACGGTAGAAGTAGGGAAAGAGGAGGAGATGACAGACTTCTGACATATAGGACCTTAGAATGTATTGGATTTGCACACTATAAATATGAAGAGGATAGTTGTTGAGAATGATGCCTGGGTGTCTTTTATTATTATTATACTTTAAGTTCTGGGATACATGTGCTGAACGTGCAGGTTTGTTACATAGGTATACATGTGCCATAGTGGTTTGCTGCACCCATCAACCCGTCATCTAGGTTTTAAGCCCTGCATGCATTAGGTATTTGTCCTAATGCTCTCCCTCTCCTTGCCTCCCACCCCCCAACAGGCCATGGTATGTGATGATCCCCTCCCTGTGTCCATGTGTTCTAATTGTTCAACTCCCACTTATGAGTGAGAACATACAGCATTTGGTTTTCTGTTCCTGTGTTAGTTTGCTGAGAATGATGGTTTCCAGTTCCATGCATGTTCCTGCAAACGACATGAGCTCATTCTTTTTTATGGTTGCATAGTATTCCATGTATATGTGCCACATTTTCTTTATCCAGTCTATCACTGATGGGCATTTGGACTGGTTACAAGGTATAGACAATGGGTAAAATGAGGTAGAAAAAAAGCAAAGGTGGCTGGGCATGGTGGCCCATGCCTGTAATACCAGCACTTTGGGATGCCAAGACGGGTGGATCATTTGCAGTCAGGAGTTTGAGACCAGCTTGGCCAACATGGTGAAACCCTGTCTCTACTAAAATTACAAAAATTAGCCAGGCATGGTGGTGGGTGCCTGTAGTCCCATCTACCTGGGAGGCTGAGGCAGTAGAATCGTTGAACCTGGGAGGCAGGGGTGCAGTGAGCTGAAATTGGGTCACTGAACTCTAACCTGGGCAACAGAGCAATACGCTGTCTCCAAAAAAAAAAAAAAAAAAAAAAAAGCAAAGACAAATCAAGGTTTTGTGAGGCAAGGAATTCAAAACTGCCTTATGACCCAAGAAACCCTCTTCTGGACATATACTTAAAGGAAATAATAACACAACCTTGTAAAGATATCTGTGCTTCTATGCTCTTTGAAGCATTGTTCACAATAGCCAAGATATAGAAACAACCTAAGTGTCAATGGATAAACGGTTCAAGAAATTACGGCACATATATACACAATTGAATATTATTGAGTCCTAAAAAAAGGAATGAAATCTTGCCATTTGCTACAACACGGATGAGCCTGGAATACATTACATTAAGAAACTAAGCTTTGGATGACATCAATGAGCTCTGGAACTCCTCATGCTTAGAAATCACCCTACATTTGACTTCGTTTATTTAATTTAACGAGTAACAACTTCCGGTCATTATTGACCCTGAAGATATTGTAGTAAACAGAACAGACAACTGTCTCTGTCCTCATGGAACCACACTTTTGTGTGACTATACAAGCAATAAATAATTAAATTACACTGAAAAAAACAAAGTTTGTTCCAAATTATATTTGCGCCACTTTAGTGCTAAATTGTTGTGCTTAGTGCTGTGTGATACAATAATAAATTGGAGGATTAAGAAATGCATTAAGCAACACCAACAAGTACAAATACTGCATTTAACCAGCATATTTCATTGGACCTTAAGTGCCATTCTTCTAGTTCTACAGAGGAAATGTAAGTGTTAGGACATGATCATCATCTAATATTGTACTAAATACTGTAGTTTACTGTTACTGAAAGCGTAAGATGGAAATCCTGGGGGTACGCATTATTTATGTGATAGAAAAGATCAAATGTATAATATTTGTCTTTTCTATACTTTGTCTATTTGACACTAGGTTGGCGACACCTTCGCTTAAAAGTTCTCACCATTTCCTGCCTTTGTGCTTTCTTTCTGTCGTTTTTTCTCAAGTCAGAAAACAGTAAATCTAATTGCATCTTGATGAGTTACTTGAAAGTATCTTTAAGGCTGGGCACGGTGGCTCATGCCTGTAATTCCAGCACTTTGGGGGGGCCGAGGCGGACAGATCACCTGGGGTCAGGAGTTCAAGACCAGCCTGGCCAACATAGTGAAACCGTGTCACTACTTAAAAAAAAAAAAAAAATACAAAAATAGCCAGGCATGGTGGCAGGCACCTGTAATCCCAGCTATTAGGGAGGCTAAGGCAGAAGAACAGTGAGCCGAGAGTATGCCACTGCACTCCAGCCTGGTGACAGAGGGAGACTCCATCTCAAAAAAAAGGTACACTTAAATGACATACATTTCATCTCAGAGTCTAAGTATAATTTGAAGCACTTCAAATTGCTGGCCCATTTGCTTATCAAATCTTCTTATATTTTTGAATCACATTTCATTGTTAAACACCCTCAGTGTATACACTCATATGTTCCTATGCATATCAACTTTGTGGACTGAGTCAAGAATATTTTCCTTTACCTCAGGTTTAAGAATGTAATCACTATCAAAACTCAGACTATTTACTGATGTTTTCCTAAATGGAATAGTCTGTTGCATTATTAAGTCATGAGAAATCATGTTTTTGACGGGGCTTATTTCTCAGGTTGGCTTCAAGGGTTCCATCGCATCTCTGCATTATTCACACAGAGCTGTAGAAGGTGCTAAAAACTTGGCATCAGGAGACAGAGTCCTACTGATCAGCAGGTTTTTGTATGAATAATGGAATTCCAGAAGCAAGTGTTTTAAAACAAAGTGCTGCCTGATACTTATTTTATCGTGTTTTATAAAATCAAATCATGTTAAAATGTTCCAGTGATGTCATGGTTTGTGCTCTCTTCCCTATGCCCCCTGCTCTCTTACAAAACTTGAAAGATTATTATTTTTTTTTAAATGAAGGGAGGAAAATACACTGAGACCAAGGCCTTGAAGAGAATTAAGTGGGGATCAATTCTGATAATAATCACTTACTAAAAATGGGACATTAGTTAAATATTAATGAGATAAAAACTTGTTATCGAAGCTGTATCTTGAATGTAGCACATTGTATGTTATACGCAGGAATTTACGGTGTACTGTAGATTCCTACCACAGAGTGTACCATCACAGAGTTTATCAGAACTCTTAATTCTCTCCCAATCTGATTTTTTTTTTTTTCTTGAGACGGAGTCTCGCTCTGTCGCCCAGGTTGGAGTGCAGTGGCGCCATCACGGCTCACTGCAAGCTCCGCCTCCCGAGTAGCTGGGACTACAGGCGCCCACCACTATGCCCGGCCAATTTTTGTGTTTTTAGTAGAGACGGGGTTTCACTGTGTTAGCCAGGATGGTCTCAAATCTCCTGACCTCGTGATCCACCCACCTCGGTCTCCCCAAGTGCTGGGATTACAGCCAATCTGAAATATTAATATCATTCTTCTATGTACTATCTCATCTCCTCCTTACTTTCATCACTGAACCTCAGAATTGATTAAACTTTCCTGCTTCCAATTTCCCATAATCAGCCATAATTCTATGTATTATTTCTTGTTTTCCACTCTTATACTTAAAAATTCCTCTCAAAGAACACAAGTACACTTCTAAAACGGTGGATCCAGTTGCTCCTCCCCTACCTGCATCCTCCTCAATTCATTTGCAGCAGTGTTTAACATAACCACCTTCTTCAAAGTCTTTTTAAATCTCTCTTATGTGATGGTACTTTCCTAAGAAAACTCTTAAATCATACCTAACTATGTCTCCCACCTCTGGTTCCCTGCAGACAGATCGATCGATCGATCAACAGATCAGTCAAATATTCTGTCCTTGAACCTCTTCAAATTTGATAGTACTTTTTTTTCTCTGTGAAATCTCATGTACTTTTTGGGATTGCTCTGTTATCTCTTTCCACCCTAGCCCCTACAGTGGGATTATATCACTGGTCTTAACTGATCTGTTGATAATAAACCCTGATTTCCAAATACAGTTAGCTTCTTCTGGAGGCACCATTGACACTTTCAACTCAGCATGGCCCTTTTTTCTTTTCTTTTCTTTTCTTTTTTTTTGGTCAATGCTTCCTAAAGGCAAAGTGCCTCTCGATTCAGCTTTATAAATCCCAGGGTTGAAACACATGACTTGCTATTCAGAATCTGTCAATGCCTTTTCTCTTGCCTACTGAATAAAATATATCTCCTTGAGCATGACACACAAAATCCTCCACAATGTGTCCTTCAACCTCATTTTCCAGCTGCCTCTCCTACTCTTCCTCCCCTAACCATATGCCCTACACACAAAACAAACAGTCACAAAATGAACTGAAGATTGGTGCTTCTAAGTCTTTCCCATTTAGTTCCACAAAGTGAAGTAATATTTCTAAGGGATGATCCCCTTATAAAAATCATACTTGACTATCAAGGCTCATCATTCAGTTATACCATCTGCAATCTGGTCAGTCAAGATTTATGAAGCTATAGTTTATGGTCCCAGATGATTTGTATGAAAAGTTATCATACTTCCTATTTCTACTGTGTCTTAAAGCAGCTGTAAGAGTGTCTGTCTCCTCTTCTAGTGCATAAAGAACCTGAGGTCAAGTCAAGTAACACCCAGCAATTAACACAAATTAGATGATCAATAAGTACTTGACAGATTAAACTACTAGTGTTTGACCTTCACATATGACACTATTATATTTATTTTAAAAATATCACTGTTGATTAGAAATACATTTTAACAGAAAGGCCAGAAGGTATAAGTTAGAAATCGTAGATTTAGGAATTCAACATGCCTAGATCTACTTTACTCTGCCTCTTACTAGCATGAGGGCCTTCAGTAAGTCTTTAATCTTAATTTGTAAAGTGGGAAGATTGATTGGTGGTGAACCTCATAAATATTGCCTTTCAAGTAACTGCCACATGCTCCTGCCATATTGTAAACGTACAATGAATGCTACCTAAATTATTATAAAATAATCAACAGTGATAACATGTATATGTGACGATTTTTGCAAACCTTGTTCAATTTGGAATTTTAAGAAAGTAAGCAACGTGAAACCTCTGGTTGAGAAGATATAATTACTTGTAAACAAAGACCTTTATTTTTAGTAAAGATTCATCAGTGCAACTTGTCAATTTTCTGCTTCAAATGATTTAAAAATAAATGTTTCAAAAGTACAGTTTTTTTTTCCTGTTATGGCAGTAGTGAACACTGTATTAATTTGAACAGATTCTGTGAAGGCCAAAGGCACTATAATGTTGACAAATGTGTACTTCTACACAGTGAGGATATGTGTGAGCGGGAGAATAATATACATATAAAGTACATTCCCGAGGGTTTACTTAGGTTTTATTGACCTAACCTAAAGAATGGCAAAGATCCACCAGTATGGATGACAGTTTATGTTGGAAAACAATTTAAGAATATACACTCAGCTACAAGTGGGTCGGTACAAATTGTTAATATCTCAATGTCAATACTACTCATGAGTAAATTACCACCAAGATAATTATACATATATATCTCTCTTTCCATCTTTCAAAAATGTGGCCTAGGTGTTTATATAATGTTCTGAATAATGTATCTCTCTCCATTATTTAGTGAATTATGTCAGGTTCATAAACATTTCTCAATTACCAGACATCAAACTGTTTTCAACAAACTTCTTATTCCAATTAACTATAACTTCGATTTTTAAATTTATGTACATACACACACACACTGAGAAAAAGAGAGTTCACTAGGTTCTTATTTATCTTCAAAATCAACCCTATATAAACATTATTTTAAAAGAGAGAAAACCATAATCATTTTAGGATACTATTATTATTAATAAATCAGATTATTTGTCAATTTCTACATATATTTTACACTCTGATAAAAATACTATAATCATTTTTTGCCAAATATAAATATTATCTGCACCTCTAATTACTCATTTTCCATTAAAATGTAAAAGTCAATAAAGCTTATTTAGAAAAATGGAAAATCATACATTAGGTTGACCTGGGAGGCTCCCCTATTCTTGTCCTTTACAAAGTAATCTAACCAAATAAAGAGCTTCATTTTATTCAGTTTATTAAACCCTCTGGTTTGTTTCTGTAAATTCTATGGTGCACATTTAAGGCCAGTCATCTGTGAGAAGAAAATGTAAGTAAATGTAATAATAATCCAAACTATGAAAGTAGATGCATACACTTTTTATATGCTTATGCTTCATATAAGCTCTATAGTATGTAACTAACTCAAGTGGGCTCATCCATCATTGCTTTATTGTTTCTCTAAAAAAACACCCCTCAAGGTCTTTATATCATAAAATGAAAAATGACAGAAAAGAAAAATATGATGGTATTGGAAATAAGCACATTCTGAAAGCCAATTTGTCATTGTTTTATGACATATATTTATCTTCATGTATATAAGAGCACCTAGCATAGCCCTTTGCTTCTAACAGGTACTCAATAAACGTTTACTAAATTTTGAATATATTAGTTGTGGGACAGGTCCTAAAGTATTGCTCTATAAATATTTGACTCATCAGTAATAGCCCAACCTATGCTCAAGATGACTTTGATTGATAAGGGCAGCCCCTTTGAAAACAATCCAACCGAAATGTACAGAACATATGAAATGTAGTGGATACAGCATTTTCCAAGATAAAATAAAGCGTATTTTCTGGATCCAATAAAATTAGACATACACACACTTTCAAATACACACGCAATTCATGATATATTTTATTCTATTAAAGATTTATGTTATTAAATCATAGGAAAATATTGAAATCTTTCAAATATTACCATAAAATAATTTCCAAAATACATTCCATCCTTATGAAGGAATCTTGTGGCTTGGGAGCAATTAATCACTTCTCCAATCCCACACATAAGTCCTGATTGCTTTAAACAAATCCTTTTTGCCAGGGACATGTAACACAAATCCTACTACATCATTTTATGCTTTACCCCAGTATATTAATTGTGGAAACATGACTTAATATGTTCCAACCAGAAGGTGTTCAGAGTTCTGCTTGATTGAGAAAAAAGTACTATTTTTCCTTTGATATAAGGAAAGGAAAAAATGTTACAATTCTGGTAGCCATCTATCATAACAAAACTATATTGGGAAAGAAATAACTACCTGGCATAGATAGTGGAAGAGTGAAGAGCCACTGAGATATGAAGCTGCAGTGTGATGACAATGTGAAAATTTGGATTAAAGGCTTACCAGAATCCCACCATTCCTCTGGAATTTTCTGTTATATAAGCCAATAATTCCCAAGGTTTAATTACAAGAAATCTTTAATGGAAGAAAAGATGTCACATGTGACTGCTCCAACGTGGATGTTTTGTGTGTGTGTGTGCATATTTGAAGTTTTCTTGAGAAGAATTTTCCATTGTTGTACCAAACGTCATTCTAGTTTATATGGACTTTGGTATCAGGAAGTGGGTTGTTGAAAGTTAATAGATCCTATAATGTGGAACAGGCTGAATTATGTAGAAGACAAGGCTAATAAAACCCCAACTCAGGATGATACTTGGTACGTAGTTTAAAAATAGTTGATTAAACAATGGCCTATTTTATCCTGAGACATGTGCCTTACGACTACCAACAGTATTAGGAGATTTCATAGAAACAAAAATGTTGGCCCTACTGGCCTGTTTAAACCAAGAAAGAAAAAAGTTCATGCTAATGGTTACTTGTTTTTGAAGTACAGAAAAAAAACCAAACAAACAAACCCCCCCCCCCCCCAAAAAAAAACCACATAGCTTTGTCTGAAGAAGCCCTCTCTGCCTGTGGCTTATAACGTGAACGCCCTGAGAGGCTAATAATTTGGAGCCTGATATGAGTGGAAAAGTCAATTTTTATTTTCACTCCAAATCGAATGTTTGTATGAACAGAGACAGGAGAGGCAGAATGTAAGACTTAAGTACTAAAAAAATCAACTGTAGTGCTTCCCTAAAGCACTTTTGTGACAAAGTAGACGATCACTCCTGTCATGAAGAAGCAGCTTCTATGTAATCTATACTTGAAAGATAAACTCAAAGATTGGCTATGCCCTCTACCCCAATCCCGTATTGCAAATTGTCTCAGTGAGGAGGATGTGCAAGCACAGAGGCCTATTAAAGATGTCAAAAGAGGTTAACATTTGAAGCCTAAAACCAAATCATAGAATTTGGGTTACTGGGTCATGGAATTGATAAGAACAAATACTGAAAGCCTATACATTGTAAACAAATCTGAATGCTGAAGAAATCCCAAGTCTAACTAAAAATACCTTATCACTCAACCCTAGGGCAAGCACCAGGACTTTTAAACAACACAATAAGTAGAATACTAAAGTAACACAATACCCCAAAATATGTCAACTTCACATATCATGATGAAGACAAGTATTTAGCAAAATGTATAATGAACAGAAGGAAAAATCACCAGGAAGGTTCTGAAAGTGCAGGATATAATATGTTACCATTTTTTTCTTTCATGCATTTAGTTTAGTTTTAGTTATAATCAAGATGTGCCCTTCTAACTTTTTACTTAGCAATACTGGACATCAATTTTTTTCACTTAATCATGGTCCACTGGATGGATCATAAAGCACTAACTGAAAGGGATTGCTAATCACCCAGATACCCCCCCTTGGAGCTGAATGCCATCACTGGATAATGTTTTACACTTGCTCTTTTTGAGGAGTTTGAGCATCTTCGAAAGTGAATATATCCTATGAAGGGTATATGGCAATGTTGGATATTCAAAGAAGAGAGTTGTAGTAAGCACCACAATTATACAGTCAATATCCTTTCTACCACCCTCCCATGGCATAGTAGCCTGGAGATTTGGATAGCATTGTTATTACTCTCAGTTCTAGATGTGCGCTTGGTTTTTGTGCAAGCCAATTGGGCTAATGCTATGCACTTTGCTGCAGGGAGGTGTGCAGGCCAGGCATATGACCTAAGAGTTTCCAATCAGAGAGAAACTTGGACCTTTTCTTTGCTATTTGGGTAAAGATATATTCTTTACATTTAGCTGTAAACAAGGTAAAAGAGTTTCCAAGATCTGCTAAGGGAAGCCAGCCTGTATCAGTCTGAAAAGTTATGGAGGGTAGGCTTAGAGAGATTAACAGAAAAACAAAGACTTTTCCTTGAATCCATAATAAAACTCTGTATTAAACCCTTGAGCAAACCTTGAACTCTTTACTTAGCCAATAAATTCTCTTTGTGTCTTGAGTACATCTGAAACCAAGCATCCTAAATAATACAGGATATAATAGACTTAAATGTTCTTCATCAACTTAATAAATCCTTAAATAATCATCATTTTAATATGTACTCATAGCATCTCCAGTGTCAAATATTCTGATTTCAAATTCAATGTTCAATTGCTCAGATCACCAAATCTAGTTAATTGCTGTTAGTCAAAAAGCATTATCATTAATGACACTGATGCTATTATCAATAAGATGAAGACATTTTGAATTGGTTTGCTTATTCATCAAATGGAATTTTTAGAAAGGATGTATTATCTTATTACAATTAGGATGCCAAATGGGAATTTAATGCACCATTTTCTCACAGGCTGGCTATAAATTAGAATCTTTAAAACATTTCTCTCCAATTCTCTCTCTTCCACTCCTGAAAGAAATGGTAATATAATCTGAATCTCCTTCAAGGAGAAAAGGATTATTGAAGGCCTGTGTTGATAGATTTCACAGCAATTATTCTTCCTCATTACCAGTTCCCAAACTTCACCTTTCATTCATAAAGTAACCTTTATTTTAAACCTGTCTATATTTTACCTTCTTATTTTCCGGTTGCCTGATTTATAATTTGTCATTATATTGCTTATATATTCATACAATTTTAGTAAATCATGAAGTGTGTGCATAAGTGTGTTTAAGAAAACACAACCCTTCCTCTAATGATAGCTACATAAAGCACTATATTGTGTCAGTTTAGCATACAGGTTAATAGAATCAATTCTGGAATCAGATTGTGCGTGTTCAAATCCTGGCACAGCTGCTTTTCATGTGCATGACTGCACAGATCTCTTAACCAGCTTATCAATTTTCTTGAGTGTAAAATTGACATAATAACAGAATCTTTTTAATAGGGTTATGAACATTGAATTAATGCAAAGAAAGGGTTAACAGCAATGTTTGTTATATAATCATTGTCCAATAATAGTTAGCAATTTTTATGTTATCATTCACCATCACAGACATTATCCAAGAGTAACTGGTTCATTATCTAAGATCAACACTCAGGAAGTAGCTTAGGCTAATAAAATGATTCAGAGCCCAGAAATTGGATAACTTGGGTTGAGTCATACACCTATCAGTTTCTAACCATGCTACTTTGGTCAAATCATTCAAGATAGATAAGTGTGTTTTCAGTTGACAGAATTAAAATTTCATCTTTTATCTCACAAGTAAGTTCACTGGGGCATAAAATAATACAAAGCATGTAAAAGGGATATAAATATTTTATAAAGCATGAAGAATCCCTCTTATACATAGGAGCATTACACATTCTTCAGCTGGAGCAATAGAATCCTTTCACTACCTGTTCTGGGAAGGGCTCAACTTATGTAGCACTTGCTCTTCTCTTTCCATGAACACAAAATTTGTAGTTGAAACATGAATCCTCTTTCTTGCTTCCAAATATACCAGATTTTCAACATGGATAATATAGCATAAAGGAATTACTTGTCTGTACAGAAATAAGAAGTATTTTGCCTGGCTTTCCAAGTCCTCAGAGTCTCACCATACCCTAATTTTGTCAGAATTTCATTGCCATTTTGAGGGCAATGAATTCTTTTGAGACTATGATTGAAATTCTGGATCCTTTGCCACCAAGAATACAATATGTATACACAAAAATGTTTGGAAATTATGTTAGTGGGATTATGGATGCTATTATGCACATTTAACAATTTCTTAGGGTTTTATAAACTGTAATGATTGTTATACCGTTCCATTTATCTGCCTTATCATTACAAGCTCAGTTAACATTCTACATCCTTCAGTAATTAGTAATGTTAACCAGTGTCTTTTAAAAACTAACAAAAAAATCACGTATGTATTAAGGTATGATGTCCTCTGATTATATTTTTTTAATGTAGTATTTTATTTTAGAGTGTACTATTTATCAGTTCTGCCAGTGTTAATCATTATCCGTAACTAGAATATTATTTCCTGTCTTCAGTTTTCTCTATTAAATTGTGACTTTGGAAGATCATGTCACCATTTTCCTGATTTTCATTTACTGAAATTTTAAAATATATGTAAAAGAGTTTTTAAAAAATTTTAAATTACATGATTTATTTTTGCATGTTTTAAAATATGTAATTTCACTGACAAAACAAATGAAAATTCAAAGAAATTCAACTCCTATAAAATTGAAAAGTCTAGTGTAAAATATTCTGAATATAACCTTTGTTATAAGTACATATATAGATGTATAACCAAATAGTTTCTTTTTTCAAAACCAGGCACGACGTTATCTTAGCTACATTTTTAGTCATTTAATGTATTGAAAAAATGTGCCATGCAATTAAATTCTTTTATATCTTACTTCATAGTGTCTGTATGGTATTATATCATTTGGAGATATAATTTATTTAAAGAAACTAAGAGTATATTTACATGTGCAGATTTCCACTGAATGTGCATTAATTTCATAACAAAAATAAATATAAGACCTAAGAAGATGACCTGTAAACTATCTTCCTATATTTCTAATTTGAACACTATTCAATAATCTCATAATTTAAATTGAAATGAAATAAACTACACAGGCACTGGAATTTTGTTTCTACCTCTTAAAATTTGGAATGCTCCCTTAAAATTAATAGATTCCAATAACTTACAAGACCCACCTTTACACAAAGTTACTATAAAAATCCTTCATGTGTGATTAAAAAATAATGTCTACATGTTTATTTTGTGATCAGAGTTATACTTAGCAGCTCAGTGAATTTTTAGAATAATGATATGAGCAGATAACTATTATTACACCATTTTATAAAAAAGAGCAAAATATCAGGATCTCAAAGAAATATTAGCACTCCAGGGTTCATTATAGCACTATTAAAAATAGTCACAATGTGGGAACAACGTAAATGCCTGATAGATGAATGAACAAAGAAAATGTGGTAAATACATACAATGGAATTTTATTGAGTCTTTAAAAAGAAGGAAAACTTGAAATATGTGACAAGTTGGATGAACCTTGAAGGTATATTCTAAATGAGAAAAGCTAGAAACAGAAATACAAATACTTCATGATTCTACTCACACCAGGTATCTAAAATTGCCAAACTCAGAGAATCAGAGATTAGAGTGGTGGCTTTTAGAGGCTGAAAGGAGGAGAAAATGGGGAAATGCTAATTAATGGGCATAAAATTTTTATCATGCAAGATGAATAAATTCTAAAGATCTGCTATACAATGTTGTCTCTAACAATACTGTATCGTACACTTAAAATGGTTATTTGATAAATCTGTTGAGTGTCCTTACAGAAGAAAAGAACAGAGTTTTAACAAATGTTTTTTATATCGCAAAGCAGATGATGATGTCCTATGGTGTTTCTTGATAACAATTTTCAACACATTTTTTTATGTAAGGTGAAATGTCAACTAAAATATCCAAATAGACAAAAGTGATCTAAATGTGCAGTAATATACCTTAAGTCACACATTTAGTAAGTAGCTGAACCAGAATTAGAGATAAAAGTCAGACTGATCAGCAACTGTGTGTGTGTGTGTGTGTGTGTGTGTGGTGTTGTGTATGTGTAGATGCCTACATGCTTAGTATATTTTAATCTCTTAAAATCAAAGGGCAACTGTCTAGGCCAATATGAGTACATTGTACCCAACAGGAATAAACACAAATATGTAATCTTGACTCTTTCTCTATTCCTCCCCTCATTCTCTCAGAGTTACATTATCTTTCCCTGCCCCATGACCAAAAAAGAATCTGTGCTTTTCACATTCTGTCCTTTGTGAAGAGAAAATGGGACTGGTCAACATAAATTTACGCACTTTGTCACTCCTGTGAATAATTCTAGTAAGTAAATGACTAGGAACTTTGACTCCCTCCTAAAAACTTTGGAAATAAAACAGATTTTTAAACATGTAATTTGGATACGTTAACAATGTAAATATAAAAATTGAAACATAAAACAAATGTACTAAAAGAAAAAACAAGTATTATGAGGTCATGTATAACAATAAAATCACCACTGAAAACCTAACACACTAAAAAGTATAAGTCTCAAAGTCACTGGAAAAAAACATCTAATGAAAAATTAAGAAGTTATAAATCTTACAAAAATACAGGACAGTGCCTAATTATCTTAGTGAGTAATCTTGCTAGGTATGCTAGGGGAGATCAGCCAGTGTTTAGTCTGGTGTTATAGTTGAGCCTTTTGTATTTCTACAGTTGTATGTTTTGCTTCATGATATGGTATGGTTGGAGTTACTCCACAGGGGAAGTTAATAGAAGGAAAGAATAAAGATCAGAAGCAAATAAAATAGAAACTAGACCTAATACCATAAAAACCCCAGAAGAAAACCTAGGTAGTACCATTCAGGACACAGGCATGGGCAAAGACTTCATGTCTAAAACACCAAAAGCAACGGCAGCAAAAGCCAAAATTGACAAATGGGATCTCATTAAACTAAAGAGCTTCTGCACAGCAAAAGAAACTACCATCAGAGTGAACAGGCAACCTACAGAATGGGAGAAAATCTTTGCAATCTACTCATCTGACAAAGGGCTAATATCCAGAACCTACAAAGAACTCAAACAAATTTACAAGAAAAAAACAAACAACCACATCAAAAAGTGGGCAAAGGATATGAACAGACATTTCTCAAAAGAAGACATTCATACAGCCAACAGACACATGAAAACATGCCCATCATCACTGGCCATCACAGAAATGCAAATCAAAACCACAATGAGATACCATCTCACACCAGTTAGAATGGCGATCATTAAAAAGTCAGGAAACAACAGGTGCTGGAGAGGATGTGGAGAAATAGGAACACTTTTACACTGTTGGTGGGATTGTAAACTAGTTCAACCATTATGGAAAACAGTATGGCGATTTCTTAAGGATCTAGAACTAGATGTACCATATGACCCAGCCATCCCATTACCGGGGATATACCCAAAGGATTATAAATCATGCTGCTATAAAGACACATGCACACATATGTTTATTGCGGCACTATTCACAATAGCAAAGACTTGGAATCAACCCAAATGTCCATCAGTGACAGATTGGATTAAGAAAATGTGGCACATATACACCATGGAATACTATGCAGCCATAAAAAAGGATGAGTTTATGTCCTTTGTAGGGACATGGATGCAGCTGGAAACCATCATTCTTAGCAAACTATCACAAGAACAGAAAACCAAACACTGCATGTTCTCACTCATAGGTGGGAACTGAACAATGAGATCACTTGGACTCGGGAAGGGGAACATCCTACACTGGGGCCTATCATGGGGAGGGGGGAGGGGGGAGGGATTGCATTGGGAGTTATACCTGAAGTAAATGACGAGTTGATGGGTGCAGCACACCAACAAGGCACAAGTATACATATGTAACAAACCTGCACGTTATGCACATGTACCCTAGAACTTAAAGTATAATAATAATAATAAATTTAAAAAAAGGAAAAAAAAAAAAGAAAACATTAAAATCCTGAGGATAAACCCAAAAAGGATTCCTATTCCTGCTCTGTGAGGTGATACAATTAAAGGGCCCTGGCATCTAGAAAAAAAAAATAAATAAATAAAAAATAAATAAAGCAGCTATTTCTGGTGGTTACCTCATATTTTAAGAGCCCATTAGAACTATATAGAGAGTTTTCTAAAAAGCAAGGAGAAGAGTGTTAGGCATTTAAAGTTTCAACTGGTCATCTCTCTATTAAAATATTAGGTGTAGACTGGCTTACATACATTTTATGTTACAAACCACACATCTGATTATAGAATAATAAGCCTCATAGGTTGGAGATGGAGCTTTCTTGTCTACTTTTCAAAGAAACTCCATATCTTTTATGTTGGAGGAGGGGTAGGAAGCAAATTCTCGATGGCCCGGGTACCCTGCTGGTTGCTACAGTGTGAGGTCATTTTGCACTGTAAGTCACAGAGCACAACCTGATCCTTATAAACTCATAACCTGTTTTAGTGAACACTGGTAATTACAAATGAAACACCACACAGACTGATTTTTACATGGTAACCTATTTTATCAAAGATGAAATGTGAAGCAAATAAAACTGCAACTTGCCATGTCAAAAAAAAAAAAAAAAAAAGAAACTAGAAAAACAATAGAAAATACTAACGAAGAGATTTTTTTGTTTTTTTAAAAGACAGACTGGCTTGTTCTTGACATTGACTGATTGCACAATATGCAATTCAGATTTAGGAAAGAACATTTAGTTAATGGAAATTGTCTCCCAGCTCTGTTTTTTTGTCCTTGTTAAGTGAATGAACAAAATTGGCGAAAAATTCTATGTCCAAATGTTCTTAACATCTAGGGGAAACATTCTTATGAACTAAAATGTAATTCAAAAACATGTAACAGAAGGCATCCTAATGTCAGGCAGTGAGAGAAAGTAGAAAGTCAAAGATCTCTAAAGATGGGGGTGATGAAAAGGAAGAGGAGCTGCCTTTTATGAAAATGTAAATACTATTTTGTTTACTGGGGGCAGGATTGAGGAAAATGATAAAATATAACTTATAATAGGCAAAGCGAAAAACATTTAAAACATGTTGAAAAAGACCACTTTAATCACTTTAAACATGTTTTTTTCATGCCCTTCTCACAGTATACTGAGACTGAAATTGACACAAGAAACGTTCACTGAATTGTTGATGTTCCTTTCACTCTAAATTTTTTTTTTTTTTTGAGACGGAGTCTCACTCTGCCAGCCAGGCTGGAGTGCAGTGGCATGATCTCAGTTCACTGCAACCTCAGCCTCCTGGGTTCAAGCGATTCTCCTGCCTCAATCTCCTGAGTAGCTGGGATTACAGGCATAAGCCACCACACCTGGCTAATTTTTGTATTTTTACTTGAAATGGGGTTTCACCATGTTGATCAGGCTGGTCTCGAACTCCTGAACTCGTGATCCGCCTGCTTCGGCCTCCCAGAGTGCTGGGATTACAGGCATGACCACTGTGCCTGGCCTAAATTTTTGTGCTGTTAAAAAAGTAAGCTATCATATTGATTGTGACCATAACACATATGACCATGAAAATATTTTTCTAGTATTTAATGCAACATTTAGAAACATCACTAAGAACTTCAAAGAGAATCAAAATACTGACTTTGAATATTGTTTTTTTCAAAGGCCTAACGTTTTTCTCCAACAGAAATAAGATTGTCTTCACAACTGGTCCTCAGGCAGTGAGTAGAGTAAGTTTCTCCAAGCCAAAGGCTGTCTAAAAATCTTAATCTACTTTTGTACACTATTAAAATTTCCTCTCATGGAATGGTGAAAAGTCTGCAATAATTCTTACGCTTTATTTTATTGAGAAGAACAATTATTTCATTTAAACTTAGGCATTACATCTCAAATTATGAATGCCCAAGATTTGTTAAAATACTCATATTTAATATTACTTCAAAAATTTGTGAACACTTTATATAAGTCAAAATTTTCCAAAATTTAAAAATAGAAATTTCATTTTAAGCCTCAACATTGTTTGCTCTCTCCCCCCACCTCCTCTCCTTCCACACCCCCAACCTTTCTCCCCAGCAAACATACACACTCAAAGTTGTTTTGAACAGAAAACCCTCAGGCTACACCCCTTATATTTGAGGTGGGAGCAGGGGTAAGAGTCCACAGCTGCTCATCTATTTCTGGTTCCTTCTCTAGGTCTATTTATTTCCTAGTTATATTTTACATCACTTTTCACCAATTCCTTCTCCATACACTTTCTGCCCTTAATCAGTAAGTAATAGTTTTCCTCTTTACCTCATCTTTTTACTATTAGACGATAAAAATTCTTAGAGCAGCTAAGAGTCCCCAAAATCTGCTTCATCCATCTCTTAAGCATAGGCTTATTTCCATGACTTTAGTAATACTGTTTATTAAAATCATGTCCCACCTAAAGTATTTTCATTCTTTTCTTATCTAAGTCTCCTAAAAAGCTCTGTTCAAGATAAACTTACTCTATGGAAACCTTCCTGAGTACCTGTCGATACCTGTTGTAGGATGCATAAATGGCTGATTCTTGGATCCCATTCATCAAGTTTGTAACGAGCCTTATATATTTATATTTGTACCATCTCCCCAATCACTGAAATTAGTTTGGAACATAAAACGTGTTTGAAATATAAGGTAACATATCCCACCTTTTATTACTCATTCTTTTATACATAGATCTTCTATTACAATGAGGTTGATGGGATAAATAATTCCCAGGAAAAGAAGGAAGATGATGTACAACTGTGCTGCAGCAGGGTTTATATTGCAGGACCTTCTTCAAAACCCTCAACAATGTGTTAGAGTCACGGGTAGCTGCTCCCCTAAGTATTGCTGTTCACTCAACTCTTAGAATACACAATACAATTGCAAACTTGGGCGTATAAAAGAAATACGCAATGCTTGTATTCATTTAATCAATATGCTTTACATACCTAGTATATATTTCTAGTCCTTTTCCTCTTGGAGTTTTTACTCATTAGGGAAAAACAACCTGCAAATATCATAATGTTGGTAGTGATAAATACAATGAGGGAAAAAATTAAAGCTTTGAAAGTAGAACAATAGTAGTAGCATATTAAATAGGGGAGTCAGAAAAGATCTCTTTGAGGTCTAAGGTAAGGAAGTGAGCCATATGAATATCTGAGAAAAAAAAACCTTCCAAGAAGAAGGAAATACATATGTAAAGTCACTGAACTTGAAGTATGCTTGACCTATTTGATACCAAGCTAGTAGGCCAGTGTATCTGGAGCTAAGTAATGGGGTTAAGGGTAGTAAAGAAGGTAGGATACCTATAGGGAACAAATCATGATGGTGTTTTGGATTTTCTTCCATGTGTAAAGTGAAATTATTTCAGAATTTAGAGCTACTCCCAACATCTTCTCTACTTACTCAGTTTGTAAATTTCTTAAGGGCAATAATATGGTCATATATGTTCCCCATACTTGGTTCACTGTCTCTCATTCCATAATAGTTACCACTATTCCACAAGACCCATGGACTAGAATTATGGATTTAAGGCTTGCAAAGGAGACAAAAGGTCATCTTACACAGCTATATGGGTCCGGCACATAGTAAGTGAACATACTAAATAAGCCATGTGTCCAGTGACCGACTGTCTTTTACAACCAGTCTCATTAGGTAGTCTATACTTAAACACTTCTTCTGACAGAGGGCTCATTATCCCCCAAAGCCTTTTATTGCATTTTGGGACATTTCTATTAGCGAGTAAAGTATTCAAGTATCACATGTCTGACCCTATGAATTTTAGCAAGCTAACTTAGTTTATGATTTCAATTTTGTAATTTTTTATGCTTGAAGAGTTCATATCAAAAAAACAAATTTTGAGAGCATAACCGTGTTTTAATTTATAGTTCATTTTGTCCTTAGAGGTTTCTGAAAACAAATGTAGCAGTGTAGCAGTTATTAACACCATCCGTACTTATTTCCAGCTTTCTACCTTTGAGACATGTAATACGGATGTATTTCTTAGTTCTAAGTTGGGTGAGACCACCCAACTAGTTGTGCTCGTGAGTTGTGAACTGAAGTAGATACGTCACTTCCAGTTCAAGCAATTGCCAGCACAAGACCTTCCAGAATTTTCTTTCCCTCTGCAGAATGACTGGGAGTATCCTAGTGGCTGTTTCATCAGGCTGGGTTTCCAAATGACCACAATGAATAGTATCCCCTTGTTGATTCACAGTATACCATGGAATGAAAAAGTTATTATAAGGTAGTGAAATTTAATGACCAGATCTAGAATGACTGGTTTAGATAGCACTTAATAAATATTAAGTGACTAGTAACACATTCTAACAATAGTCTTTAACCTGCATATTGTGATATATCAGTAAATCTCCAAACCACAATTGGGTTATCCTGGCAAACAGCTTTATGGTCATTTCTAGGATATAATAATTACTCAACAATTTTCTATTGAAAGAAGTAATGAATGTAACTATTCATCTAACGAGAGGTTATTTAGACATATTGCCTCAATATTTCAAGGGCCATTGAGTAACAATGACTTATTTCTTTAAAAATTAAGGTAAAAATAGTAAGCTGTTAAATTTCCAATGAAAAAAATTGCAACATAGAAGCAAAAGTGAAACACACACACACACACACACACACACAGTGTGTATACATAATGGATTTAGAGTTCTAGTTATGAGGATGAGACTAGGGAAATAGGCACAGAGGGAAAGTGCTGTTAGAGACAACCTGTATATATAACTTAGAATAGAACATACTCCCTATGGAAATGTTTAGTATTATTGGTAGATATGTGTATTTCTGTATGTATATAGCCACACACACATATATATATATGCACACATAACACATAAATATATACTCCATTTGAAACTTGTGCTTTTAATCTAACCATTTATCAGTGCTATCTTTACAGCATGGTAATAAGTATTTATAGCATGAATTTTAAAGGTTTCACGATATTGCATTAAATATACTTCCCCTAAATTTTATTAATCCCATGGTGATAACTATTCAAGTGTTTATTAAACTTTCCCTCTTTGAAAACCTGTTTTAACTATGTCTTACATCATTTCACTTACCAGATTACCCTTAAATTGAAATTTTGTGATTGAAAAATTATGCACCAGAAGGACAGCATCAATTTATTCTGTCATAAGCCCTCTTATAACTTTTGATGCTTCCTGTTTATGTTCTGCAAAGTTATCAGTATTATCACTGTTTCAATCTGCCTATCTGGTAGTTAAAAATAATTTTATTGGTTTTTTTTTTTTTCTTATTAAGTAGATGGTAAGTCTTTTTATATGCTTAATGATATATTAGCTTTTTCACTTTTGTCATTTTCTGGCTCATGTTCTTCATGAATTTTCCTATTGCGGTGTTCTAGTTTTACTTATTGATTTATCAGCATTATTTATGAGGGCTATCAATCCTTCATATATTATAAATGTTACAAATAATTTTCCCAACTTTGTATTTGACTTGTTTCTTTAGAGTCTTTCTTAAAAGCATCATAACCAATACATGAGGCAAGAATTGCCTTACTAAATTCCTTTAACTCAATAAATACTTCACTATAATCATGGTCTATGAAGTAATAGAAATGTTAAGATTTTTAAGAGCTTATAGAAACTTTAATTCACATTTATTCCTGGCTTCTAGGATCAAGCGGGCAATAAGCAATTATTAAATTAATGGTAATACTACAGTGCTTCCGGCACACTTGTTCCTGAACTATTTGAGGTACCAAATAGTTAAAATGACTTTAATCATCTGGCTCACATGAAATTTAAATGATAAAACAGAAGTAGAAGAATCCATGGGCACATCTTATTTCTCATTCCATTAATGATCTAAATTTCTTCTTTAAATGACTTTTTAAGGTATTATAAAGTAAATTTGAATGTTTCAGAAAGAGAACTACGTATCACAGGAAGCAGATAATTGCCACTGGATTTAGCAATCGGACCCACAATATAGAAATTTCTAATTAAAGTTCTCTTTTTATAATGCTAATCTTTCAGCCAAAAATTTCCTTGGGACATGTTATAATGAAGATAAAATGTTCTAAGATTTTAAATTAACCAGAGATCCCAGAGAAATCTAATAAACATTTTCATAAATGTTCACTGTAAGTCAATTTTATCGTGTAGTAATCCCATTGTTATACATAGCTCTCATCATTGGCATCATTACGCTGTAAATAACTGAACTAATGGAAATAAATATTTGAAATGCTAAGCTTGAAAATCTGGATTTACTATACAAAAAAGAGGAACATGACTTTATGTAGCTGAATTGGCATGCAGATGATCTGGAAATAAGGAGTCTCATAACAATACCATCAACTCATTATTAATCTTTCCAAAGATAGTTTATTTCCCCAAAGATTTAATTAATAGCATTCTCATAATTTAAAAAATGACTGTATTTCTATTAAACTTTATAATGAACAAAATAGGTGAGCACTAATTATGTGTTGATTTTAAAGTCACTCTAAATTAATTACTATTAAATAAGATCTCTCTCCAAAAGAATTAATAGTTTTCTTTACATTTATATGGTTAAGGGGGTAAACTCTTAGTGAAAATAAAAAAGTTTGCTAGTAGATTTGAGACCCACACGGATTTACCGCATGTATTACATAATAGGACGTTCTGTGTTGATCTACAAGTTTGGTAATAAGTTTATGTTGACTAACCAAGCATTATTACATTTTTTCACTGATATCATTTGTAGATAAAGACCACAAATATGCCAAGATATGTGCTGCCAGAATTCTATAGCAGGGATTAAAATTAGGCATGGGTATCCACTAGTTATACATTTTAAGAAATATATCTGTATGGCCGGGCACAGTGACTCACGCCTGTAATCACAGAACTTCGAATGGCTAAGGCGGGTGGATCACCTGAGGTCAAGAGTTCAAGACCAGCCTGGCTAACATGGTGAAACCTTGTCTCTACTAAATAATACAAAAATTAGCTGGATGTAGTGGCAGACACCTGTAATACCAGCTACTCAGGAGGCTGAGGCAGGAGAACTGCTTGAACCCAGGAGGCGGAGGTTGCACTGAGCCAAGATCGTGCCGCTGCACTTCAGCTGGGGCAATAAAGCAAAAACTCCATCTCAAAAAAAAAAAAAAAAAAAAAGAAATATATCTCTTTAAGTTTTCATTTTCAATCATGATTGTCACGTATCTTAATTTTGATATTACCACACTTTGAATATAGTTTCATTAAAATATAAGGTTAATAATTTAAAGAGAAAAGATTAAAAATACTATATTCTAAAAACAAAATAGATTGTAATAAAATAAATGCGAAAAAGAAAATCAAGTTACTCAATGAATGTAGAAACTAGAGATTGTCCTACAGAAAATGTGACAATGTGATGAATTAGCTTAAAATAATTATAATCCTTAAGAAGACATCATATTTAACAAAATTCAGGATATCAGGATCCTAGACCCAGTATTTCTGCTCTGTAATCTTAGGTATATGACTTAGCATATCTGAGCTTGAGTGTCTTCACCTGTAAAATGAAGGGTGTAGAGGTTGCTCTTTACTTAATATTCTTGGCATTAAATTACACATACAAATTATTTCCAAATGAATTTGAAATTTCATTTGTGCTAGAAAGCAATTAGGTGGCCATTTCGTCTCCTACTCCGTGACACTTATGTGCAAGGACATTCGCAAACTTCTTAATCAGGAGCCTGGATATTTGAAGATATGTACAAGCTTACATAAAACAAGTACAGTCATCAGTGAGTAGAGTGCACTTTATTGAATACCTGTTAGGCACCATGCTAGCCACGTTTCACAACTGACCTGGATTCTTCAGAAGAATCTTGTAAGTTCCGACAGATTGTATTTTTAAAGATGAATACAGTATGTTTCATCTTACATGTTCTTCTTATTATGTAACATCGACACTTCTCCATCAAGAGTTGGGTTTATGTTTCCTCCCCTTGACTAGGATGGACCCCAACCATGACAGAAGTTATACTATGTGACTTCCAAGACTAAGCACAAAAGGCAATAAAGTTTCTGCTTGGTACTCTTTGGGTCACTTACCCTTAGAATCCAGCCAGCATTTAGTGAGGGGCTGCAGATTAAATGAGGCCACATATACATGTTCCAGTCATCTGCCCTGGCTGAAGTTCCAGCAGTAGCCAAACGGCATGTGAGTGAAGAAGCCTTCAAAAATGACTTCAGCTTCATCTACTATTTTATTACACCTATGTGAGAAGCCCTGAACCCAGCTGAGCCCCAGAATCAAGAGAGATAATAAGAAAACTGAATGTTGTTTTTGTAAGCTCCCAAGTTTTGAGGTGATTTGCTACATGGCAATAGTTATGGTGAACAAGGTAAGCACACCTGTATTACACAGGTGAGCTAAGCATTACACAGGTATGCCAAGAGATAACTGAATCACACAACAACTAAGAAGGTGAATCAATTTTAATACAAATTCTTACTTCCGTAAAGACTTGATTTGTAAAAGAAAAATAATAATAAAAAAGTATTAAACTGAATGTTTGACAAAGATATTCCTTAAGAGGCCCTTCCTAAAGAAGGCATACTGCATCTAGCCTACATGTGGAGATCCAAACAATCTATTAATGATTACAAATAAACCACCCTAACCTGCTTAAACATTGTAACACAGATTAGCTCAATTCCATCCAATAATTCATTCAAATTCTAGGAACCTACAAATCCCATAAAATGTAATAAACATGACTTAAATGAGAGCATTCAAATATCCTTGGTTTGAAAAAATTGACTCTATTTTTGTAACATCCACAGCAATACCTCTGGACCTATCTCTGGTATCAAGAGACAGAAAAGTCATTTTCCAGAATGGTTGGTAAAATAACGTATCATCTCTTCCAGAAACTCCAAATATCTTTACCAAACGTAAAAATGGACTTTCATTCTACATTTTTTGAGATATATATATATATATATATATATATTTTTTTTGAGACAGAGTCTCGCTCTGTAGCCCAGGCTGGAGTGCAGTGGCGCGATCTGGACCTTGGCTCACTGCAAACTCTGCCTTCCGGGTTCACGCCATTCTCCTGCCTCAGGCTCCTAAGTAGCTGGGACTACAGGCGCCTGCCACCACGCCCGGCTAATTTTTAAGATTACAGAGTTATTTATAAATATAATGCAAAATGGGAAGAGTGTTGATCCATGTTGTTGTAAATATTTCTTTACCCTTAAATACTTAAATATTATCGAATGCCTGTTGTGTAAGAAGTTGAATGGAGTCGTTTTTCTCTCACACACACTGTTATAGTGAAGGCTTTTCTCACATACACTATGCATTATTTTAGCCACCCCATGGAAAGTTGAAAGTATCTCCATTTTAGAGATTAGAAAACTGAGTAATAGAGGGAAAATAGCATATGCAGGTCCCACAGACCAGATTCCTATTATACTCCTGTTTTCATCTTAATATCTTAGCTATGGAATGTTCTTTAATCTTCTTTGAAAAGTTTAACACCATTAAAATTCTTATTTACATCAACATAAACAGGAATAGAATAATTCAGAGGACAAAACAGGAAATATATTTGTGACATGGATGACAGAAAATTTCCTATTCTTATTTAGAATTATCACTTATAGATCAAGAAAAATAACATTCCCACACTATTCAACCTTTTTTTAGGCATCCATTTCCTAACTTATTTTGATAGATAACTCCATTTGTGGAGTTACATCTTTATAAGGTTGTTTTGAAAATCAGAAATAATAAATGTAAATTACATGCTAGGCATTTAACAGATTTCCTAAATGCAGACACACCTAGTGGAATAAATGATGTATTTTGGTTATACTATCCTTATAAAATTTCCATACTTAATGAGGGCTTTACCTTAAATAACTTTTTATTTTTAAGTTGCTTATGCTAAATCATTTTTTTAAAAAACCTCTAGGTTTTTGGACTGTAACACAAAAACGCTCCTTTAATCTTAATAAAGATGCCACTATTAACAATTTTACACCAAGAAACTGTGTAATCTTAAAAAATGGTTAAATTCCTAGAAACATAAAACCTACCAAATCTGAACTGTGTAAAAATAGAAAGTCTGAATAGATCAATAAAAGTAAGGAGAATGAATCAGTAATTTTTCATCTCCCAACAAAGAAAACTCAAGACCAGGTGACTTCATAGTGATTTTATCAGACATTTAAAAAAAGAATGTCAATGTTTCTCAAACTCTTCAAAAAAAAAAAAAAACAAAAAAATAACAAAAAAAAAAACCACTGAAGTGGAAGGAGCACTTCCAAATTCACTTTATAAGGTCAGCATTACCAAAACCAGAAAAAGACATCCCAAGAAAACTGCAGGTCAATATCCTTGATGGATATAGAGGCAAAACTCGCAAAAAAATTCCAGCAAACTTTAACAACACATTAAAAGGATCATACACCATGACCAAGTGAGATTTATCCTTGGGATACAAGGATGGTTCAACATGAAAATCAATTAGTTTGATAAACCACGTTAACAGAATAAATAAGAAGTCACATGTTCATTCCATTAGATGCTAAAAACTTGTTCGGCAAAATTCAACACAATTTCGTTATTTAAAAAAAAAAAACATTAAACTCTCAACAAACTAGGAATAGAAGGAAATTGCTTCATTACAAAAGTCATATATAAAAAGATCGCAGCTCATATCATAACAACTGCGAACTGAAAGGATTTTCTATGAAATCAGGAACAGGATAAACAAGGTAAGTATGCCCATTCTTGCCACTTCTACTGATGGCAATACTGGAAGTCCTTGCTAGAATAATTAGGCAAAAAAATAAATAAATAAATAAAAGGTATATAAATCAGAAATGAAGAATATTATTCCTATTTGCAGATGACATAATCTTATGAATAGAAAACCCTACAATCTATTAAAAACACTAGAACCAATTAGAAAATCAGAAAAGTTGTAGAATACAAAATCATACAAAAATTAGTTGAGTTTCTTTGAACTAATAATGAAAAGGAAATTAGCAGACAAATTCCATGTACAATAGCACCAAAAAAAAAAAAAAAAAAAAAAAACAGTGATAAACTAAAGAGGTCAAAGAGAATGCACTGGAAACTATGAAACATTGATGAAAGAAATTAAAGATGACAAAATCAAATGGAAAGATATCCTACATTCACGGATAGAAGGACTTAAAACTGTCATTATATTCAAAGCAATTTACAGAATGTAATCTTTATCAAAATTCCAATGGCATTTTTCACACAGAGAAAAACTCTGAAATGCATATGGAATCACAAAGAATCCCAAATGGCTAAATCAACCTTGAGAAAGAAGTACAAAATTGGAGGTATCACACTTCCTGATTTCAAAATATATTACAAAACTACAGTAATTAAAAATAAATTGTATTGTCATGAAGACAGACATACAGACCAATGGAACAGAGGGCCCAGAAATAAATCTACACATATAGGGTTAACTGATATTCCACAATAGAGCCAAGCATACATAAGGAGGAAAGGATAATCTCTTCTATAAATGGTGTTGGACAAAACTGGATATCCACACGCAAAAGAATGAAATTGGATGCTTATCTTATGCCATATGCAAATATCAACTCCGAATGGATAAAATATGTAAATGTAAAACCTCAATCCATAAAACTCCTAGAAGAAAACATTGGAAAAACCTTGTGACATTCATCCTGGCAATTATTTCATGGATATGACACTAAAAGCACAAGCAACAGAAACAAAAAATACTATTGAGACTACATAAAACTAAAATTCTGTTCAGAAAAGAAAACAACACTGTGAAAAGGCAATCTATGGAATGGGAAAAATACAAACCATATGTATACATTATGAGAATTATTTCTAATTCAGAGCTATTAGGAGAGTTAAATAAAATGAATTACATAAAGAATACTTCATGGTATTGCTACATTCTAAGTTATCAAAATAACAGCAACTAATATCATGACTACTATTTTAAATACATCAGGACTTAGATAAGATTTTGTGGTCAGACCTGAAGACCTTATATTAACAGCTGGTTATTTTCTAAAATATATAAAGAACTCCTACAACTCATTGGCAAAAAACCCTAAAAACCCAATTAAAAATGGGCTAAAAGCTTGAATAGACATTTCTCCAAAGATGACACCCAAATGGCCAACAGGTGTATGAAAATATGTTCAACATTATGAATTATCAGGGAAATGTGAAATGTAAAGCAGAATGAGCTATCACATTTACACCTGTTAGACGCCTACTATTAAAAAATGCATTAGTAAGGATGTGGAAAAATTGCAACTACTGTACATTGTTAGTGAAGTAAAAAATGGCATGGCTATTATGGAAAATAATATGGTGGTTCCTCAAAAAATTAAAAACAGAACTACCACTTGATCTAGCAATCTCACTTCTGGATATTTATCCAAAAGAATTGAAATCAGGATCTTGAAGGGATACCTGCAATCCCATATTCATTGCAACACTATTCACAATAGCCAAGACGTGTAAACATCCTCAGTGTCCACTGATGGATGAGTAAAGAAAATGTGTTACACACATACAAGAGATTAATATTCAAAAAGAATGAGATCTTGCCACGTTAACAACATGGATGAACCCTAAGGACATTATGGGAAGTGAAATAAGACAGTGACAGAAGGAAAAATACTGCATGATTCTATGTATAAGAGGTACGTAAAATAAGCTGATCAAATCAGAGAGTGAAGTAATAGTTGCTAGAGGCTTTGGAGAGGAGGAAATGGGAAGCTGTTAATTAACAAAGGTTCAGTTATCAAAGATGAGAAAATTCTCAAGATCTATTGTACAACTTATGCCTATACCTATAGTGAATAATGCTGTATTTTACACTTAAAAATCAGTTAAGAGGGCAAATCCCATGTTAAGTGTTCTTGCCACAATAAAGTAAGATTTCAAAAGAAGTTAAAGGATAAGAGTGTATCTGTTGAAAATAACATCACATATATTCACTTTAAGGTTCTTTCCAGTTTTAAAATTCTACTCAGAAGTCTTCAGTGTACCAATTTATAGAGTTGACTAAAACCTAACAATTCTGTTTCTGGGTCACTTGTTCAGTCACATCAGAATGTATAAAGGCTTCCTTGAAGCAAATCAATGATAATTTTAATCTAAGGAGTGGTCCCCACTAGCTGGCTTTGCATCCTCTGTTTGCCAATTCCTTTCTACAATCTGTGTACAGTCTGAGGGACAAGTTGTGTCAGGAGGGGCAATGGCAGAGATAGAGTGAAAAATCTCCTCTCCTTCATCCCCTCCCAACACAGGATTGCTGGATGTGGAATCACCTAGAAGTGCTTTTTCTGCTTTATAAAAGGCATTACTATGTTTCACTCTGCATGGTTCCAAGATTGTTCCTCAGCAACCTCATAACTAAAAAGGATATCCTTTTCCTTGGAATCTTTTACTCGGTATATTAACTTGCCAAACTCTATACAGGTTGTGAGTTTGTTTATAAATCAGAATCCAGGCTATCTCTTCTCATAGAAGTGCTAATAAAAATATAAAAATTTTCTCAGATCAGACCACAAAATCTTATCTATCCCCTGAAGTATCTAAAGTAGTAATCATATCGGTAACTGTTTTGTTTTGTTTTTGTTTTTTTTGAGCACTTACAATGTGCTTATGCCATGAAATGTTCTTTATGTAATTCATCTCATTTAACTCTCCTAAATAGCTCTATGAGTTAGAAATAGTTTCAATAATATACATGAGGAAACTGAGGCTCAGAGTTCAAGAAATTCTCTCAAGGTCACATAACAAGTAAGTAATAATGAAGGCTCTTAAAAGTAGAAGTTGGGGGGCAGAAGAGTATAGGTCAGAGTGATGTCATGTGAGAAATACTCAATTTGCCCTTGTCTGCTTTGAAGTTGAAAGGCAGCCATGAGCCAATGAATGTGGTCAGCCTCTAGAAGCTAGAAAAGCCATAGAAATAGATGCTCCTCTACAGCCTCCAGAAGGAAGGCAGCCCTGCTGATATGTTAATGTTAGCTCAATGAGATCTGTTTTAAACATCTGAACTACAGAACTGTAAAATAATGAATATGCATTGTTCAGGGCCACTAGGTTTGCAGTCGTTGCATCAAAAATTGAAAACTAATACATAGACACATGAGTAGTTATCAGGATGGGATAATTTAAAAGAAGTATGTTTATGTTTCTGTGGCCATCAACTATTTACGGTAGTGTTTTGAGACAGAGTCTTGCCCTGTCGTCCAGACTGGAGTGCAGCGGCCAATCTCAGCTCACTGCAACCTCTGCCTCCTGACTGCAACTGATTCTCATGCCTCAGTTTCACAAGTAACTGGGATTACAGGTGTGTGCCACCACACCCAGTTACTTTTTGTGTTTTCAGTAGAGACAGGGTTTCGCCATGTTGGCCAGGCTGGTCTCAAACTCCTAGCCTCAAGTGATCTGCCTGCCTCCGCCTCCCAAAGTGCCAGGATTACAGGCATGACCCACTGCACTCAGCTCTCAGTATATTTTTTTAAGTGTTACAATGCAGGTAGCCTTACACTTTTACTGTCATTTGAACCTACTGTAATCAGCAACACCTCCCAACACACACACATGCACGCACCACTGAAATTGTTCTTATTAAAGTGGACATAAACTAGAGTGAGCACGTAACTTATTGGTCTAAATGGCCAAGTTTTAAGAGTGAATAGTAATTCCATTGTAGTAACTGCTATATATTAGGATTTCCCAGACATCTTACACTACTGACGTTTTGCTGAATTCACTGAATAATTTTCAATCATCAAGTTATTTGAACTAACCAGCAATATTTAATGTAGTTAGACATCTTCCTTTCCCTGAAAACACTTTCTTCTGGATTCCAGAATACCACATCCATCATTTCCTTTCTTTTCAGCTTTTTCTCTCCCCTTTCCAGCCACCCTTTTCAGCCCCTTTGCTGATGCCTCATCATATATACATCTAGAGACCTCTTATCTGTCTATACATTTTCCCTTGGTAATCTTATCCTGGCCAATGGATTTAAATACTATCAACGTGTTGACTTCTAAATTATTATCCTCAACTCTGATCTTAGATCCCCTTTCTTTACATGCATTCATAGCCTTATAGGCACTTCAAGATTAATATGTTTAAAACTGAAATCCTAATGTTCACTCCCAAACCTGTTCCTTCTACAGTCTCACCCATCTTGGTTTGTGGCAACTCTATATTTTGCCAGTTGCTTAAAAAAGAAACCTCACAATAATCCTCGGTTTCTCTAATTATTTCCTAAGTCACATCTACTCCATCAGGAGGGAAATGACTTTGATGAAATATTGGCCTCCAATTCTGCTACCAGATATGCTGTGCTAGAGATCATGAAACAGAAAAGCTCACATGTAAAATTAAAATGCTCATATCATACCATTTGTTTATTTTTATTATTTATTTTTTTGAGACAGAGTTTCACTCTTGTTGCCCAGGATGTAATGCAATGGCACGATATCAACTCACTGCAAACTTCGCCTTCCGGGTTCAAGTGATTCTCCTGCCTCAGCCTCCCAAATAGCTGGGATTACAGGCGTGCACCACCACACCCAGCTAATTTTGTATTTTTAGTAGAGATGGGGTTTTACCATGTTGGTTCAGTTGGTCTCGAACTCTGACCACAGGTGATCCACCCACCTTGACTTCCCAAAGTGCTGGGAGTACAGGCGTCAGCTACCACACACGGCCCTACCATTTATTAGATGAGTTAAAAACATATGGCAAGAGGGAAGAGATTCAGAGGATAATAAAATTAGAATAAATTCAGACACAGATTGTTTTGTACGTTTGTTTATGTGTCACTTAGTCCAATAACAGTACCTGGCACATAGTAGGTGATTAAAAAAACAAGTGCTACATAATCAAATGTATGAATACTGCTCTATATGTGAGTAACCCAATATACAAGAATCACAGTAGAGAAAGTGCAGTGTCACCCTAGTATAATGAGGATGGGCATGGAGTTGGATAAATGTAAATTTGAATTCAGGTTCTGCCACTTACTAATTAGGCCTAGAAATATAAATTAAGTTGGCCTATTTAAAACAGAGACAAAAGCACTCCGAGCTAAGGGAAGCATAAAAGCTAATATGGAAAATTTTGGGGCACCTGTGTAGGATAACAAGTGACTTAATTTGGTTGAAGAAAACATGAAATACATGTGTAATGAGCATAAAAGCATAAATTATTAATATATCATAAATCTTTTTAAGGCAGTTTAGGAGAGTAGCCTTGTTATATGGGCAAAATTAAGTGAAAAAAATTGTGAATATTACTAGGACTGTGAATAACATAAAAAAATGGACAAGAAACTCTAATAAATTTCACTTGGAGACATACTAGGTTTGAGATATTAGTGGATATCAAGGTATAGATACACAACACAGAGTTGAAAATGAATTGGAAATGTGGCTATAACTCAAGAAAGATTGGAAGTGGTGAAGACAGAGATACAATGATCATTTGCATACAGATTGAATACAGATTGCATACAGATTGAGGCCAGATTAAATTATTAATTATTAAATTATGTTAAGAGAACAAGTACACAGATAAGAAGGCCAAGAAATCTCCCATGAGGTTCACAAGCTAAAGAAGTTGGAAGAGCAGAAAGAGCCAGGTAATCAAAGACACAGAATAGTCAGAGAGGAAGAACCTGCTAAGTGTAGAGGCTGAGAAAAATGTTTCTTCAGTGGTAGAAAGTTAGGAGAACTGAATAAAAGCCATTTGGCTCTGTGACTAAGAATACTTATTTGTTGAATAAATAAATGAACAGTTAAAGCAGAGTGATGTGTTTGGGGAGTGGGGGCATGCACGTTTTTCCCATAGGGGACAGTCACCCGCATGGCTCTCTCTTATAGAGGACTTTATTTTTCTCTGTAGACCACACTTTAATAAAACTTTCTGATGGCATCAGATCCAGCCTGTCTTGACTTCATTTGAAGTAGAGCAGGTACAGCCTATAGCTGCAGTGTAAGCTCAGTCCTTCTGACACTTTTGAAATTAATGTTTAGTGTGAATAAAGGCATACACTTATCAAACCTAACTACATTTAACATCATCTTCTGATATGCTTCTTCAGTAACAGTCAGAATATATCATTCCTCATCTCTTGTGATTTGTGCTGTGTCTTTTCCAAAGGATAAACATTATACTGATTTGAATGCCTTATTTTAAATAACACAGGTAAGTGAATTTGTTGAATTATCTGTAATTTATGACATAATGTATTCGGTAATTTTTACACAAAGGTAGAATGAGCAGAGTCTATCAAGATGTAAGTCCATTTGTAATTACTCCATTAAGGAGTCATACCTGAGCAATGCCTTAATGAGGTGGTGATGAGGTGAAAATGCGCTACCAGAATAGGCATTGCAGAAAACCTAGAAAAGGCAGCTCAATAAAGTGATAATGAGAGGGGGGAAAAAAACCCATTTATCTTTGCTTGGTGTATGCTCCTTAATTTTAGGAGGCGGCACTTATTCCTTAAGTCTTGGTGATTTCAATGGGGGGAATGGTATAAATAGAGTCTAGAGAGTCGATGGAGAGTCAAGAGGTCCAGAATGAGAGGGAGTGAGAAGAGAGCTTTGCAAGTAAACTAGCCAAGGATGGAGGTCGTAACTATTTCAGAGTTCCGAATTTTTAGCTAATGCATCAATTAACTGCCAAATAAATTACTAATTAAATGCACGCCACTATCTTAAAAAAAAAATCGAGTCTCCAAAAATGTACACATTTTTTAACCAATAGGATCAGGTCTATCATTTTTAAACTCTCATTTATAGTGTAGTTTTGATAAAAATCACATCATCTAGCACGTTTCAAATTGGCTCCGCTGAGCAAAATCAATCATTTTTGTTAAAAAGTAATTCTTGCAAATCTAGCAAACTTAGCGCATTTCATTCCCACGCTGTAACGTCTACAAGGCTATTTCTTGTATGTTGGATTCCATACAATATTGCAAGAGTGGAAAACTCCACTGAGAGGCTTCTTCATATAGAAAGTACGAAACATTGCCTAGAATATGACCTGCTTTGAGTGTGATTTTTTCTTATAAATACTACAGAGCCTGCTATACACAAGTTTAAATTAGCAAAATTAACGGAGAGCATATGAAGAAGCTTGCAGTTGCATTTTTCTTACACAGAATATATATTTTGGAATGAATATAAAAAATAATTCACTTGTAGTATATGTATTTTCTTTATCTAGAAAAATCTCCCCAAATAGTGTAATTAGCAATTTTCACAGATTTGCCCACACTTTTTGAAGTTACATATATAAACCTTTTAATGAGCCTCATGTTTTTTATAACCATTAGTAGCCTTTGTCAAAGAGAACCTTAGAGGTTATTACATAATGAAAGTAGAAATCATTATTATGGGAATTCATATTTATGAAGAATCATCATATAGTAAACCTAGAGAAGTCTCAATAACAAAGCAGAATCATATGAGGGAATCAGTAAAACTGGGAAAAATGAAACAGCTCTTCACGGGGAGATAAAAAGCACTGAAAAATTCAAGCAAGTAAAAGCAGTGTTAGATTATCTTGGAAGCAGTTCTCTGGTTTGTACAACAGAGAATAAATGTTGACAGACCTGTGAAGGAAATGGGCTCCGTGTAGGGTCAGAGGTGGTGACATAAGCAGCCTGTGTGTAGGCATAGCTCTTGAATCGAGGCTTAGGGGAAGAAGTTCTCTCATAGCCCTGTGCTAGACTGACTGTGATCTGCAGAGAAGGGTTTGGGGGAGTGGATAGAGAGGAGGAGGAAAAACCATAAGTAACCCAAAAGGACTACTTTCCAACATGGTAGAAAACAGAACATTAAATGGAAACGGTGAGATTTAATGTTTAATACTAAACATATATAAATGATATTAGAAATTGGTATACTCCCAGAATTATGGCACTTAATGTCATGTTGGAGAATAAATGATCTGGGAAGATATGAGCATGCTATTTAACCATGAGGATTCCATAGTAATACAACTCCAATATTTATATGGGATGGTACTCTTCAATCTGGCAAAAACAGGCATCCAAAAGCAATTTTCTCTAAATCCAAAGTAACTAAAACCAGAATTCATCAGGTCCATACCCTGGAAAGGACTAAAGATTTCAAAAGCTAATATAGAGCTAGCTCAGTAAAGTGAGAGAGTTTGGCCTAAAAGCTTTCCACACATTCCAACAGAAATGTTGCTAAAGGTTTCTTCACTATTGCTTGTGCCTGAGAAAGCACAGGAAAACATCCAAACTACCCACGGTTGAGAGAAAGAACAAGCCAATGTCAAGGAAGAACCCCAGTGAATTCTATACAGTTATATAATGAAGAATTTCATCATGTTTTTCTTTAATGTTTATTTGAAATATTTTAAACCACTTTTCTATTTTCAAAGTTATCCTGAATAATCAAAATCTGATTTTGTACATCATATTGCCATAAAGTATTTTTAATGATTAAAAACAATATTTCCCTTTAATCTTTCTCTAGCTCTTTGTTCTAGTTGATGAAGATTTTAGAGTTTAATACGTATGTAAGTTTGCCTTTCATTTCATTGTGTGTTACACAATGGAAATGTAATATATTATGTTCTATATTCCTACGATATGGTACATATCAATAGTATTTTTTAAATACGCTTGAAAAGAATATTGTAGTCAATGAAGCAAAACTGAAAAGGTTTACATAGTCTGTCTCTCTTTCTGTATATATACATATATTAGGCTTTGTATATATACATGTATATATACATATAGATTCGTTTTATATATATGTGCACATAATACCTAAAAATGCATATAAAATAGAAAACATCTTGAATATTACCTGTCCTTTGGACACTTTACCTGTTGAGAATAGTGCATTTGATGATGTAATTGAAAATGTTCTTCTTTAGTCACTTTAGGTGGCCTTGGCAACATTTCCACTTCCTGGATGGCTTCAATGCTCACTTGCTGAGGCAAAACTTGGAAGAGTGATGTGATGTACATTAAGATGGACTTCTTATCTGGATAGGTGGTAGCAACATCTGTAAGCACATTAACACTACACATCAATTCTTGGTTTCTATATTTGAGACTCTAAAAGGATAATGAACAAATCAATGTTACAGGAAGATGATAGATTAATGAACACTTAGTTGGCCATGAATGTCCTCCAGAGACGAATTAGAACATGATAATCAGGCCTAAAATGTCTTTCCAATTTGGCAGACCAATGAGATGAGCAGTAAAGTTAGTTTCTTTTCCTTGTTCATATGAAAACTTTATTCTATATTACTTTTTCCTAAGTCAAATTGCCAGACTAGCCCATCTAACAGATAGCTTTCATTAGGCAAGAAACAAAAATAAAAGATTACATTTTCCTTTCCATGGAAAGTTATATTAACATGTAAATTCAAATGGTGCAGTGGTAATTAAACAATTACATAAAATGGCTTAATGCTTTAGTTCTCAGTAAAGAAACCTTATACCTTTTTAATTGAATGCTGCTGATATTAAAGTATGCAGACAGCTAAATATGTCTCTGTGCTGAAATGAGTCATGTATCCACAATATAAACAGAAAAATACCGTATAATGATTTTTAATATTCCTTGTATATTAAAAATATTTGTTTATATTATGGCCCATCTGATAAAGTAGAATGTCGTTTCCCTTCCCAGACATTAGAGATAAATGCAAGAGTCCTACACATGAAGTTGATCTGACTTCACGTCCTTTGCTACATCCAGAGGGTGAATGAAACCCAGCATTTAAAGTCAGTAATAATTTGTAATAACACATATAAAGTGGCAGCTCCTTCAAAAGATTCATTTGCTACTTGGCATTACAATTTAGTTACTGCACTCATTCCAGTGAACCAAGATGTAAAGTAATCCTTTATGTGAAGTGTGTCATTAATACTAGAAAGTGTTAAAACGTAAGTTCTGACAATGAAATGCTATTTAGATAGCATTTCATTGTCATCCTTTTTCATCCTTTAAAAAGAAGGAAATTTTGTCATTGAGGCAACATTTGTAAATCTGGAGGCTATTAAGTGAAATAAGCCAGGCACAGAAAGACAAGTACCACATGATCTCACTTACACATGGAATCTAAAAAGTTGAATTCATAAAAGTAGACAGTAGAATGGTGTTTACGAGGGGCTGTGGGGTAGGGATTGGGAAGATGTTGGTCAAAGTCACATTTCAGTTAGATAGGAAAAATAAGTTCAAGAGATCTATTGTACAACCTAATAATAATGTATTGTATTCCTAAAAATTGCTGTGAGAATAAAGTGTACTCACCATGAAACATGATAAGCATATGAAGTAATGCATGTATTAATTAGTTCAATTTAGCCATTCCAGAATGTATACATATTTCAAAACATGTTATACATGATAAATGTATGCAATTTTAGTTTAATAATTAATCAATATAAAAATCAAAGATAAAAGATAAACATAAATCCTGGCAGGAGGTCAAGGCAATGTGGCAATGCATTTTCCTTGCCATACATTTATCTTAACTACTAGTAAGAGATCTGTATTCAATTTGTATATTCTGATCACTTGTTCTGATTATAAGTGAAAAAGCCAAGAGTAAAGTCTCAAGTCCATTAGCACAAAGGGAGGTTGAACAAGTGACTTCATCAATTCTTTTACAAGTATCAGAACCATGATTAATCAGAACAACTATTTTTAAAAAGTTACAGGAGAGGGAAAAATTAATGTTCCTTGGTCCACTTCTATCCATAGAATAATACAGTGCTTCTCAATTTTTAATGTACATATGAATCACCTGGGGATCTTTTAAAACTACAGAATCCGATTCAACAGATCAGCGGTAAAGCCTGTAGCTCTGCATTTCCAATAATCTCCCAAGCGATGCTGAAACTGCTAGCCTGCTACGTTATGAATAAGGGCCAAAAACATTACTTACAAGCAGACTGTTACATCATCTCCCATTTTATTGTTTTATTCATTTATTCAAATGATATTTATTGGACATTTCAATGCACAAGGCTGAGAGGTACAAAGTTATACAACACATATGCTCAACTTGTTATACTTTAATTAGCCAACAAATGGTCAAAGTAATTTTTACAAGTACTTTTTAAAGAAGAAGTAAATAATATTTTGTGCATGAATACTGCCTTCCTTAATAATCTTACTAGCTTAGCTTTGGAATCCTGAAGCCTACAAATCTCCAATTCATTCGGTAATTGTTTTTCAAAATATTTGACCAATTGTTTCTTATATGGTGAATACTATACTTCACCATATCTTGAAATTCTAGAAAACTTTCTTCCTTCTCACTAGTAACTAGTCAGCTTTACCTGTGATTAACATAACTTAGAGCTCTTTCATTTTTAGTATATTAAATAAAACCATGATGTGAGAAAACAAATTAAAAAGGGTTGACCCTGTGCCTATTCACTGCTGTGTTATAGGTATATGCATGTATGTTTGGCCTCAAATATATGCCATGATAAAAAGTAAAAAATGGTGCAAAATTGGCCAAGCATTTTTATTGCCCCAAGAAATGTCAAACATTGTAACAAATTTTATTTACATAAAACATGTGGACTGAATGCAAATATTCTTGTCAGTCATTACAAAAAATATGTACTTATTTAACCAAACTATTGACATTTTGCCCCAAACTATTACTATCACACTTCTGAGATTATGTGGAATTCAAAACTGCCAGGAGGTAGAAATCAGTATTTTTTTAAGAAAGGAATTTAGGTCTAAACTATTTTCAATTTCGTCAACATACATTTTCAAGAAATCTATTATATTCAAAATATTTTAATGGATTATCCAGGAGATTTAAAAGAGAAAATTCATGAATTCTGCTTCCAATTTGGAATAAGAAAATAAATAATAAAAGTACAAAGTAATTGCATTGCTGAACAGAATTTAAAATGTGTTCCTCTAATTGGCACAACCAGTTCTTTAACATGTTCAGATTTTAAAAATCATATACTATTGGAGGATCAAGCAATTCTCTTTGAATAGGAAACTGAATTAATTATGCATAGGATTTCAATAGCCGGAAATGAGGGAATGGGCAAGAGTATTCCGGGCAGTGGGAGTATCTCAGGTAAAGACGCAGAGGTAGGGACACATTAGCCATGTCTTGGGAACAGTGGCTTTGTGTATCTTAACCAGAGAGGACAGTAGTGAAAACTAAGATGCAACTGGTAGATGGTACGTAGAAAACTGAGGGAATATCAACAACAAACCAGAAAACTCGGCCTTCATTCAATAGGTTGGAGAGTAAACACTTTTCGACAAGAGGGTGACATCATCAAAATTTTATTCAAGTAAATTCTTTAAGTACAGAATGGATTGCTGGAGAAAAACTTGAGAGAAATAAGAGATTAGGACCATAATCCAGATAAAAAGTGCTCAAGAACTAAGGTAGAACTGCGTATGGGGGAAATGAAAACAAGGCAACGTATGACAAAAATTCTAAGAGAGATCCAAAATGACTTCATTCAGTTTTCAAATCATTTACTCCACAGTTTTTGGAAATGCCTATATACAAAGTTATGTGCTACAGCCTGAGGATATAAAGATTAATAAACTAAGAATAAAACAAAGAAGGTAGAGGATGAAGGAGGAAGCTGATTGTTCTGCAGTCATGGTAACAAGTAGACACCAACAAGTTTCAATCAACCCTATTTATTCATTTAACAATTAGTTGCCTCCATGATTGTTATCATGTTTCCCCCAGCCAACCAGCAGCAAATGCTCCCTTCTGAAAGTTTGCCAGAGTGGATTCACTTCAATGAACATAATTCTGAATTCAAACTAATTAAATATCGTCTCACCTGAAATACCATGCTTCTAAAGCTATCATCATCCTATTCCCAATTTGAAATTTTCTTAGCTTGCTGGCCCTCTGATTCTCTCCAAAACCTAAGAATATGCTGCTTTCCGAGACTGTGGTTGACCAGCAGAGTTCCCTCTAAGTAAGATGTTATGAAGCTCAAATCCAATGTTTAGAAAACCTGTAAAGTTTGTTAAACCTTAATATTATTGCTGTATTGCATTATTTTTTGTCATTTTTGTCATATTTTTGCTGTTTCTATTATTAACACAAAAACAAACCTAGTTGTAGGAGACCATTTGTATACTATTAACAGGAAGTCAGAAGACTTTACTTAGAAGGAAAAAGCAATGATCACTTAATCCATATTTGCTAAGTGATTGTTATGTGCTATACAATATGCTTAGACTATGTTAGATTATGAGTATACAGCAGATGAGTCACCCCGTAATTATAAACATTACTTTTTATGGGAAATCAAAATGAATTTTATGACTTGGGGATAATCCTCATTTATGATGACTGCACTAAGGCCAATTCCTGGCACTCTGCAATCACCTAAGAATTTGTTAAGAAACTGAATACAGAGAACAGTTAAAGTCATAGAAATTGATAAGAATTATGTAAGACAGTGACTAACAGCAATGGCATGATAATGAGTACTATGAAGAATTTGAGGAGTATGAAAATGATGGAATGTAATTTATACTTATTACAAGACATTAAGATTGTATGAAATGAGAGAAGTGGCTGAATCCCCAAAATAAGAACTTTACAATTATATGAAAGTAATTTTGCACTAAGACTGTACTACACAAAATGTTCATTGACACTGGATTTTAATAATTGCTTATCCAATCTTTGAAGCCATCTCAGAATGGAAATGGTGAGAACTCATAACACTGCTAGAGATTTTACTTTCTGAACAATAACACCGTTTCTGATGAGTGTTTCATATTTGAAGCTACTATGGAACAAATAAATCATTTAGTGAAATTTGGTCATTTTTCAAATAAAGAAGTTGAACCTCATGGTGGCTAGAAGGCAAGTTCAAAAACTAGTCAAAATCGGATGAGAACCCAGTCATTGCACTAGCCATGGTACCTTTAACCTCATTCTCTCACATTCTATCTCAGTGTATTTGAAGACCAAGTATCTGAAAGTCATTATTCAAATAGTTACCTTGTAAGTAATGTGGTTCAATTACCAAACATGATCTCTATTTAGTGGTAGTGATTTATATTTCTAATAAGTGATGTATAACAAGACTAAATATACATAAAAATGAACCATTGAAATGCAAATTAGAGATGTGGGGTTTTAACTACGTTCCCTTGACTAAAAAATTTGCAAAGAATTACAAAAGAATGATAATCTATGCTGCAGAGGCTTCAATGATTTGGCCAAACACCTACTTAGCTTGAAGAGTATCAGTTGTTTCTAACCTTATGAAAAATATTTTGGGAGTGTCTATCAAAACCTTAAAAAAATCATATACTATGACCCATTAATTTTCCTTTAGGGTCCTGCCACAAGGAAATTATCAGAAATTTAAATAAAGATATATGTAAATGTGATATAAATTTTAAACAGTATTTATAACACAAAAAGAAATATTTATCATACAAAAGAGGAAAAAGATCAATCCAAATAAGCTTAATAGGTAGGGACTTAGAGAATAATTGAATATATAACTGTGTAAGAATATTACAGAGCCAGTCAAAATGTTCCTTTAGAAGGCTATTTGACAATATGTTAAAGTCAATACCTTACAGTGTAACATCAAAAGAGCAGGATTTATAGTTTATGTAGAACAATTTTAGGAAAACACCTGGGAAAAAATACTTCAAGGTATCAGTAAAGTGGATGTGCTTGAGGGATTGAAAATAATTCCCTTTTAAAATTTTATTCTATCTATATTTTCCAAACTCTTTATTCAACACATACTAATTTTGTAATAAATATATTCTATGTTAAAATAAAAGTATCTGCAAAGATAAAAAACTAAACAATAAAAGCAAAGTTGCACAAAGTTTGCTTTCAACTTGCCCTCACCCCAAAAAAGTCAATGTGAGTAAGTTTGATGAAAGCAGCGCCTTCAACAAAACTAATCTCGGGCAGTCAGTCTCAGGAAAGTCCGATTAGCCAGTTGCCGGGTGTAACCTTGAAACACTGCTGGGAAATCTAAAGAAGAGGCTCCACTGTCTGAATTTCAGGCCAAGTTTCTGCCAAGGGACAGGCAGGAATTGAAATACTCAATCATAATGCACAGCGTGTGTAATTGAAAGCAAGCAAGATTTCAAAGATAGCAGGAATAAATGTGCACTCACAAAGCTTTAGTTGGTCGGTGTTTTAGGAGTTTTATTAAACAACAAAAAATGTGTGAGGATGTCATTTAGAAATCATGATGAGCATGAACCTCCCCACAGAGTTTGTATTAGGAAACAGAAACAAATAAATACATTCACTGAGAAGAAAAGGAATGGAGAAACTGGAAAGACGACATTTATGGTCATAAACTAGGCATAGTCAGAATGCTCAAAATATGAAAATAGAATGGCATATATGTTGGCACAAGCAAAACCTATGGTTGTAAACAATAACCTAATTCATGGATGTGATATTCTAAAGGACATAGTGCTGGAAGTAAAGTGGATTATTTTTTGAGGTTTGCAAACGAAGAGATTTATGTCATGATACCTAAATGCTGGAGCTTATAAGTTGTAGACCGTATCGTAGCAATGGACTAATTCATTAAGGCATGATACTGTTATTTTCAGTATTTTGTATTTTGCATTCAGCACTGTATTGTACATAATTTTCTTCTTACAAGTCACTATATACAATGGATATACATTTTAATTAAAAGTTGCACAACTCCTCCCATGTTAAATTTTTTAACACTGCAAAATTTTGTAACACTCTGCCTTAGCCAAATTAAGTACTCCTTAACTAATCCATTTTTAGCACTTCATTCACTGATACAAGCAGTTGCTTTTATCATTTAGTAACAATGCTTCTCATTAAAAGACTGTAAAATATCATAATGAAAATAATTTGCATTGATGAAGATGATTTAATTTCATAAAATTAATAATGATAAAAAGTAATGGCCTATGTTTATCCATGAGAAACACAAAACAATTTTATCTTTTGAACATTCAATTATGCTTTTCAACATGCTTATGGTGTTAACTAGCAGAAAACTATCACCATCTTGGCTCAGGCTGGGCGCTTTGGCTCGTGCCTGTAATCCCAGCAATTTGGGAGGTCGAGGCAAGTGGATCTCCTGAGGTCAGGAATTCTACACCAGCCTAGCCAACAGGGTGAAACGCCCTCTCTACTAAAAATATAAAAGTTAGCCTGGCATGGTGACACATGCCTGTAATCCCAGCTAATCCCAGCTATTCGGGAGAGAATCGCTTGAACCCAGGAGGAGGAGGTTGCAGCGAGTTGAGATCGGGCCACTGCACTCCACCCTGGGCGAGACAGGGAGACTCCATCTCAAAAAAATATATATAAAAAATTAAAAAAAGAAAGAAAAAACAAAACAGTGACTCAAAATGCATAATACTTACCTAGAGTATAACAGGGAAAAAAGGAAAATCAGATGCTTTCAGAAGACTGATGCACTGAAAACTATTTGAGCTTTCTGTTAAGCAATAAATCCTAAACCTACCAATACAAACAGAACTTATCATGTAGCCAATCCAGTAAGTAATGGTACCTGGAAGTAATGATAGTGATTGTAAAAACTACAGCTGGGCACAGTGGCTCACGCCTGTAATCCCAGCACTTTCGGAGGCTGAGGTGGGCGGATCACCTGAGGTCAGGAGTTCAGAGATCAGCCTGGCCAAGATGGTGAAACCCCATCTCTATTAAAAACACAAAAATCAGCTGGGTATGGTGGTGCATGCCTGTAATCCCAGCTACTCGGGAGGCTGAGGCAGGAGACACTCCTGGTTCAAAGATGGTGAACCGCGATCACGCCACTGCACTCCAGCCTGGGCAACAGAGCAAGACTCCGTCTCAGAGGTGGGGAGAATAAAATACTCCATAAACATTTATTGAGTTACTACTTTGTACCCGGCTGTATTTTAGACTTTAATAATACAATGGTAAATAAATGAGCCCAGATATACGTTCTCATGAAAAATATGACTCTAATGGGAAAGGAAGTTATGAATAAATAATTTCAAAATTCTCAGTTTCCCATTTGCCACTGTATCCCTGCTTCATTGAATTGCCTTCTGTAAAAGCCCTCTTTGCCAAGATAGTTTTTGGGAATTAAATCAGAATGGAAGCTCTGCAGTGTTAATACCAAATATCCTGAGAGTGCCTCAGAACAAATGCACAGAAGCTGGTGGGGAAAAGTCAGTTAAATGAAAATCCATAACCAATCCTGACTTTAGAAATTTTAAATAAGACATCTTTCAGTTGAAAAAGTTTTCAAATATCAAATTTCTGCCGTATGCCCCTAATCAACAGGAAAAGTTCTATCTTTAAATTTTCAATTTCCAAATGCAGGAAATTTTCACAGTTGTGTGTTTTGTTAAAACTGTCCTAAGTTTATATATGTTGAAATATATTTTACTTAAAAAATACATCCTCGACTATTTAAATCCTTAGAACAGGGCCGGGCACGGTGGCTCAAGCCTGTAATCCCAGCACTTTGGGAGGCCGAGATGGGCGGATCACAAGGTCAGGAGATCGAGACCATCCTGGCTAACACGGTGAAACCCCGTCTCTACTAAAAAATACAAAAAACTAGCCGGGCGAGGTGGTGGGCGCCTGTAGTCCCAGCTACTCTGGAGGCTGAGGCAGGAGAATGGCGTGAACCCGGGAGGCGGAGCTTGCAGTGAGCTGAGATCCGGCCACTGCACTGCAGCCTGGGGGACTGAGCGAGACTCCGTCTCAAAAAATAAATAAAATAAAATAAATAAATAAATAAATAAATCATTAGAACCAATTTTTGGTATGTATCTTCTAAAACCAGGAGAGAAGATACTAACTTGACCTAACAAATGGAAGCTACTCCGTCAGCATGGGAGACTACAGATAGAAAAACATTTGTACTTTCTTACAATTCTCTCGACATGCCTGTTGTAGGAAGAAGTATTAGAGTTTGCATTTGAGATGAAAGTATTTTGACTCAATGACATTTAACTCTGTTTCCCTGATTGTCACCTGCGGTTTTCATGCTTTGCTTTTCACCTAACCAAATTGACTTTTTCTTTCCTCTGTGGCTAGAAAAAGTATAGTCAGTTTCAGAAGTAGCTCCACCCCTTATCTTCCTCGCTTACATAGTCTGTTTGTAAACCTTAATTGTTTAGTGTTAGAAATTATACTTGATACACAGTGAGGCCGGAATAAAGATGTTTATTTCATGTGACACAAATTTAATTGGTTATTATTCTTTCTGGCATGTTTTGGGATTTGAAAATATGCCTGATGATGTAAGGGCAGTCTTGGAGCAAATTACTCAGCGATGACTAGCTTAACGCAGACACTGTACAAAATGATCAGGTGTTTTTTTTTTTGAAACAAATATGATAAAAATGGACCCACTACATATAAAAGAGCTTAGCCTGTTGAGGCAAAAATACCTTGATCAAATCATGACCCTACCACTAATAGGTAAGGGATTGTGATAAAATCCACTAATTTCCCTTTGTCCCAGTTTTTATCTATAAAATAAGTCATATTAGTATCTTGCAAATAATTAGGGATGATGCTAAAAGAGAAAAGGAATGCAAAGTAAATGCTCAATATCTATGATCTATTATTTGTCATGATTTGTTTCCAATTGGCACATAATCATAATTTACGGGTTTGCTTGCATTCATGCCTTCATCAAATATTTGTGGAATACCTACCATGTGTCAGACATGACACCAGTTCACCAGGGAATTAATCACTTTTTATAATTAGAAAGACTCCATTTCCTAATTCCTAAGGAAGAAACCAGTGGACCACTGGACAAACCAGATGGCATACAACACTGATGTGACTCTCTCAGCACAAATCATTTATGTGGGATGGTGTCATGGTGGCACCATATGTCATATGCAACATCAGAATAAGGGATTCAGTGTTTAGCGAAACACCATCACACACAAACTTCAACAATTGACAAGACAATTGATGGCAAATTAAGTTTTCTTCAACTAATCCAAAGTTTTCAGTAGTATTCTAAGTGAAAACTGAAACCAGTGGCCAAACATCATGCATTTGTGTATCTTTTAAGTGCTAATGGACGCATGGTGATGAAACACACACAATAAAGAAGTAGCAAACTTTAACGCATTTCCAAATTACAGAGATACATTTTGCTTTTGACAGTACTTATGAAATTTCATTTGAGTTTGGAGTTTCTGGCTTCCACCATTGTAATTAGGACCTCCCAACTACAAATACAATAATATGTATGGATGACAAACAGCTTCCAATGTGAAAAAAATGCAATTTAGAAATTTGCAGAAGATAATCACATGTGAAGCAATGATGGAGAAAGTACAAGTCAAAAAGAGAATAAGCATCAAAAAGCATATAACACAAATCTGATGATGATAAGGGATAACTTTTATAAAAGAGAAGGTAATCAACGATGTTAAGAATGCGTAAGACACAGCTGAGATTGATTTTCATTAAAATGTGTATACTATATTTTTTGAATATTAAATAGAATTTGATGTATGTGTTAAAAGATACCACCTTCCATGCCCTATAAAGTACATCATGACCCAATCCTTCACACTTTGCTAAAAGCACTCTAATGTCATCCCTCTTTCTCTTTCACATATTGGTCTTGTTTTGTTTTTGCATCTCAAATACCAAAGGCCATTTTACACCTCTTGATCTTCACACTTGCTGCTCTTTTACCTAAAATACTTTCTCGTTTTGCATTTTTGATTCATTCTCACCCATTAGGTCTTAACTCATATAGTGCCTCTTCAGAGATGCATTTGCTATCCCATTTTAAGAAGCCCAACCCCTTTCCCTTTATTTTACATTGATTTCCTTTACATTGCTTGTCACAAACTGTCATTATTATGTTTATTATTTATATTACTATAAGAATATAAAAATCACAAGGGCAGGAACTTCCTTTAGATTGTTTTACCAATGACTGAGAAGTAGTAGGTACTCAATGTTTGTTAAATCAGTAAATGAATGAAGAGATAAGCTTTTGGGAATAAAGGTTCATTTTCATGGTCTACACCCCCTGAATGTAGAGTAAGACACATGTTGAAAACTGAGTACTGGTTGAAGGGACAGAAAGCACGTAGCAAGGAACAGGAGCAGACTGTATTTTTCTCCCTACAAAATTATGCAAAGGAGATTCAGTTTGGTATAGAATTAGTTTTCATCAAGCATCAATTATATACAAGAACTTTTATTATGTTTTTTTCCATTTAAACTTCACCACTCTCTTGTGAGTTAAGAATACAGCCCAAGGTCATACAACCAATAAGTGACAGTCTGATTAAAGTGGAAAAAAAATAGACTCCTTGGTTTGCATCCCAGTTCTTTCATTTTGTGACCTTGGATAAGGTTAAGCATAATGTACCTCAGCTTCCTATTGTATTGCAAAAAGTTTTTCTTATTGATCACATTCCCAAAAATAAGACTTGATTTGAAGAACATCTCATGCTTTAGAAACTGTATCAGATTATTTTTTAAGTGATAGGGAAAGAAGCATTAATTTCTAAATTAGAGAGCATTAGCAGGTTAATCAAGAAGCCTATGAGTGATGACGACAAAGTTGGTACATTTTAAATTCAGATTGAAAATACTCAAGCTAATACTCAAGACACAGGACAACGAATGTTTTATTCATTGTTCTAAACTTTTGCATATACACTACAAAAATCACACCGTGCTTTACAAAAATATATTTTCAAAAATAATATTGACTGACACCTACAGAAAAAAAAAATGTATGCAAGTGCTCTCAGACTCAGGATAGGAAAAGCAGACTCCTTGGAACTTTGGAAGCATAGCTTCCAAAAATTTTGTGCTAAGTGTCTGCATACCTGGAGGTTTGAAAGATTCAAGTGTGTGAATTCCTTGTCATCTCACTAAAACTATGAGTCAGTGGTGGGTAGGATTCTACTAAATACTTATAACTGTAAAAAATGCTTTTTAAGCTCAGATATATGAGAAAGGGATTCAGTACAGAAATAAAAACCTAGGATGGTGCACACACATAAACAATATGATCACTAATATGTAACTATAGTATGCATGCAAACATTACATACTTAGAAAGCAGCTCCCTTTGACTAGATACTGGTAACATCAAAGACTAAACAGAGAAAAGGAAAGACTTTGCATAGAATCTTACTTATATTTTAATTACTGAATGTTCTTTTTATCTATTTGCAATTTTAAAATTTCTTCTTTCCTTTTCTCAGTGGCTGGATGAGGGTTAAAACTGACATGCTAAATACTACATAACCCAGTTTCTAGACATAGCTTCCACTTCTTCTTGACTCTGAAATTTCAGCTTCTCTCAAATACCTCTCCCTCAGGTAGAGCTCTACTAGCAGGGGCCTGTCTTTCCTAACGACTGGAAACCCCGGGGCTTGGTATAACTATCACAATTACTAAATCCTACGAAGCCAGACTCATTATCATAGCTCCTGTCCCTATATGGGCTCTGATCTTGGATTGACCAGATGGGTCATTTCCAGTCTTATCTTAATGGGAACGTGCCCCTTGATTAGGAAACCTTTCCCTCAGAGAAAACACATCACATTGATGGTTTTGGCCCCAAGAGTTCATCCGTTAGTTGTCTTTGATGTTTTAATTTTCTAAGTCTGGATTTAATCTCTCACTTTTGAACATTTTATTACAAAAGCCATATATACTTATTGTAGTAGAAAATTAAAATAGTACAGATGCATAGAAATTTACCAGTGCAAGTACCCCATGTCTCCACAACACCACAGTCCCATTAACTAGAACTAATACTTGTCACCAGATGCTATGTCAGCATCTATCCATTCAGCCATTCTGTTAGCCATCCATTTATTACACTCATCCGCCTATCGAATGAGTTTAAACAACATATACACTGTCTATGCATCTACTTTCTTATATACTTTCATAAGATGTGCTCAATTAGTAAAGATTCAAAATTTAGCTCTACCACTCACTGGTTTTATAAATTTGGATGAGAAACTTAATTTCTTCATTTTTTCATATCCTCATTGGTAAGATGGGGCAAAGGCTTTTCAAAGAAGACAAATTCAAGTAAGGCATTTAGAGCAACGCCTGGTAAAAAGTACGTTTTCAGCAAATTTCGAGTTTAAAATGTGTATACACATGTATACATACAATTTGAACTTCAAAATTAATTTCAGTAATGCACACATTCATTTATCCATTTATTTATTCTGTAACTATTTGTTGGACACCTGCCATAAGTCAAGAATTATGCCAGAACTGCAGTTATAATAGTGAGCAAAAATAAAAACAAACACAGACAAACCTGGACCCTGATTTTATGGTGCCTATAATCCAATGGTAGAGATATATCTGCCTCACACTCCATACCATGAAAAATACTGGAGCTACTGTATCCAACACTGCAATGAACATCTTTACACATGTGTCATAGATATGGGTATTACTATATATGTAATACTTAAATGTGAAACCTCAGGATCAAATATATGTAAAATTCCATACTTTGAAAGATAATGTCAAATTGTCTGATTGAAATATTACAAGTTGTGTTTCCACTAAAAGAAACACAGGGCCTATTTACATGAACCCTCATAATAAGAGGATATTTTTTACTGTGCATTAGTTAAGCTTAATTTTATTTTGATGGGCTATTTCTCATTTTCCCAAGTGAATGTCCTGACCATAATATGTAGCCACTTCAAAAATGTATTTTGTATATTTATTGTAGGAGTGTTATCATACTGAGGTTATTAATTTTTTATTAGTAGTATCATTCTGCAGTCCATCATAGGTTTTATTACTGTTTAATGGTGTCTTTCACCATGAAAAATATTTTAAGTTTGTGTTGGTAAATTTGTCGGTATTTTACAACCTCTAGGTTTGATATCACCTTAATATTATTGCAATATTCTTCTACATTTTAATAAAGTATTTAAAATGTTTATTCACATTAAATCATTATCTGAACGTTATCTTAGTATTTGCTGTGCCTTGGGTTTCCACAGTTGAAGGCTTTATTAGCTAACCTATTCTGTCTCTAGAGACATGAAATGTCACCCTAATTCTGTACTAAATTTACCTAAATAAAAAGGAATGTTGTCAAAATATCTATTCCACACCATTAAACTATTTCTCTATGTCATACTATGTTAACTATGTTATAAAATCTACTAGAGCAAACCACCTATTTAAAAATTAATTTCTTGACTGTACTCATGCAACTACATTTAAACAAATTTTAGAATTATCTAGAAAACTGAACCTCTCTTCCCATTCATGTGATTTATGTTCAGTGTGCTCACCTTCATTCATTTCCACCTTTTCTTCTCTGCTTATTCTCTAAGTGACTGACCCTTTCACACTGCACCTCCTGTGATCATTTCCTGGCTAGATTCCAGTCGCATTAAGCCAGTAGGAAGTACCAGCTGGAGATTTAATGAGAAGGGAAAGAGAAAGCTGGGGAAATTTCTCTATTATTTCCCTGCTTCAGAGCTACATAATGTAGTATCTGAGTCCTACCAACAACTACATTCCCTCCATTAGTGCAGCTTTCACTGGACTCTGTTTCCCCTTTCCTTTCAGCCCTGGGGATAGTAACTACTTCCTACTATTACTCCTCTCTAGATTATTTCTTGTCACCTATTTGTTAATATATACCTCTGTAACTTTTAAAATACAATTATCTTCATTTTACCATCTGAGGTAAATTCTATTTATTGCTAGGGTTCTGTTATATCCTCTAAAATAATACAGATACAGAGTCACATACATCCATGTGTTTGTGGGCATGTGAGTGTTTGAGTATACAGATGCTCCTCGATTTATGACAGGGTTACATTCCAATAAATCCATTGTCCCTTGAAAATATAGTGAGTCAAAATTGCATTTAATACACTGAACCTGTCAAATATTATAGCTTAGCCTAGCCTTCCTTAAACATGCTCAGAAACTTACATTACCCTATAATTTGGCAAAACCATCTAACACAAAGCCTATTCTATAAAAACTAAAGTACTGAATATCTCATGTAATGCACTGAGCACAGTAGTGACAGTGAAAAACGGCATGATTAAATGGTTACTCAAAGTACGGTTTCTACTAAATGCACACTGCTTTCACACCATCATCAAGTTGAAAAATCATTAGTCAAATCATCTTAAGTCAGGGACCATCTAGATCTTGACTGGAGTAACTTCAAGAACCTTAGAGTTAAGGGGTACAAGTGCAATTTTGTTACATGGATATATTGTGTTGTGATGAAGTCTGGGCTTTTAGTGTACCCATCACACAAATAGTCTACATGGTGCCTAACAGGTAATTTTTCATCTCTTATCCGCTTCCCACCCTCCCATCTTTTGGAGTCTCCAATGTTGAGTATTCAATTCTGTATGTCCATGTGTACCCATTGTTTAGTTACCACTTAAAGGAAATACAGTATTTGATTGTCTGAGTTATTTCACTTAGGATCATAGCTACCAGTTTCATCCATGTTGCTGCAAAAGGGACAATTCTATTCTCTTTTGTGGCTCAGTAGTATTCCATGGTATATACATACCACCTTATCTTTATCTACTCACGGACAACTTGATTCCACGACTTTGCTATTATGTATGGTGCTCCAGTGAACATGCGAGTGTGACTGAAATTACTTTTAATGTACAAAGTAACTTAGGGAGAACTAGCATTTTCATCACATGTGATTTCCTTTCCTCATGCTTTTATGTACTTATATACAACTTTAAACTTCCTATTTAAAAAAAAGCTTATACTTTCTTGTGTGGTTTACTTCTAAGAAAACTATATGGATTTTGGAACTTTTAAAAAAATAATTTTATTGTATGTTTTAAGGTATAGACATAATGCTGTAAGATACATATGTAAATGGTTACCATAATGAAACCATAGTGAAACAAATTAACATATCCATCATCTCACATATAATCATTCCCCCTCCCTCTGGCCAAAAGAAGTTATAATCTACTCACTTAGTAAACATTCTAAATACAACACATTATTAACTATAATCCTCATGTTTTTTATTAGATCGTTCAACTTGTTTATCCCACAAATTTGCTACTTTATAGACTCTGGCCTTCATCTCCCCATTTCCTCTTTCCACCCCAAACCTGGTAACCACTGTTTTATTCTCTCTCTATAGATATACACAATGGAATATTACTTGGCCTTTAAAAAGGAGATCTTGGGCCAGGCACAGTGGCTCACGCCTGTAATCCCAGCACTTTGGGAGACCAAGGCAGGAGGATCACAAGGTCAAGAGATTGAGACCATCCTGGCCAACATGGTGAAAGCCTGCCACTACTAAAAATACAAAAATTAGTTTGGCTTGGGGGCATGCACCTGTAGTCCCATCTATTCAGGAGGCTAAGGCAGAGAGAATCTCTTAAACCCAGGAGGTGGAGGTTGCAGTGAACCGAAATTGTGCCACTGCACACCAGCCTGGCGACAGAGATTCCATCAAAAAAGGAGGAGATCTTGGCCAGGCACAGTGGCTCACGCCTGTAATCCTAGCACTTAGGGACTTAGGGAGGCCATGGCAGGCAGATCAACTGAGGTCAGGAGTTCGAGACCCTGGCCAACATGGTGAAACCCCATCTCTACTAAAAATGCAAAAATTAGCTGGGTGTGGAGGTGAGTGCCTGTAAATCCCAGCTACTTGGGAGGCTGAGGCAGGATAATCACTTGAACGGGGGAGGTGGAGGTTGAAGTTGCAGTGAGCCACTGCACTCCAGCTTGGGGGGCAGAGTGAGAGTGAGATTTCATCTCAAAACAAAAACACAAAACGGGAGATCTTGTTTTTTTGCCACAGGACAGACGGACCCAAAGAACATTAGGCTAAGTGAAATAAGCAAGACACAGAAAGAAAAATATTGCATGATCTCACTTCTATGTGGAAACTAAAACAAAAAAAAAATTGTAACTATCCTGAACATTTTATTACCGCTGTACATTTTCTAATTTTGAGGTCATTTTACATGAGAAAATCATATTATTTTCAAATAATTTATTTTGTGCTTTCCAATATATATCTCATATAACTTTCTCTCATCATATAGTATTGGCTAGGTTCTCCAGGAAAATACTGAACAGTGACAACACAGAGGAGGAATATTGTTGTCAAATTTATTATCTAAGAGTCATTCTAGCATATTGATACGGTTTGGATTTGTTTCCTCGCCCAAATGTCATGTTGAATTGTGTTTCCCAATGTTGGAGGAGGGGCCTGGTGGGAGACCAGGATCATGAGGATCATGAGGGTGAAGTTCCCACTTCCTGTTCTCATGATAGTGAGTTCTTACAAGATCTGGTTGTCTAAAAGTGTGTAGTACTTTCTCCTGCTTTCTCCTCCTCTGGTCATGTAAGGTGTGCCTGCTTCCCCTTTGCCTTCTGCCAGAAGGTGGAAATTTCCTGAGGTATCCCCAGCCATACTTCCTGTACAGCCTGAAGAATTTTGAGTTAATTAAACCTCTTACCTTTATAAATTACTCAATCTCAGGTAGTTTATAGCAATGCAAGAATGGACTAATACAGAAAATTGGTACCAAGAGGTGGGGCACTGCTACGAAGATAAATGAAAATTTGGAACTAACTTTGGAACTGAGTAAGAGGCAGAGGTTGGAACAGTGTGGAGGGCTCAGAAGACGGGAAGTTGAGGGAAAGTCTGGAACTTCCTAGAGACTTGAACTGCTTTGACCAAAATGCTGATATTGATATGGACAATGAGGTCCAGGATGAGATGGTCTCACATGAAGATGAAGAACTTATTGGGAACAGGAATAAAAGTCACTCTCACAATGCTTTAACAAAAAGAGATTGGCAGCATTGTGCCCCTGGCTCTAAGAATCTGTGGAACTTTGAACTTGAGAGTGATGATTTAGGGTATATGGTAGAAGAAATTTCTAACCAGCAAAACATTTAAGATGTGACCTGGCTTCTTCTAACAGTATATGGTCATGTGCATGAGTGAAGAAATTATCTGAAACTGGAACTTATATTTAAAAGGGAAGCAGAGCATAAAAATTTAGAAAATTTTCAGCCTGACCATGTGATAGAAAATAAAAGCCCGTTTTCTCAGGGTGGTGGGGGAAATTCAAGCTATCTGCAGAAATTTGCATAAGCAAAAAGGAACTGAATGTTAATAGCCAAGACAAAGGGAAAAATGCCCAAAGGCATTTCAGAGCCCTTTGCAGCAGCCACTCCTATCACAGGTCTGGAGGTCTAGGAAGGAAAAAATGATTTTGCAGGCTGTGCCTAGGGCCTCACTGCTCTGTGCAATCTCAAGACACTGTTCCCTATGTCCCAGACACTCCAGCTCCAGCTGTGGCTAAAAAGGCCCCAGATGTGTCTTGGTCTGTTGCTTCAAAGGGTGCAAGTCATAAGCATTGGTGGCCTCCATGTGGTGTTAATCCTGCAGGTGTGCAGAGTGTGAGAGATAAGGCTTGAGAGCATCCACCTAGATTTCAGAGAATGTATGGCAAGGCCTGCATGTCCAGGCATAAGTCTGCTGCAGCAGGGGAGCCCTCATAGAGAACCTCCACTAGGGCAGTGCAGAAGGGAAATGTGGGGTTAGAGCTCTCACACAGAGTCCCCACTAAGGCACTGTCTACTTGAGCTTTGAGAAGAGGGCCACTGTCCTCCAGACCCTAGAATGCTCTATCCAGTGACAGTTTGTACCATACACCTGGAAAAGCCCCAGACACTCACTGCCAGCCCATGAAAACAACTAAGGGTGCTATACACTCTGCTGAGCCACAGGGATGGAGATGCCCAAGGCCTCGGGAGCCTGTCCCTTGCATCAGTGTGGCTTGGATGTGAGATGTGGAGTCAAAGGAAATTATTTTTGAGCTTTAACATTTAATGACTACCCTGCTGGGTTTTGGACTTGCATGGGGCCTGTAGTCCCTTTTTTCTGACTGATTTATCTCTTTTAGAACAAGAGTATTGAGCTAATGTGTGTACCCTCATTATATCTTGGAAGTAACTAACTCATTTTGATTTTACAGGCTCATAGGTTGAAGGGAATTGTCTTGTCTCAGATGAGACTTTGGACTGTGGACTTTTGAGCTAATGCTGGAATGAGTTAAGACTTCTGGAAACTGTTGGGAAAGCATAATTATATTTTGAAATGTGAGAACATCATGAGATTTGGGAGGGGTTGGAGCAGAATGATATGGTTTGGCACTGTGTCCCTGCACAAATCTCATGTTGAATTGTGATCCCCAATATTGAATGAGGAGCCTGGTGGGAAGTGACTGAATCATGGGGGCAGATTTCCCTCTTACTATTCCAATGATAGTGAGTTCTCATGATATCTGGTTGTTTGAAAGTATGTAGCATCTCTGTCTGCTCTCTCTTGCTCCTTCTCTGGCCATGTAAGCCATGCCTGCTTCCCCTTCACCTTCCACAGTGATTTCCTGAGACCTCCCCAGCCATGCTCCCCATACAGCCTGTGAAACTGTGAGTCAATTAAACCTCTTTTCTCTATAAATTACCCAGTCTCAGGTAGTTGTTTATAGCAATGTGAGAACGGACTAATACACATATCAAGATAAGGACATTTTCTTTTATTCCCAGATTAGTAAGAACCTTTCTCAGGACTTGGTAATGTATTTAAGCAAATGTCACTAGATATTTTATTTTTGCTTTTACTGATAGGGCTGACTGGTTCTGGTTTCCTGACTTTAAGAAAAGGAAGAACAAAGATTAAATATTACCTGTTCACTGTTTTACACTTTTTCATTATTAATGTAAATATTTCACATAAAAACATCCATTAAGTGAAAGCCCTGAATTTCATCACTTTAAAAGATTTTCCTTATTTCTCTTTAATACATATGGCAAATATGGATGGAAGTACACATTAAGCAAGTAATTTTGCCAGCTAAAACTTTTTATTCCAATGTAGACTCAAGTGTAAATAGTTAATAACCTTCCATATTTAAAATGCTCCATTAAATAAATCATCTTTAATTGGTGCCTCTTTATATCAGGGAGGAGACTATATTCTTGGTAGCATATAATAGTTTGATTCAATTACCTACATATACAGTTACTCAACTAGAGAAGGTAGGCAAAAAGGTGATTCACAAACACTAAACATAACTAGACATAGCTAGAAATAGTATGAATCACCCATGCATCTTCTGTCATGATTATCATAGCAGTGTTTCTCAAAGTGTATCTTCACTCATTATTTCTCTTTGCAACTTATCAGCCATTGCATCCACATAATCTGATGAATTGAAAATAATAATCAAATTAAGATAGGTTGGGGCATGTGTAAGCAAAGAAAATAGCTTGAAATAGAAAGTTTTACAAAGGTTCAGATAATCTTAATAGAGCTAAGCTTCTAGAGATTTACATGAACCAAATAAAAATTAGCACTGAGCTTTCATATTTCTTTTCAATTTCTCATTATAAATTTGTTTCTCTGTGTGAGCGTAGGGTGATAAAGAATGAAGTAGATGAAATTTTCAGTAAAGTATACATATTTTGCCAAGAAATCAGAGGCATATAATTGTATAACTTTGGGTCATTGTACTAAATAAGAGAAAAGAGAAACCTTAGTATTGCAAAGTTTAAACTGAGTATGTTAATATTCATTTGCCTCTAAATATTAAAGTAAAATAATGGAATAATGAAATTCTATTCTGGTGGAAATTAATATTTGGGATTTTGTACAGATGCACATTGTGCTTTGAGAATATTAAATGTAGACTTACTTTTGTGTTCTTATTTAAGCTATTTTCACTGCTAGGAATGCTTGGTTCTTTTTTTTCATTTATTTAGCTGAAAAAATGAATATTTACTGTTATCAGTCAGTCAGTATCCAGATGCTTGGTGCGCAGTTGTTTCCCTGAACGCCTCAAGAGTTCGGTACACAGTGCCCTTTTCCAACCTCTGAACGTTTATCACCAGGTAGATTCCATCATATAATACATTGTTATCCTAGCTGATATGTGCGCACATGCACACACACACACTATATGACCTGACCCATTAGAATTCATTCTTTCTCATAATGTATACACAGATCAAAACATTACATTTTACCCCATGATTATCCGCTATTACTTATAACTTCTTTTTGAAAAAAGGGTTAGCTGTATATTGAATCTCTAAATTTATTAATCCCACGTAACTGCAAGTTTCCATGTACATGTTAACTTACTTCTCCTTATTTCCTCACCCTCACTACTCCTGTTAACTACCATTCTACTGTATATGTAATCAACTTACATATTTTTTATCAGATTTCAGATGTTAGATCACATAGCATATTTTTTTTTCTGTGTCTTGCTTATTTCACCTAGTGTAATTTCCTTCAGGTTCATCTATATTGTTACAAATGGCACTATCTTTTTTGAGGCTGAATAGTATTTGTGTACGTGTATGTGTGTGTCACAATTTATCTGTCAGTGGACACTCAGATTATTTCCGTATCTTGGCTATTATGAATCATAACGCAATGAACATGAGAGTAAGGCTATCTCTACAAGGTTCTGATTTCATTTCCTGTGGGTATATACCCAGGAGTGGGATTGTTGGGTCATATGGCAGTTCTATTTTTAATTTTTTGAGGAAACGCTTCCATACTATTTTCCATAATGTCTGCATTAATTTACACCAGCACCAGCAGTATGCCAGGGTTCCCTTTTCTCCTTGCCTTTACCAGAACTTATCTTTTCGATACTATTCATCCTAACAGGTATGAAGTAATACCTTATTATGGTTTTGATTTGCATTTCCCTAATAGATAGTGACGTTGAGCACGTTTTAATTTCCCCCTTGGCCGTTTCCACACCTTCTTTGAAAAAAAAAAAAAAAAAGTAACTGTTCAAGTTATTTGCCAGTTTTTTAATTAGGTTACTTGGTTTGTTGCTATTGAATTGTGTAAGTTCCTTATATATTTTGGATATTAAACGCTTATCAGATATATGTTTTGCAAATATCTACTCCTAATCTGTAGGCTGTATTTTTCTTTTGCTTCGCAGAAGCTTTTTAGATTAACGTAGTTCCACTAGTTTATTTTTGTTTTCTTGCCTGAAATTTTGATGTGATAATAAAAAACCATTGCAAAGGCTAATGTCAAAGAGCTTTTTCACTCTGTTTTCTTCCACGAATCTTATGATTTTAGATCTTATATTGAAGTCTTTAGTCCATTTTTGCTTAATTTTTGTGTACAGTGTAAGGGTACAGTTTTTACAACACCATTTATTGAAGACACTCTCCTTTCCCCATGTATCTTTTTGGTGGTCCTGTCCAAAATTAGTTGATTATATAGGCTTAGGTTTATTTTTGGGATATATACTCTGTTCCATCAGTTTATGGTCTGTTTTTATGTCAATATAATATTCTTTTTAACACTGTAGCTTTATGATATAATTTCAAATCCGAAGAGCAGTATTTCCAACTTTTTTTCCTCAAGGTTGTTTTGGCTATTTAGGATTATTTGTGATTTCATGCAAGTTGCATAATGCTTTTTTTATTTCTGTGAAAAAATGTCATTTAGATTTTCACAGGGATTGCATTAAATTTGTACAGTCAACCTTCTATTTCCACGGATGCAACTGTGGACCAGAAATAATTAAAAATAGAACAAAAAACTCAATACAAACATAAAAATATTAATACAAGTAAAATAATATACTGTAACAGTTATTTCTATAGCATTTACATTGTGTTAGGTGTTATAATAAGTAATCTATAGATGTTTAAAAGTATATAGGGGGATACGCATTGGTATATGCAAATACTATGGCATTTTGTATAAGGGATTTAAGCATCTTTGGATTTTGGTATCCACTGGCATCCTGGAACCCATGTCCCATGGAAACCAAGGGACAGCTGTATATCCCTTTGGGTAGCATGGAAATTTTAACAATATTACTTCTTCCAGTCTACAAACATGGGATATTTTCACATTTATTTACCTTTTAATTTATTCAATGTTTTATAGTTTTGGTTGTACATATTTTTCACTTTATTTGAGTCTTAAATATTTTATTCCTTTTTATGAATTGAATTTTTTAATTTCTTTTTTGGTTAGAACTATTTTGCATAAAAAATGCAACTAATTTTATGTTGATTTTGTATTCCACTACTTACTGAACTCATTTATTAATTCTAACAGTTTTCTTGTGGAGTCTTTAGGGGTTTCTACATATATTATCACGCCATTTGCAAACAGGAATAATTTTACTTCTTCCTTTCAGATGTGGAAGCCTTTTATTCATTCATTTTGTCTGACTGCTCCTGCTAGTATTTTCAGTACTATGACGAATAGAAGTGGTAAGAGTGAGTATCCTTGCTTTGTACCAAATCTTAGGGGAAAAGCTTTCAGTACAACCGCCGTTGATCATATTAGCTATAGGCTTTTCGTAAATAGCTTTGATGTTGAGGCAATTTCCTTCCATACCTATTTTGCAGGGAGTTATACTAATAAAAGGATGTTTAGCTTTGTCAAATGCTTTTTCTGCATCTATTGAGATAATCATGTGGTTTTTTAATCTTTCTGTTAATGTAGTATGTCACATTGATTGATTTGCGTATGTTAAACCAACCTTGTGTCCTAGGACTAATCCTACTTGGTCATGGTTTATAATCCGATGTGTTGTTTAAGCTGTCTTGCTAATATTTTATTGAGGATTTTTACATCTATATTCCTCCTAGATACTGGCCTATATATATTTTCTTCTCTTGTGGTGTCTCTGTTTGACTTTGGTATTTAGGGTGATGCTGAACTCATAAAATGGCTTTGGACGTATTTCCTCTTCTATTATTAAGAAGATTTTAAGAAGAAATGGTATAAATTATTCTTTAATATTTGGAGGAAATGAGGAGGAGTAGGTCAAAGGACACAAGCTTGAAGTTATATTGGATAAATAAGTCTAGATAACTGCTTAGTATGATGACTACAGTTAATGATATTGTATTGTACACTGAACATTTGCTAAGAAAAGAGACTTTAGGTATTCTTACCATACCAAAAAAGTTATTATGGAAGATAATGGATAAGATAATTTGGTTGAGTTCAGTAATCGTTTCATTATGTCTATGTATATCGCAACATCTTCTATCCCTTAAATCAGGGGTATGTAATCTTTTGGCTTCCTTAGACTCCATTTGAAGAATCATCATCTTGGGTCACACCTAAAATACACTAACACTAACAATAGCTAATCAGCTAAAAAACAATTGCAAAAAAATCTCATAATGTTTTAAGAAAGTTGGTGAATTACAGTTGGGCTGCACTCAAAACTGTCCTGGGCCACATATAGCCCATGGGCTGTGGGTTGGACAAGCTTGCCTTGAGTACATCCAGTAAAAGAATAAAAACTAGGAACACTTTTACACTGTGCGTGGGATTGTAAACTAGTTCAACCATTATGGAAAACAGTATGGCGATTCCTCAAGGATCTAGAACTAGAAATACCATTTGACCCGGCCATCCCATTACTGGGGATATACCCAAAGGATTATAAGTCATACTGCTATAAAGACACATGCACACGTATGTTTATTGCGGCACTATTCACAATAACAAAGACTTGGAATCAACCCAAATGTCCGTCAGTGACAGACTAGATTAAGAAAATGTGGCACATATACACCATGGAATACTATGCAGCCATAAAAAAGGATGAGTTCGTGTCCTTTGTAGGGACATGGATGCAGCTGGAAACCATCATTCTCAGCAAACTATCACAAGAACAGAAAACCAAACACCGCATGTTCTCAACTCATAGATGGGAATTGAACGATGAGATCACTTGGACACAGGAAGGGGAACATCACATACCAGGTCCTACTGTGGGGGGCGGGGGGAGGGATAGCATTAGGAGATATACCTAATATAAATGACGAGTTAATGGGTACAGCACACACCAACATGGCACATGTATACATATGTAACAAACCTGCACATTGTGCACATGTAAAAGTATAATAAAAAATAGTAATAAAAAAGGTAAAAAAAAAAATAAAACATTTTCATCACCCCAAAGGTAAACTTCATGCCCACTAACAGTCACTCCCTATCTCCCCACAACCTCCCCAGCCCCAGGCAACTACTAAGATACTTTCTGTCTGTATAGATTTGCCTATTCTGGATATTTCATATAAATAGAATCATAAAAAAAGTAAATAAAAACTAAAACTAATTAGCACATATTACCATATTTAAAATGACAATTAGATTTGACAGTTGAGAAGTCAAATATAATGCATTTAAATGATACAATTCTACTTCTTGAGGAAATCCTTTCAAAAAATTGGTCCAACTGGAATGTATACATATACAATTAAGAATTGTGCATTTAAAAACAAAAGTAATAATAAACTCTAAATTAAATCAGACTTTTTTGCTGAAACTAAATGAGGTTAATAAAATAGGTGAAGTGAACCTAATTTATGAGGCTGTTATGGCTCAAAAGCTTCAAATAAATTTCTCTTCAGTTCTTATCATTTTCATAAAGTTGATTTATGAGGAACTATGCAAATCTAGAGTAGTGTACTAAAGTCTGCTTTTTATATGCTTATTTTACACAAAATGGTTATTGACCATATGTATTTTGTCTAGGCCCTTACCCAGAGGAGCTGTTAACATAGTTGATTTACAATTCAGTTAGGAAGAAAACGTGTTAAAATTTAATTTTACTCTGAAACAATAAATCAACCCAATGTGAAGTATATCACATCCAATAAAATGAAGAGTGATCCAATTGTACAGTTGAACTATGTAGCTCACATATCCCATGGCATTTAAAATCTTCATACAGTCATTAAATAAGTCTCAAGATCCAAAAGGTTTACATAAGCACAACTAAATAACTTTATTAGCTCTTCTCTTGTGGGTTTATAATGACGAACTAAAAGCACTAACCTGTTACAACCTACATCGATAATCTTTCAGCTCCTTTTCTAATCATATCATACATTTACAATGTCGTTGAGATTTAAAAATGTTTATCATATGTTAATTATTAGCATCATCTTTAGCATTTTAAAACAATGGTAAAAAGAGAGCTACCAAAGCCAGAGTTCTGTTCTTGGCATCAGAAAACTCTAGTAAACATCAAATAAACTTTAACATCTTAGTGTGTAAATAATACAGCATTAAGTACAACACACACCTTAGCCAGAGATAGTACTTAATAAATAGTGATTGTTTGGTTATATCTGTGTAACACAATATATCAAAGTATGGAATCCTACTCCTTGCTGTAGAATCTAGACATTTTTTTCTTAGCCATTTCTGCAATAACAGTTAAAATAAAGGTACCTCCATTTCTGGTAAAGACTCTAATATATAAGTTTGTTCTAGAAATTTCAATATACTAGATTTGACAGTATGGCTTGAGAGAGGGATCCCACTGTTGAGCATTCTCTCCCTCTCATATCATGTATCATAGTCACTTATGAACTTATAATATTGTAGTTCATAGGTCTATATATGTTTGCCTGCATGTGTTTATACATGTGCTATGATTCTAAAAAATACTTGACATCTTTAATGACCACCTAATAAGGATACACATAGGCGGAAAATAAATGGATGAAAAAAAGATATTCCATGCCAATGGAAACCAAGAAAGAGCAGGAGTAGCTGTACTTTTTTCAGACAAAACAGATTTCAAGACAAAAACAAGAGTCAAAAGAGGTCATTATATAATGACAAAGGGGTCAATTTAGCAAAAGGATATAACAATTGCAAATATTTAGGCACCCAACACTGGAGCACCCAGATAAATAAAGCAAATATTATTAGAGCTAAAGAGAGACAGAGATCTCAACTCAGAGGCTGAGAAGGGTAGTAGGGGGTGGAGGTAAGTTGGGGTTGGTTAGTGAGTACAAAAATTCCTAGGAATAAAACTTAGTATTTGAGATAACAAGGTGACTATACTCAATAATTTAACTGTACATTTTACAATAACTCAGAGTATCACTGGATTGTTTATAACATAAAGGATAAATGCTTCAGGGGATGGATATCCCATTCTCCATGATGTGATTATTACTTATTGCATGCTTGTATTAAAGTATCTCATGTACTCCATAAAAATATATATGCACACACACACATTACATACCCACAAAAAATAAAAAATTCCCTTAGAATATATGCAATTTCTAATAGATATATTATCTCTTAATCTAAATGTTTTGAACATTCTCATATACTTTTGTCCAATAAAAATGTCACAAATTTATTACAGCTAAAGAATCTCACAATTTTACCTTTCTATGGAGTGAATGACACTACTATAAACTATTTATGACACTGTGGGGTTAGCAAATCAACCAATGAACAAATGTCCATTTTCTTTTTTGATCATACTATTAGTTCGATAGATAAGGCCATATTCACAAAGTAGCTTATCAATGTCTCCCATAATAAATTCGCAGACAAAATTTTCAATCTATACTAAAATATAGTATTTTAAAAACACACACATGGCAGAACACCCTATCCAAAAAGTGATGGCAAATGGCCTTATGTCAATGTAAAAGTTGTATCTAGTTGATGGTCACGTCACTCTCATTTGGACTGCTTCCACCAAATATACCTTGCCAATGATCTTGAGTCTTAAAGCATACAAAAACAGTTATTATAACACAAGATTTTAGTCTCCTGGAAAGAGTAGCTTTTACTTTTCATAATAAAACTCACCTATGGATGTCTTAGCTATAATAATATTGAAACCAGTAAGATAACATTTAACAGATCAACTTTAAGTCTGAAATTAATATTGGAAAAAGCAGTTATAAGGACTGCATGGGTTTATAAATTATTTGTATGAAGCTTTATTATTTATGTATGACTGACAAGATAATTATACATATTTATGGGGTCCAACACAATGTTTCTACACACATAGACACTGGATGTGCTAATTATCCTGAATTAATTATCACATATTCAAAGAAATGATAAATATATAAGGTGATAAATTCAGATATTATTTGAGAATCAAGGCAATTCAAATTCTAAGCCTAACGCTTACTAGATGTAGGAGCTATGATTACCATGATGGTAAAGGATAACAAAAGTTAGCCAAATAATAAAGGCTATAGGTATTCATCTTGGAGATGGTAGATTCATAAAGACCTTTTCAAGTAGTTAAAGGCAGTCATGGTTCCTCTAGGTTAAAGTAAAATCAATGTGTGAATGATACAAAGATACTGATTCTTGTTTAATGTGACAAATTTTAAGTAATGATATCATTTTTAATAATTATAATAGACTAGCAAAAAAATGATCTGCCTCAGAAACACTTTCAACTGGTACAAAAATTCAGTTAGTGAATGCATGGATATCTCTAATCTGCACTAGAGAAGGTAATCTGCCCTGCTTGATATATTGGCTTAGATTATACATTATGTCTTATGTTTGCACACATTTCATTTGCTCCTCAAAAAAACTAAAGTAGGTGGAACAAGAACTATAGAGAGATGAATTCATTGAGACTTGAATAAAAATGGTTTCTCAAGACCAATGAGTTTCTAACAGAGCAGAACTCTAAATTCTGATTAATGTTCAAGCAATTGACTAGACCACCTTGCAAATTCATTTACTAGAGTCCTGTTTACACCTCTATAATCACCTTAATTAATTTTTCTATATCAGGCTTCTGCTTGCATTGATATTATTGGCCCCGTCAGTGAATAATAAAATACTTGACTTTCCTATGCTGCATTTTTAGAACCAGTATTTCCTTAGGACAATATCTGAAAACACAACTTTCCTAATTTAGGATATATGTTATTGCCTCATAACAAAAAATGTATTAAAATTATTTGTTGATTTTCTCTTAAAGGTTTCTATGACATATATATACACACATATATATGCATATACATACACATACACATATTAGCCTTTAAAGTATATTCCAATTTACCAAATTAGGCTGTTGTAAAACATGAATAGATTACTAGAAAATGTACTACACAGAACTCTTATCACTCTGATCATACTTTCGTTTTTAACTAACTTTCTTTGTAATTTAATCTCCATAGTTATAAAGGATATTACTGCTTGTCAGGAAAAAATAACAAGCTTGTATTTCTCAGCTGTGTGTAAATTACATGCGTTTTATATTTTTTAGGCAAGGCCTCTATCAATCATTATTTTCAGAAAATGACAGTCCTCAAGTAGGGATTGTTACTGAAGCTAATAAATGTTTACTCTTCATTGGAGACTGACAAATAGCATATGACATAGACTACTCTTATGCTTTTATACTGCTTGTACTAAAACTTCTCTAGAAATATAAAATTCAAAAATGTGATTTTCATGTAAAACTGCTTTCAAATTTCTTGTTAGGAAACTTGCCAGACACACCAGAGGAACATTTTGCGAAGCAAGTCAGTATTACATGTGTAAGTAGATGAAGTAGAGATTTAAAAAAAAAAAAAAAAAAAAAAAAAAAAACCAACGTTGTAATATAGGCAAAATATAATATTCTTAAATGATCACTATGTGAGGTCTGTATTCAAATGTCTTTTCATAAATGGAGTCCAGGTAATTTTTGTAGTTTATCAAGAGCAGGTTTAACAGCAGTAGTTTCCCCAAAGCAGGCTAAAGTCATTTAATCCATGGCTGCTTTTTATACAGAGCTGGTTTATTTGAGCTTAGAGAGCAGTAGACCATATAAATGTCATGTTAATATTCTAAAGTGAGTTAAATTGTGTTAGCAACAAAGCTTGTCTTATCTGACATTTCACCTTGGCCTATGAGAAAATGTGATAGTTATGGTACTAATTGATATTAATCAGTAAGACAGATATCTTTGGAAATATAATGCATAGAAAATAGTATTTTCTTGCTCTTTTTTTTTTTTAATCTCTCGGCTTCAGTGAGAACTTCCTGTTGGATTCATTTATTCTTATCTTTCCTTAATTGTTTAATTTTCTTCTTTCTTCAGTTCTTAAACTGAAGAAGGCCTGACCTTGGCCATAGCCACTTAAACACTTTGTTAGTCTTTCCATCTTGCCATACCAAACTTAAATACTTTTACCTATTCACTCATTCAACAAGTATTTATTGAGTGTCTACCATTTTCCAAGTGCTACAAAAGGTGCTAGGGCACAGCTATGAACAAAGAAGTCAGCAGATACTTTTTTCACAGAGCTCAGAGCAGAGCAAACGGGCAACACATGTAAGCAAGTAAGTTCAATACAGGTTGAACATCCTTAACACAAAAATTTGAAATCTGAAATGCTACAAAATCTGGAACTTTTTGAGTACCAACACGATCACTTTTAAAGGAAATCCTCATTGAATCATTTCGGATTTCAGACTTTCAGATTATGGATGCTCAACCCCTATGTATAATATAGATACTCCAAACTGAAAATATCCAAAACCCAAAATACTTCGGCCCCCAAGCATTTTGCGTAAGGGATACTCAATCTGTATTTTGTGGCAAGTTTTATTATAGGGAAAGCTAACATTGCCAAATATTTAGTCTTGTGACACAAAGTTAACCATTAATGTAGCACTTCAGCTTTGGAAGCATTTTATGTTAATGAATATTTTGGCTGATTTTTCTATGTATGTATATTCTGCCTCTTTTCAAACACTAATTCCTGGTAGCTAGGCAAGCTGAGTGATTCTCCAAGAGGAGTGTTATATGCTTCAGTGTCTTATCTTAACCACCCCCCGATCTATGTTTAACATTTCCACATGTCATATATCATCTTAGCAGATTCCCCCCTTACAAGTTTCTGTTAAAAAGAAACATGCCAAATTTAATAGAGGATCATAAGATAAAGAAGTGCATATTTGTATACTTGTATCTCATAAGGAGTTTTTTATACTGAGAAATTCAGAATACTACATGTTCTGGTTATTTCTTTAATAATTAAATACGTGTGTTATTCTCTTCACTTTCCTATCAAAGTAAAATAAGTTGTCTCAGCAGGGCATTCAACATATCTTAACCATTCATCATGGTATTGACTATGTAATAAACAATTTTCTAAGTATAGTAGCAAAACCAAAGCATATATAGTACTTCAGCCTCTGCTCTATATGACCATAGTCCAGGGGGTATACTTAACAGTTGGTTAAATATTTATAGCTGAGTTAGTCTTATATTTTGGCTTTGGGAAACTGCAGTAATCAGATCCCCACTGTTAAAATGTAATGTGGGCCAGGCACAATGGTTCACATTTCTAATCTCAGCATTTTGGAAGCCTGAGGCAGGAGGAGCGCTTGAGACCAGGAGTTTGAGACCAACCTGGGAAACATAGCAAGACCCTGTCTCTACAAAAATAACAATAAAAAATTGTTAAAATGTACCTGAGCATGGTGTTGTGCACCTGTAATTCTAGTTACTCAGGAGGCTGAGGTAGAAGGATCACTTGAGTCAGGGTTTGGAGGCCTGTGGTAAGCTATGATTGTGCTAGTGCACTCCAGCCTGGGCAACAGAGTAAGATCTTGTCTCTTAAAATAAATAAGTAAAATGTAATGTTGCTGTAAGTAAATGTGTAGATATGTGATCCAATCCTTGAGATTTAAAATATGTCAGATAATACCAAAGTAGGACACAAAAACATTTTGAATGTTTATGAAAAAGAATACTTCAACAGGAACTAGAGACTTAGCCGTAAGATAGAAGAGTGGCTTCCTAGGCAATAGGAATGAGGTTGAATCACATTTTGGAAATAGGAAGATGTTTCCCCTAGGAATAAGTTAACAAGTAGTAAGAGATAAGAGTAGAAGAAAGGGCAGGACCAGAAAGTCTATGAAAACTATTGATAACTACTGAGTTTGGAATTTTTAATATAGGTAGTGGGAGCCACTAAATATTTTGAATAGTGAAGTTACATGATGAAATTAGTATTTTATTAAGAGTTTGGAAGGTACGGATTGAATAGATTCAAATATGAAAGAGATGGGAGATACAGAATGTTTTCAGCTATGAGCAGAAAAAGAGTAGGGATAGAGCCTATCAGTGGGAAAAATTAAAAGTTGAAATATTGGATCAGAAATCTGATTTGGTATAACTGGAATATTAGGAAAATTAAAGCATTACCAGGAGATTGACAAAAGGCTTCATACAGAGTTGATACCATATAAATTGACTCTATCGAAGCAAAAACCTAGAGACATACAGGAAGCTGTAATTAAGGTAATGTGACTAGAGGTCAAGTAAAATGTGGGCAAAACTGATAAACCTGATTAAGCCAAATTCACAGAGGGTTTCCAATGACTTGGTTAGAAGTCTGAACATTTTCTAGGCATCCACTAATGTGGTTGGATAGGCACAGGAATAAAGGTGAGTTTGGTTTTGGATGATGGATTTCACCTAAGATGAGTCTCGTTGCTCTTAAAATCATCACTCCCTTATAAAGAAAAAAACATCTATGCAGATGTTCTAAAATAATATTAAGACACTGGGCTCTGATGTCAGTCCTGGATTCATTCAAATTCAGTCTCCACTTCCTACTAGTTATCTGTATAATATGGGTAAATTCCTTTATCTCAACTTGCTTCTACATTTTAATGTACATGTGAAATTCCTAGCCCTTAATAAAGCAGTCGTAAGGCTTAAATAAGAAACTACAGGTAAAGTAGCTGGCACATAATAAACTCATATTAAATATTAGCTACTTTCACAAAATGATCAGTTTTCTTTTCTTGGACTGCCGGTGAGACAGCAGAACTAGTAATGTAGATTTTAAAGTCAATTGAATGGAGGTAAAACTAGGAGACTGCAAACTTCTGCAGACAAGTGAACATGTAGAAGAACAGAACAGAATTGGAAAACATCCATAATAGCACAAGGAAAGAGCAGATGAGATATATGATATCAATATACTTATAGATGGAGTATCATACTAGGAAGCTGTCCCAAATTCATAGGAATGAATCTTTCAAAAGGAGGGGTGTGAAATTCACTCTGAAATTCAATTAGAATATAATTAGCAACTGTTGAGAATACAGTTTTGATAGAATAAATGAGGCAGAAGACAGCTTTTAGGAGATTAAGGAGAAAATGGATAATAAGCAAATGTAACTTTAGGCATAGAGAATAACTTCAGGATGTTTTGCAATTATAATGGTTATAATGGCTCAAAACTTGCCAAATCCTGCACTAAATGTTTCAAATCAACTAATTCATTTAATTCTCGTAATAACCATCACTACTCTTGTCTCAGAAGCCATGTGAACAGTAGGAAGTACAGCACAGGTTCTGGAGCTGGGCTGCCTGGGTCAAAACTAACCTTGCCACTTTTTAGCTGTGTAGCCTTGTGTAATTTTTTAAGATCCCTGAGCCTTTTCCTCATCTAGAAAATGAAAGTGAGAATTGTATTCATACCATAGGTATGACAAGAGTAGTGATTTAAATTTACAACACGTGGCCAAGTCTTCTACCCTAATGGAGCAAAATCAGGAATAAAAAATCAAGTGTTTTAACATTCATTTTGTGCAAACTTCTATGAGTGCCCTTAAAAACAGTTTATGAAACTGAGAAAAACACAAGTATAAGATTACCATAATACAAAGTATGTGATCACTTTGGGAAGTTTGGTACTAGTTTGGAAAAGGTATAGGCAATACTTCCAGTTAGAATGATTTGGGAAAGGTTTGTAGGAAAGGTATTTTAATTAAATTTGGCCAGAAGAAAAGCAATTTTGGGAAATTATTAACACACCAGTGGTTGGAGATTGAGATCAATTTGGAAACTTGAGAAGTATGTGGTTGAAATATGACCATGGCCAGTCCTAAGTACCACTGTTGGAGTGTTTTCCGTTGTGGAATAAGAGAAAAGCTTTTATAATTTAGTGCAGCAGTTCTCATAGTGTGGTTCTCAGACATCAAAATCAACACCAACTGGGAATATTGTTAGAAGTGCAACTATTCTGGCTCTACTCTAGACCTACAGGATGAAAAACTCTAGGGGTGGATCCCAACACTCCATGTTTTAACAAACCTCTAGGCTATTCTGATGCAGGTTCAAGTTTGAGAACCCTTGTTTTAAGGGATGTGGTTGTCATTAAATCTATTCACCAAAGTTCCATTCCTTTATTCCAGGCTCCTGACAGTATCTTATTCTGCCTGCTTGTACTCTGATACGGTCACATGACTTAGACTTCACCAAATGAAATGTGAACAGAAGTGACGTGTGCCATCGCCAAGCAGAAGCTTTATGGGTTATCATGTACTTTCACATGTTCTCTTGTGTTCTCAAAGTTTGTTGAGATGACCCCTCAGGTCCTTCAACTGAGTACAATGAGTTGAGACTCCTACCAATCTATAATGACATGAAGTTTGGCGGGAAGAAAATTCTATTGTTTTGAGTCACTACCAGGATTCTTCTTATAGATGCATAACGTAGTGCATCCTGATTTATAGGGGGCATGGTATAGAGAAGGGATCCATTTCATGGTAAAGAGAACGTGTTTATTAACAAATTCATTATATCAATGGAAGAGGTAAACATGGGAATCAGTATTTCTTAAACCTCAGAAAAAGGAACATATATTGTTACATAAATAAGAGAGAGGGGGAGAAAGAACAGAGAAGGAGAAATTAATGACTACAAACATGTTAACAATATTTATCTTTGGGTGTAAGAATTTTACATGAATATTTACTATATTATGATTACACTTAAGCATTATGTAATCATAAAATAGAAAATTATAAAAGCACAAAGTTTATGGCACAAAATTTGCCTCAAATTTCATCTTTTGAAGGGAATAAAATCATGGAAGATTTTTTTAATTAGACCATTTTGAGTATTTACTACCTCTTGATCTCTATCCATGTATAGGACACTGTTTTAAGTATTTCCCATGCGTTATTTCTACGATCTTTCTCAGACTTGCTGGGTAAAATTTGTTATCCCAAGGTTAGCATTGAATTCCCAAGTGTTTATATAACATGCCCTAGATCATAAAGTAAATATATAGTCATGGATTCAAATCAAGTTGTTTATGACTTTAAAACTTAAGTTCTTTTCTTATAGCATGCTGTTGTATGAGGATTTATCTGAGCCTGTACATACTCACATATATAGGTGCGTGTGTATGTTTGTGTGTGTGTGGAAACATGTTCGTATATTTGGTAACCTTTAACAAATAAGTGACTCTTGTATGTGCCAAGGAGACTGGTGATTTATGCTCAATGTCCTAGCGTAATAGAATAATCATAATAATGCAAGAAAAATCTGATGACTGAACACAGCTAATCACATGGATAATGATACAAAATTTACTTCCCTTTTACAATAAAGTGATGTGATCAAGAATCATGACTCTTTGTGAGGGCAACAGCACTGACATTTCTAGGTCAAAAGTTTTCATAGATCATGGAGTACCTAAAAATGTATAATTCGCCTCCAGATTTTCACACACCCGCAATGTATGTTTCCAAACCTTTGTCACTCACTCCTTGTCAGTTAGGATTCTAAATATACTAAAGCTTTTTCCCCCCTTTTAAAACAGAAAATCCTAAAACTTTAGGAGCCAGACGTGGCACATATATTGTTTTCGTTAAGGTGATATCATTGATTACCGTGAGTCCATAAGACGATGAACTTATCTGCTAGATTGTACAAACAGAACTAATAGCTGCTTTAAGATAAGAGTTTGGCTGAATGAGTAGTACACTTCTGGGCATATACATGGACTTCGGAGAGGTCCATGAATTTTCTGGCATCATATGCAAATTCTTTTGTATTTGTACAAATGTGCATGAGAGGGTCCAAAGCTTTTGTCATAGCTCTAATTGGTATAATACCAACAAAATATTTGGTTGCATAGTCCTGTGAATACACTAAAAACATTGAGTTGTATACTTTAAACAGATGATTGTATGGCATGTAAACTAGAACCTTTGAAATAAACTTGTTAAACAAAAGTTGAAACTGCTTCATGTTTATGTTACTATGAGGTTGGTGAAAAAGTAATCGTGGTTTTTTTTTTTTTTTTTTTTTTTTTTGGCCATTGAAAGTAATGGCAAAAACCGTGATTACTTTTGCACCAACTTGTTTTTAGAACGTTGTGTTCTATGTCAAATGGCCCATCTGTTGACTCAATCCCAACCTAATGACCTGGTTCAGTGCCCTTGACTATGGTGCCCTGCACTTGGCTCTGGTCATGCCACTATGATGACCTGGTTACACAGCTACCACCCATTCCCTTTGGTAACAGATAAGACTCCATTCTGATATTGTCACTGCATCTTCTGGCTTGTATCACTCTACAATAATGACACAATCCAACTATCTACTGTGTATTTTTAGAAGCAAAGAATGATGTGTTTATTCAGTCCTGAAATAAAGCCAATGCTTTTATTCAATATTCTTCATGTATACTGGGATGTGAATGCCAATAGGATAAAATACATCAGAGAAGCCTAAGGATTCCATGAGAACAAGAAATCAGACAAGTAACCATGTGCCACAAATAGACTCAACTGGTGGAAGTGAAAATATTATAGGTCAAGATGTCTCACAGATAAGAGGAAAAATGCGAGGTAGACAAGACTGGGGGTTAATAGTGTAAGTTTAAGCTGCTGGGCAAGGCCAGAGCACGAAATATTGGGCATATTCCTCATTCATTTTCCTACTCATATTCCCTAGCATCTCTCCCCAAATAAACTAGAAAGGGGAAGTATTCTGAAAATCAAAGACGGGGTAAATTTAAACTGCTATTATTTTATTATCATTATTAGTAACATCGATATCTAAGCCAAAACCTAAAAAGAAAGAACCCTTATTTGTATTCTTTCTGGTTAGGATTCTAACCATAAGTGTTAGAATGTTGCTGGCATTGAACCCATAGTTGCAGTCTCCAATCATTCCTGAATGCCAAGAGAAGTGTCCGTGGAAGGAAAGCAGACAGTTTTTAACTCTGTTGAATGTGTTCAGTGGGTGAGGAACGGGAAGAAGTTCTATTTTGCTCTCAGTAGAACATTAAAATTTGCTTCCTCTGTAAAACCTTCTGTGGTTCCCCCAAGATAAAGGCAGGTCTGTCCATGATAAACTGCCATAGCACCCAGTACTTACACAACTAAAGAAAATAGTGGTAAGGGATGAGTGGTTAGTCTCTCCAACGTAGCTCTTGTTCAGTGAGAACAGATACTGTGTTTCTTCCGGGGCCTCACACAGTTCCCTATATATTTTACATAATAAAATATATACCTAGTATATTTGCTGACTAATAAACATATAGGCACTATGCTAGGCACAGGGCAGGGTGTGGTGATTTAGCTAGACAATTTATCCTGTCCTCATAAACACACAAAATGGATTTAAGGAACTCATATTCATCTTTAAACCCTCTCTCACCAGCTTGTAAGCATGCTCAGGGCTCTTCAGTTACCCTCTACTTAACAAGTTATTTCTGAATCATTTCTGTAACCATCTTCTAGGAAGGATAACCATTCTAACAATTTTTTTTTTTTTGCCATTCCTCCAAAGTTGCTCTTTTGAATATTATCAAAACTTCCAATTTGCCAAATCTAATAAACTATTTTAACCCACATCTTAATGTTTTCAGTGGAATTTAGTACTTAATTCCTCCTCTCATGATCAGCCTCCCACCTCTCTGCCACATCCTTTTTGGTTTTCCTAGTGTTGTGTGATCTTGATGTCTTCTTCTCATATAAGGCATGTTTTCCCATGGTTTCAACTGTTAAATATGGTAATGATTACAAACTCGGCACCCATCTGCCCAAACCTCCTTTTTAAGGTTCAGGCTCATATACATGGTGGCCTAGTAGGCATTTTACCATAAGCACATTAAATTAACCTAAGAAAAATGAAATCTATCTTCTTTACTCCCCCTTCAAACCTTTTTAAACTGGACTTCTATTCACTTGTGTAAGACATTATCATACAGATCATCCTAGCATACTTCACCTCCCTATCCTGTCATATCTAGTCATTCCTTAAGTCCCATCAATGAATCTTCTCTATCCCTATCAATCCTCTTAATGTGCTTTGTCAATACTCTAGGTTCAGGATATAAACACTTTTTATCTGGCTCAAAAAGATACAATTTTTCTCAAATACGTATGATTTTAGAAGAGACTACCATCAGGATCACTGGCTCATTATTTTCAGGGCAGTGATGTGGGGTGGGAGGAGTTCTTAATGGACTGTGTTATACGTGTGATTATGAGTCAAGTTTTCCAGATCATTGTGGACACAATCTTACACTTCGCTGTTTCACGCAGCTATGATACCTACACAACAACTGTAAGGTTGTGAGTTTGAGATGTAGACTGTTATTGTAGATTAACAACCACTCCTTGCTAAGTTTGTTTCAAAATGGACTTAAGTGGGTGATCTCAGTTGTTTTTGACAAGAAAAAATTGGCAAGAAAGCCAGAGAAATAGGAAATGTTTGTTAAGCCCATGAATGAGTAATCTTACAATGCTTTTTATAACTTCAAATATTCACCCCCATAAAAACTCTCTATAAAACTATTGTCATGATGGTCAACCAGCATTTTAAGTTGAAACATATTATCCAAGTTTCTGATCTTGTTCTGTATCAACACAGCACTCACAGAACTCAGGAAATCCCTATAGCCTCCTTAGCTTCCAGGTTTCTCTTGTCTTTTGAAATGCCTTAAAGCACAAAAAAATATTTTCAGGCAAAGGTAAAAATAATTGTAGGAATGATGGTTTCGCAGACAGGGAGTCTTCAATGACAGTTAAGTTCCTATGGTGAGACACTGTAATGAGTTCAAAGTGTTTACAGCTTCAATACTGCTTGTCAAACACTCCCTTCAATGAAATGAATTCTTGGCCACAAGCCACAAATGTGCTTTGAGAAATAAAAAGCATGTGAATATACTGGTGTTTCTATTATTGGTCCCCAGCTGAGATAGTTGCTTTTTTATTAAGTTTTCTCGAGATATTCATAATTTCAAAAACCTGCTTATAGTAATAAATCAAGGTTATTTACAAAGTATTTAATTCCACTATGATTATGATGTATATAAGTGATACAGTCATATAGTCTAAGACTTTCAGGGATGTTTTCTGTTTAAGCTAATAAGCTGTATAATTCTGTATTTTCCTTAATAAAAATGTTTCAGGAAAAAGAGAGCAAACAGCTCGATTTAAAGAGTAAAAATAAAGAATAAAGCCAGTAGGAAACACAAATATAAACTTCTAAAATTTTTAAATCATTAAACATCTTTGTGGAATTAACTACCATTTTCATCAAATCTGCAAATCATATTCCAACAAGTTGTAAAAATAAGTCCTAATTCTTAGAATTAAGTCTTTTATCACTCTACAGGTCATAACATGACTTGGTCCTGTTCTCCGGGTAATGGAGTAAAATGTTATTGGCATATTCCCATGTTTAGACAAAGGTGCAAATAGTCCCACAGAATTCCATTTCTAACCTGGGCTATGTTACTCAAAGACATTCTATCTGGAGTCAAGCTTTCATACAAGAATCATAGGTAGGCTTCAGGGGATCCATGAACACTGGAAAGTGTATGTAAACTGTGTTCACATTTTTTATTTTTCAAGAAAATCTACACCATCCAGCAGAATCTCACACAGATCCTTAATTTTAAAATGAATTAAGAAGCAGTGCTCTAGGGCAGGCTACGGTTCTCAAAGTGTGGATCCAGACCAGCATCAGCATCACTTGGGAACTTTTGAGAAATACCGAATTTCAGGTCTCTCCCAGACTTACTTGGTTAGTACCTCTGGGAGTGAGACCCAGAAATCTGTGTTTTCTTTTTAATTTTTAATTGACACATAATTATACATATTTAAAAGGTACACAGTGATATTTTGCTATATGAATATAATATGTAATGATCAAATCAGGATAATTATCATATCATTACCTCAAAGATTTGTCATGTCTTTGTGTTGGGAAGTTTCAAAATCCTCTCTTCTAGCTATTTAAAAATACACAATTACTGTTAATTGAAGTTACCTTACAGTGCTTTAGAAGGCTAGTACATATCCATCCTATTTAGCTTACAATTTTGTATCTGTTAACTAGCTTCTCCCTTTCCTCCCTCTGTTACCCTCCCTGGCTTCTACTAACCACTATTCTACTGCCTACTTCTATGAAATCAAACTTTTTAGATCTAAACATATGAAAACATGTGATATTTATCTTTTTGTGTCTGACTTATCTCATTTAACATAACCCAGACTCATCCATGTTACCACAAATTACAGGATTTCATTCTTTTTATGGCTGAATAATATTCTATTGTGTTTATATGCCATATTTTTAAATTCATTTATCTGTTAATGGACACTTAGGTTGATTCCGTATCTCAGCAATCTGTGTTTTACCAAGCCCTCCTCAAGATTCTGATGTGCACTCAAGTTTGAAAACCTCTAATTTGCGCAATTTTCAAATGGATTTTTAAAAATGTCTCCTCAAATTTTGATTCAGTTATGTTTAGGGAATATATTTAAAATCTTCCCAGGCAATTCTGATGATTAACCTGTTTGGGATGGCTACTCCAGGGCAAAGCTAGTCAAACTTTAGTTGGAGAACAAGTACCATCAGCCTCACCCGGGAGACAGTTGTGGCTTCAGAATCTTGCCCACACCTGTAGACATACTGAATCAAGTCTGAGAGTGAGACCCAGGGTTCTGTGTTTTGGTGGGTTTACTTACTCACTTACTGTATTTGAAACAAGGTCTCACTCTGTTGTCCAGGCTGGAGTGTGGTAGCATGATCATGGGCTCACTGTAGCATCAACCATCTGTGCTTAAGCAATCCTCCCGCTTCAGCCTCTCGAGTAGTTGGGATTCAGGTTTGCACTACCACGCCTGGCTAATTTTTATATTTTTTGCTATGTTTCTCAGTCTGGTCTGGAACTCCTGGGCTCAAGGTATCTGCCTGCCTTGGCCTCCCAAAGTGCTGGGACCGCAGGTGTGAGCCAACACGCCTGGGAGGAATCTGTTTTAACCACCATCTCCTGATGACTCTGAGGCAGGCTACAGTTTGGGAGCAGAGCACAGCTACAGAAAAAATTAGAAAAATTGACTATTCATGTGACACAAAGGCATACAGCCATGCTTTCTGTATCTAAGCTTTGAGTAGCTTTTAATAATGGTAGAAGCTACGATTTATTGGGTACTTACTATATGACAAGCACAATGGTAAGTAATACGCGTTTCCCTTTTATCCTTAAAGAAAAACTGTAGGCTGGGTGCGGTGGCTCATGCCTGTAATCCCAGCACTCTGGGAGGCTGAGGCAGGCAGATCACCTGAGGTGGGCAGATCACCTGAGGTCAGGAGTTTGAGACCAGCCTGGCCAACATGGCAAAACCCCGTTTCTACTAAAAATACAAAAATTAGCCAGGTGTGGTGGTGGACGCCTGTAGCCCCAGCTACTTGGGGAGGCTGAGGCAGGAGAATTGTTTGAACCTGGGAGGCAGCAGTAGCAGTGAGCCAAGATCACACCACTGCACTCCAGACTGGGCAACACAGCAAGACTCTGTCTCAAAAAAAAAAAAAAAAAAACTGTGAGGGTGGGGCATTTAATCCCGTTATACAGACAAGAAAACTGAGGAGCAAAAAGTTTAATTTACATAAAGTACCAGAGCCAGCTGGGGTATGAATCCAGTTTGAAAGGTTGTGATTTTAATAATTACATAACTCTGGAAAATATATTTTGAAATAAGTCTTAGGGCTAGGTAAATCCATGCATTACATGTATTATTAAAGGGAAATTAAGAATGATATCTCAAACCATGAAGGATGGTATTAGGTAAGGTCAATAAGCATACTGACATGCAAATTAAAATAGATTATCAATACACAGAGATTAAGTATAATACGTCAGCCAAATTATTCCAGAATTGCTCTCTCAAAGTAACAAGAGCTTATACATGTGAACAAGTTTTATACATTCTATGATGTAAAAAGACTGTGAAATCAATCATTGCAGAGGACCAGGCAGCAAGTCACTTCCTTACAATTGTTCACAGTTCTCTGATTAGCTACTTTGCCTGAAGCATAAAACACAAGCACAGTCTTCCTCACCTCTATGGGTACTAAGTGAACTGTTTAATATGATGGAGTAATTAACAGAACCTTTTCTTCCATTGGGGACCTACATGGCAAGTGCCCCATTAGGTCTTAGGTACATCTGGAACCCCAAAAATAGAAGCCAATGTGGGGAGGAAATGGAACTCATTCTTTTATGTACTATAGCACGATTTCCCTCTCCCCCATCCCCCACCAAATTTACTAAACTGATTAGTAAATGTAAGCCAAAAATCTAAGGTGTGTTTGAATCACTATAATATCCATCCCTTGAGAACTGTGACTCAGCAGATGGGAAAAGAGAAAACAAATGTCCAACAACTTGATTGTCACTGACACTTGTGAAATTATCATTTGACAAACCATGAAATAATTTGGCAGGAATCCAATACAACTAATGAGTCATTTAATTAAATAAAATTCTGTCTCCCCAGCTAAATGGTATGCAATGATAAGATCGCCATTCTAATACTTATCTAGAAAATAGATGTCTAAAATTCTTTATGACTTTTTAACAGCCAACCTGAGTACAATAATGATATTATCTAGAATTTATATGGTCAACATTCAATTGCTCACAATGTTATTAAACAGTTTATAAATTATCCCGTTTTCTTCCACTGCTCTCTGCTCCTAAGAATTACATTTCTTATTAGCATTTTCCTAAGGAAATGGAAAGAATAAATGGAAATGAAATTGAAATGGTCAATATTTCAAGTTCTTAACATGTTTAGGACCGTGTTTGAGGATCCTGGCTAAAGCCAAGCTTTACTGAAGGCTTTTAGGGTTCCCAGTTGCTATAGTCTCTTTAAGGCTCTGATAATTGAGGTAGACACCAAGGCAGAAATATGTAAAAAATTATCACATCTGTAAACAACAAAAATAAGGCACACGATTAAAAGTCAAAAATCTCATTATTGAATCAATAGTGAGAATTTATGTGGCTAACACCACACATAGCAAACAAGATTTGACATTAGCTATTAGGAATTGCAGCTGTTATTTGAATCAATGAATCATAGTTTGTTCATATTAAGACACAGGTAGTTATATACAATTCACTGATCTTTTTTATATGTGACTGTGAGCCATTTCCATTAGATGAAAAGACAGAGACCTTGTCTTATTTGTCACTTTTACCCATGAAACCTAGTACGTTTCTACATATAGAAGACACTCATAAGTGTTTGACTTAGTTGTGATTTACAACATTAACAATAATCAGAGATTTTTCCCTACTAAAGGAAAATCATGTATTTTGCTACATTTATGTTAATATGTTAATCATAAACTCTACGAAAACTACCATGAGAGTTAGAAAATTTAGTCATGTCTGTCATTTTCAACTTCTATCCATCCTTGAGAAAGCTAAAGTTTCTTCAGATTAAAATATAAATTTAAAAATTCTCACAAAAGTGAGAAAAACTTCCCGTTTCATATGAAGGTAAGCAAAATTTGATTTACATTTGGAAAGAAAAGAAGTCTACTTATTTTAGAAGTAAATCAAGAAATGTGCAAAGTATCTATCAGGTATGAATTTAAAATATGATATTACACACAATAATTTATAACAGATTGCTATAAATCAGATTCCTGTATTGTATTTCTTCCCTGTGTCGTTTTGGAAACCAGAGAGTAGTACATATGACAGCAACAGGAAGCAGAGCCAAATGCCTAGGCAGATAGGGGTGGGTACCCAGTGAAACCCCACCTCCGAGCTGAAGACAGTTTAAAGCCTGAAAGCCAAACTACAAATTAAATCCTTGCACCAGATTGAGAACTTGTCCTCCTGTTTGGCACACTTTCCTCTGATAAATCTCCACCCTTCACCTATTTTACATATACCTACTGATATGGTTTGGCTGTGTCCTCACCCAAATCTCATCTTGAATTCACATGTTGTGGGAGGGACCCAGTGGGAGGTAATTGGACTATGGGGTCAGGTATTTCCCGTGCTGTTCTCATGATAGTGAATAAGTTTCACAAAATCTGATGCCTTTGTAAGGGAGTTTCCCTACACAAGTGCTCTGCTTGCCTGCTGCCATCCACGTAAGATGTGACTTGCTCTTCCTTGCCTTCCAGCATGATTGTGAGGCTTCTCCAGCCACGTGGAACTCTAAATCCATTAAACCCTTTTTCCTATATAAATTACCCATTCTCTGGCATGTCTTTATCAGCAGTATAAAAACAAACTAATACGGTGAATTGGTACCAGTAGAATGGGGTGCTGTTGAAAAGATACTTGAAAATGTGGAAGCAACTTTGGAACTGGGTAACAGGCAGAGGTTGGAACAGTTTGAGGGCTCAGAAGACAGGAAAATGTGGGAAAGTTTGGGACTTCCTAGAGACTTGAATGGCTTTGACCAAAATGCTGATAATGATATAGAAAATGAAATCCAAGCTGAGGTGGTCTCAGATAGAGATGAGGAACTTGTTGAGAGCCAGAACAAAGGTAGCTCTTGTTATGTTTTAGCAAAGCTACCAGGAGCATTTTGCTCCTGCCCGAGAGATACAGGGAACTTTGAACTTGAGAGGGGTGATTTAGCATATCTGGTGGAAGAAATTTCTAAGCAGCAAAGCATTCATGAGGTGACTTGGGTCCTGTTAAGGCATTCAGTTTTAAAAGGGAAACACAGCATAAAAGTTTGGAAAAATTGCAGCCTGACAATGTAATAGAAAAGAAAATCCCATTTTCTGAAAAGAAATTCAGGCCCACTGCAGAAATTTGCATAATAAGGAACTGAATGTTAATCACCAAGACAATGAGAAAAGTGTCTCCAGGGCATGTCAGAGACCTTTGTGGCAGCCCCTCCCACCACAGGCCTGGAGTTTAGGAGGAAAAAATGATTTCATGGGCCGGGCCCAGGGTCCCTCTGTGGGTGTGCAGTCTAGAGACTTGGTGGCCCAGCCACTCCAGGTGTGACTAAAAGGGGCCAAGGTACAGCTTGGGCTGTTTCAGAGCAGAGAAGCCCCAAGCCTTGGCAGCTTCCACATCATGTTGAGCCTGCAGGTACACCGAAGTTGAGAATTGTGGTTTGGGAACCTCTGCCTCGATTTCAGAGGATGTGTGGAAAAACCTGGATGCCCAGGCAGAAGTTTGCTGCAGGGGCAGCGCCCTCATGGAGAACCTCTGCTATGGCAGTGCAGAAGAAAAATGTGGGGTTGGAGACCCCACACTGAGACCCTACTGGAGCACTGCCTAGTAGAGTTGTCAGAAGAGGGCCACTGTCCTCCAGACCCCAGAACGGTAGATCCACTGGCAGCTTGCACCACACACCCAGGAAAGCCACAATCAATGCCAGCTCATGAAAGTATCCAGGAGGGAGGCTGTACCCTGAAAAGCCACAGGGGCGGAGCTGCCCAGGACCATGCGAACCCCCCTCAGCGTGACCTGGATGTGAGATACACAAAGGAGATCATTTTGGAGCTTTAAGATTTGACTTCCCTGCGCTGGATTTCAGACTTGCGTGGGCCCTGAAGCCCCTTTGTTTTGGACAATTTCTCCTATTTGGAACAGCTGTATTTACCCAATGCCTGTAACCCCACTGTATCTAGGAAGTAACTAATCTGCTTTTGATTTTATAGGCTCATAGGCAGAAGGAAATGGCCTTGTCTCGGAGGACACTTTGGACTGCGGACTTTTGAGTTAATGAGGGAATGATTTAAGACTTTGGGGTACCGTTGGGAAGGCATAATTGGTTTTGAAGTGTGAGGACGTGAGACTGGGGAGGGGCTGGAGGTGGAATGATATGGTTTGGCTGTGTCCCCACCCAAATCTCATCTTGAATTCCCACATGTTGTGGGAGGAACCCTGTGGGAGGTAACTGAATCATGGGGACAGGTCTTTCCCATGCTGTTCCTGTGGTAGTGAATAAGTCTCACCAGATCTGATGGTTTTATAAGTGGAGTTTCCCTGCACAAACTCTTTCTTTGCCTTCTGCCATTCCTGTAAGATGTGACTTACTCCTCCTTGCCTTCCACCATGATTGTGAGGCTTCTCCAGCCATGTAGAATTGTAAGTCCATTAAACCCTTTTTTCCTGTATAAATTACCCAGTCTCGGGTATCTCTTTATCAGCAGCATGAAAACGGACTAATACACAAGCATTAACTTCTCCCTGACTAGAACACCTTTCCATCCCCACCCGTATTTTCCTCCCTCATGCCTTTACCCTCCCCTTCCTTCTCTACAACAAGCTAGTACCCAGACTTCCATTTAAATATCACTTCCTTCAAAAAGACTTCGTTTCTTATTCCTCCATATACAGATTCCCTGATTGTCTACTTTTATAGCACTCTGAATTTTTAATAGTATACATCAAAAATAAAATTAAACTGTTACTTATACAGTCATAATTATGCTGGTATTCCTCAAAAGACAATATATTCCAAGACATAAGCCTTTTCTAATGTCTTCAATAAATTCACTCAGGCCTAACAGAACACTTTGCCCATAGTAGGTGCTTAATGAACATTTATGGAATTTACACTTCTTCCAGATGTGGTCCGATTTTGCATTGAGTCTACCTTAGAAATTTGTTTTTCATACTCATATAGATTTCCTATTTGCCCACCACAAACCCTCTGCACTGCCACTCATCCTAAGCCAGACATGGAGTATACTCCAACCAAGCTTGAGTACAAACTCTTCCCTCAGTTGTGAATGTTCTATAGCATTTAATTGGCTTTCTTAAAATCTGACACAAATAACTAAACTTAAGACTCTTGATGCTTTGTCAGTGCAAAGGAGTATGAAACCATTACTTCCTCTAAATCCTATATTATACTACACTTTGTATATTTATTTAGCATTTTTAGAATGTTTATAATACAATGTTTGTTCTCCCTTTCTGTACTTGACTCTACATGTTAATATGTTCTCGAGAGAAGGAATCAAGCCTTACTCACCTTTATATAACCTAGCAAGTTGAGCACATGGTTAGTATTAAATAACAAGCCACTGAAAATAAAGCAAGCAAGCAATTAAGAAGGTACCAAATCCTGCTCAATTATATTTTGTGGGTTTTGACCCCGTGATTTAGCCTATCATGAAAAATTCTCATCTTCATTTTGACCCCCTCCCAGATTTGTGCCATCTGCAAAATTGAAAATTACTCCTTTGCTGATGTTATGCAAGTTATTGATCAATTATTCAGCAGCACAGAACCTGTGGTAGCTTACTAATTATAATAAAACAATATCGCTGGGCGCACTGGCTCACGCCTATAATCCCAGCACTTTGGGAGGCTGAGGCAGGTGGATCACAAGGTCAGGAGATCGAGACCATCCTGGCTAACACAGTGAAACCCTGTCTCTACTAAAAAGACAAAAAATTAGCCGGGCGTAGTGGTGGGCGCCTGTAGTCCCAGATACTCGGGAGGCTGAGGCAGGAGAACAGCGTGAACCTGGGAGGCGGAGGTTGCAGTGAGCCGAGATCGCACCACTGCACTCCAGCCTAGGCGACAGAGAGAGACTCCGTCTCAAAAAAAAAAAAAAAAAAACAAAAAACACACAAAACACACAAAAGACAGTATCTAGAGTTGTTGATCATTTAGTATCTACCAAGCACCTTTTTAAATACTTTTACAAGTATTTTATGTAACTATATACATACATGTAAACTTAAATATTTTCAAAATAATCTTATCAGATGGATACAATTATCACCATTTTACAGGTGAGGAAACTGAAACACAATATAATTAACTTTCTGAAGGCCACATAGCTTTTAAGTAATACAGCTAGGATTTAAACCCAAGCAGTACATCCCAAGATCTCAGACTTTTACCACTCTGCCCTTAAGACTAAAATGTGCATTCTATATACAGAACTCACTCTCACAAGTCAATATGGTTATTAATTCCTCTGCCAACTCTGTCATATAGATCACATATCACCAACTTATTCCGATACCCTAGAGCCTCAGCCACTGTTTTACTCAAACAGAAATAAAGCATTAAAAAAAAAAATAGGTCCCACAGTAAAAGTATGATCTCTTCAACCTGATACCATCACAACCAGTCTCAAAACTTCTTTTCTGAAGAACAAGCTATTAATTTAGGTGAATGAGTCAGTAACAAACTTATTGTAGATTTAAACATATAGAAATCTTCAAGGCAAATCTGTAAAATATGAGGTCAACTAATATCTATACTCTAACATTTATACTGTTATAGAAATGATACAATATGCAAGACACATAACTATACATAACACTCTAAGTAGCCATTAAATCATTGTGCAGATGGCTCCCACTATCACTGCGACTTCTGTGCATCTTTTTCCCCATAGTGTTTGCCCAGCTATAATCTGATGTTTTATTTTACCTTCAGTTCTCTGTACATTACAGCTTCTTTGCCTGCAACATCCTTTTCATCTGGCTCCTTTAAATGTCAGGTAAGTTACCACTGCTCCTTCAAAGCCTTTCCTGACAGTGTGAGTTTTGGTTCAATGCATGACTTGACTGTAAAACACTATTTCCCACATCATATATGTCTTTCCCTACTCGTCACAGTACTGAAGAATTGCCCATGTAGCTGCTTGTCTCCCATTATAAGGACAATGTCTGTTGCCTTTATAACATAATGAGGAGAGCTCAATAATGAAAGCTCAATTGTTTTCTTTTCGTATGAGTGAATGAGTATTTAGCTCTAAGTAAATACAGTAAATTTACTTACAGTATCAATTTCAAAGCACACAACACAACATATGCATTCACATAGTATTTTACTAATGTTTAGTACTACTCACATCTGGATCTGAGGGTTCTATGACATTTTAGGGTTTTCCTTTTATTTCCTAGAGAAACTATTACCTAAATTAACCTACAGGTTTAAATTTAAAACTTTTCCTGTGGTATGATAAAACAGTGGGATGTATGTAGAAAAATAACAACATTATAATGCTTAAATTAATTTGGGGCCTGAAGTAGTGGCTCACACCTGTAATCCCAGCACTTTGGGAGGCCGAGGCAGGCAGATCACCTGAGGTCCGGAGTTCAAGACCATACTGGCCAACATGGTGAAACCCCATTTCTACTAAAAATACAAAAGTTAGCGGGGCGTGGTAGTGGGCACCTGTAATCCCAGCTACTAGAGTGGCTGAGGCAGGAGAATCGCTTGAATCTGGGAGGCGAAGGTTGCGGTGAGCAGAGATCTCGTCACTGCAGTCCAGCCTGGGCAACAGAGTGAAATTCCATCTCAAAAATAAATAAGTTAATTAATTTGGAAAATATCTAGTCAAAACCACTTCTTTTAAAGTCAGCAAATCTAAGTTTCAAAGAGGTTTAGTGATTCGTAGAAGATATAGAATTGATCCGTAATGAAAACTAAGACTGTATCATGAATTTCTGCTTCCTGTAACAGTAACCTATCAGTAGTACACATGAATACAATGCAGATATCTCAGGAAGTACAACATCATGTTATTTTTTAAAGTAATAAAAATCTTTTATTATTCTGATATGAACAACTGAAGTTTTCTTTTTTCCATTCTACAGGATGAATAAATAATGGTAGTCCTTTTTTGATGTTTATGTTTCCAAGGCTCAGTACTTTAGCCAAAATGAAATCTAGTTGGTGTTGACCTGGAGATTTTGAATTGCCGTAGAAAGAGTACCTATGCAGTTTCAAGTAAGCCAGAAAGCTTTGGCAGGAGGGAGAAATGTGGAAAGGGAAAATCTTCCTTTATTAAGTAACCAGTAGGGACAGTAAACAAGAGCTGCATTGAAGAACAATTCTCTCCTCTAAAAATATTGTCTTCAAACAAGAAAAAAAACCATAAAAAATGGAACATGAGTAAAATATGTTTCTATAAATTCATGTAACTGTAGTGTAAATCTTTTTGGTAAGAATCTCTGAAATGTATTCTGAATTCTAAGAGATGAATAGTTCCCTGTGGGCAGGTAATATGTTTACTCAAACGAAGAACAGCCCAACACAGGAATATGTGCTCTTTGATGAGTAATAAATGTTTTATAACTCAATGATATTTTCGTATTCTTGAGTTCTTAATTACAAATATTTTCAAATAATATTCAATTATTTGCTTGCCAGGTATAAGTTAAATAGCAATAAAAATATCTATAGTTTGAATTTAATGTTTTTCTCCTCAGCACTGTATTTTCTAAATAGTATTATCTACTTAATTAAACTTTTCCTAAATTGGGAAGTGATCAAGAAAATGGCTGTGTATTAAAAGGCAGAGTAAGTAAAAACAAGTTGGTTACAGAAGGAAACAGGGTATGGGTTTCACTTGTGCTACATTAACTGCTCCACTGGAGCAAACTAATTAATTTTTCTTCATTGCACTGTAATCAGCAAGCTTAATCTAGGGCAAAGAAGAATACAATTGTTATTGCAAATATTAAGGTCTTACTACCTGTCATTCAGCTGCAGCAACTACAGAAAGTCTATTCACTAATTAATGTGCTATGGCTATTGGCTTTGTTATTGAATACATTTATTTTAAGCAGCATTAAGTGCATAAATTAAATCTTAGTAACATTTTCATGTAAGTAACTATCATTAAAATGCATTTGTTCCACAGAAGAAAGAATTCTCACCATTCCGGCTCAACAAGAAATTCAGTCCTGAACAGAAAAAAAAAAAGTTTAAAAATATTTTATAAACATTAACCTGGACTTTTCATAGAAGAAATAAAGCTGAGAACGTCATATTTCAGCAGCTTCAATACTTGTTTTCTGATTGAATCATAAATTTCACTACTTTATACTTGCTTCTACAATGACAAAGTACACAAAGCTAAATGTGAATGTCTAGTAGGTCAGAAAATGTGTAGTTGATTATGGTTTTTGACAACAATAAAAATCACTAAAAACCAAAAGCATTCAGAGAGTGTAAGAGAACAAATACATCTCTTTGAATATTTAAATAACCCTATGGGCAACTTGATACGATGCCGATATTATATGTCTTATGCATCTAGTTTATATAACAGTCATCAGAAAGAAAAAAAAATACAAGATTAATCTCCCTGTGGATCAGTCTGGGAAACAAATGAATAAAACCACAGATCTATAGAGAGATTGAGGGACATTCCAAGGACAATCACTACACTTCAACCTTTAATCTTCTGGATAACTGGTGATAGCCTTGACAGGAAGCACTCCAAGCTACCTATTAAAAAGGCAAGAGGATGTTCTTATGGATACAATCAAGTATATATCAAACCATATGCTGTCACTTGCCCCATCTACATTTTCCCAACTTTAGAGTTAGAATTAAGTGACCGAAACAGCGTAAGAGAGGATCTAATGGAAAGCAATGTGCCCGATATCCCTCCACACTTCATCACTGGTTTGAAATCAGGCCATAAGTTCATGGCGACGTGAAACTCTCTTCAGGGCCAAATTACTCTTCATCTGCAAGAAATTCCCTACAATTCAGGGTTTAACTCTCACAGGAAGGAGATTAGCTCCACTCTTTTTCTAATTTTGAATTTACTTAAGATGACAAATATAAATTTTATATATTTATAGTATACAATATATTTTGATATGTGTAAACATTAAAGAATGGCTAAATCAAACCAATCGATATATCCATTACCTCACATGCTTATTTTGGGGTGAGAACATTTAAAGTCTACTTTTTTGCAATTTCCAAGCATACAATACATTGCTATTAACTATAGTCATCATGTTATATACACACAACAGTTCTCTTGAATTTACTTCTCCAACCTAACTGAAATTTTGTGTAACCCCATTCTTAACAAGTTATATGATTCAGGGATGTAATAGAAAATGTTGAGACGTACACATTCTGTATAGTTTTAGCCCAACTTTCAAGACTCTCCAGAACTTCCTCTACTTTGACTTTATAGTTTTTGATTCTGATGTGGTTTGGTTGTGTCTTCACCCAAATCTTGAATTATAGCTCCCATAATTCCCACCATGCCGTGGGAGGGACCTGGTGGGAGGTAATTGAATCAGGGGGCAGATCTTTCCCATGCTGTTCTTGCGATAGTGAATACATCTCACGAGATCTGATGGTTTTATAAAGGAAAGCTCCCTGGAACATGCTTTCTCTTCTTGCCTGTCTCCATGGAAGATGCGACTTTGCTTCTCATTTGCCTTCCGCCATGATTGTGAGGCCTCCCCAGCCCTGTGGAACACTGAGAGTCAATTAAACCTCTTTCCTTTATAAATTACCTAGTCTTCGGTATGCCCTTATTAGCAGCATGAGAACTAATACAGATTCCTTTATACGTTTATTTTGAACAGCAGATGCCTCTTTGTATTTTGCACTGTATCCCATCAACCCATCTCTCAGTTTTGCTCCTGTTTCTGCTGCTAAAAGTGTTAACACTCTTTCACTTCCTAGCTCTACCAGCAGGAGGAGGAGGAGTAGGACAGGAGTAGGAGGGAGAAAGATAAATTGTCCTTCAAAGGGGTATTTCTGAGGACAGTTCTATAAGGTTCTATAATGTCCCAGGCAAGGTTGAGGTACCGGTTACCTATTATGGTAATCAGCTCAACAGTGTTATCTTTATTAGCTTTTCCTCCTCCTTTGTCTCACTTTTCCAGGTCCCACATGTTCCCGAGTTTTCTTACTAAATAATTTCTTTGATAACCAGCCAATCATGGCTTTCTGTCAGGCCTTGCTTTGGGAGAAACCTCAAACTGACATTCTTGACTATGGCTGTGACTTAAACTGTGAACTCTTAGAGGGCAGTGGTGATACATTTTAATTCTTTAGCTTTAGGGGCTAGAGAGGGAAGATGATACAGATTCCTCAAGCTCACGCAGCTCTAGATGGCAGAGACCAAATTTAAACTCAGGTCTTTCTCCTCCTTGCGTGTTGCTACATGTCATCTTAGTACCTCTCTACAGGCTTGCCTTCCATGACCTTTCAAAGTTCAGCATTCTCCTACTCATCCAAATGAATACAGGAGTCTGTTTTATTCCATCCACTTGATAAAATAATGGGTTACTGCATAACACTTGATCTACTGTTATTTAATGACCAAGACCCTTGAGTTCCTGTAATTACGTAACAAGCCCCTTAAGTGTCAGTGGCCATAAAGGCAAGAATCTCAGACTGGGGAATCAGACAAACCCCCCCATTTACTCTTCTGTAATTTGCCCTCACACAGGTATTCTCAAGATTATGAGATAACTGAGATAACAAAGTGTAAAAGCTTAGCACAGCGCCTGAAACACAGTATATGTTCAATAAAGGGTGGCTACTATTTTCACCTAGAACAAAACTACCACAAGTAGGGGCCATGTGCTCCACCATTCCCTGTCTCCTGAAGCCAGAATCATGAGCCCAAATAGGTGCCCATAAACAAAACAGATATAAAAAAATGAAAAAATGATAAAATGCCCTCTTGTACTTCACCTGTATGTTTTTCCTATGCCCATCCCTCTTCTCTATTTCGAAACACGCTCTCGTATTGTTTTGCAACCAGGAATACTCATTTTATATTATCCAATTCTAACTATCTTTAAGTTTCAGCTCAACTTCTACTTCTGGATGTTTCCTATTTTCCATCACAGTCCTTGTTGATTTATCTCATATATTTCTACAGCATTCATACACCATAAAGTGAAATTTACTACTTCACAAAGAATTTTACTTCAGGCCTATCACTCTATTTTGGTCAATCCTGACTCCCAAGTTACACTGAAAGTTGCTAGAAGGCAGCTTTTTCTCTGGGGTCCCCTGGCACAATACTAAACATATAATCAGGCACTGAATGCTTAATCCTGTAGACAAAATGTGGAAGTAACAAAGGACTCAAGAAAAATCTAATTTACTGTTCTTTCGCATTCCCCCTTTCTTAGATGCATTTCTATATTCAATATTCATTCTGATTTCATGTAGCACTTTCCCCACTTTCTTTCCTAGCTTAATCCTTACACTGTTCAGCAATATGGGGCACACCTGGCAACACGGGAGAGACGAGACAGTTACTGCAAAATTGCTTGCTTGTTCTCTTAATGCCTTACCTCAATTTCTCTATGGCAATAAGGCTACCATATCCAATCAGAAGAACTAAGTTAAATGAATTCATCATTTCACAAACTGATTCTTTAGCAATTTTTTCTTATTTTATATATTTTTGGTTACATATATAATGCTACCTGAGAAATTCAGATATGCAAAGTTTAAAACTCCTTTTTTAAAGTTTCAGAGAGCTACAACTACAGGCGAGATAAGCTTTAGCTTGATGAATTTCATACTGACTACTGGATCTTATGTTTAAGGCAGATGCAGGTTTTTCTGAGTGGGGGGAAAAAAAAGACCCAGGCAGGTCCACGTGATAAATTTCTTCAGGATTCTAACAGTTTCCCACTCAGAAAGTAGTCCCTCGGGAATTTATTAACTGTAAAATAAGATAGAGGATAAAAAAGAATTCTGAAGCAGAAAAATACATGAAATTAGAAGCAAAGATGCTGAATAAATCTGCATTGAAAATTGGAAAGTTCATATTTTGTGTTTATATTATGCTTTTGACTCTTGTAATTATTTTTCTTAAATGTCACAAAAATCCCTCCAACTATTACTATTCCACTGCTATATTGTGGATATATGTAGAGACGTACATACCCAATTATTAAGTAACTTGCCCAAGGACCAATTACATAATAAATAAAAGAAACATTACTGTAACCCAGGAATTCCTGTTCTTATAAAACCTTCTATTAAAAAGAGGAGACATACTTAAGTATGCGAAATGAAATCAGTATGCCACATAGTATTTAACAGAATTATTCAATTTTCATATTTATTAGGACCTCAGGATAAATCTTAGGCAGAAAGGCTTCTCTACCTCTCTCCACCTTTCAGGGCAAATATCTGCCCTACTTTGTTGCCACAGAGAATGAATTTTCCATGACTGCAAGCTGTATTGAAAACAGAAGAGAAATGGAAAGGCCCAGCATTTAAAGGAACTGTATCTCTCTCCCATTCTACTATAGTCCCTTGAGATTAGCCACATTTGTTTCCTGAGCACCAATCAGAGACTTGATACATACTTAGTATTCAATAAGTACCTGGTGAATGAATTGATGAGAATAACTTATGAATTATGGTTGCAGGAGGGAAGAACAGAGTGATATAATGATAAATATATTCAGGTTTACTTGCAAGGGATGGGAAACTGGATACTTCGTGTATTGATGTTGCATATAGGAATCATTATGATCATCTGGAAATTAGTCAAAATGTCTTTAAAGGCATACATACCTTTTGATCTAGCTATCCTGGATTCCTAGCATACTTCATATATAAAGGCACACTTGATAGTTTTTTTTTTTTTTGTACCTCACATAATTACATGATTTTCTGTACCTTGAATATGCCTCCTTATTTCTTCTTCATTGGTGCTTTTGCCTTGCTATTTCACTGGGAATGCTATTCTTCCCTATTTCTACCTATATCAAGGCCTTTCTCTAAAATGTAGCCCAAATATACTCTCTGGGCATTATTTTTCTCTCTCTCAAGCGATTGCGATGCCTTTTTATTTGAACTCTCTTTGGACTACACTTATGTTGTCAACTCATGTCAAAGATGTTTACAAGTGTCATTTCTTCCTGTGACTTTAATAATGTTGTCTCCTTTTTTTGCAGCATCTATTTAATTTTATCTCTTACCATAAACCCACCTGGCCTATCCAGGGATTTCTTCAAGAAGCACAGCTACTGTATGGCACATTCTACACTAAATCCCCAGTATATAATCTGCTCATTTAGTGATAAACCGGTGCTGTTCACAGGAGATTGAAGAGAGACACTCAGAAGTCTTAGAATTGTATACTTCTAGGTAGAAAGAATTTCCACAATCATATAGTCTGAGGACTTTTAATCATTACTATTTTCACGGCTTTTGGAGTAGACTCAGTCCCCAGAAAAATGGCCAATGTAACTTATACACCCACATACACAATGACAATGATTATCTTTAAATGTGACAGGTCCACCCAGTAGATTTCTATGTGGAATCAAAGTCAGATGCCATAAATGACTGGAGTGGCAGAATCTGTCAGTGGAGTTACATGAACTGTGTGTATGGTGAGAGCAGCTCCAGACTGAACAGTAACGTGCCCACTTTGAGGGAGGAGAATAGCACTACTCAGTACTACCAGGATGGTGCCATTGCAGAATGTTGCCCCAGAGCTGCTAGATCTGCTAAGAACAGAAACCCAAATCTGTAGTAAGGTGTAGATCAAACAAAACATATCTCTGGGTTCCTTCCAGACTTTAACAGTTTATAATATCTTCTGAACTATCTGTTCACATACTTAAACCTGAGTCCTCAGGCTGGGCGTGGTGGCTCACGCCTGTAATCCCAGCACTCTGAGAGGCCGAAACGGGCAGATCACAAGGTAAGGAAATCGAGACCATTCTGGCTAACATGGTGAAACCCCATCTCTACTAATACAAAACATTAGCCAGGCATGGTGGCAAGGTGCCTGTAAATCCCAGCTACTCGGGAGGCTGAGAGAGGAGAATCGCTTGAAACCAGGAGTTGGAGGTTGCAGTGAGTCCAGATGGTACCACTGCACTCCAGAGTCTGGGTGATAGAGCGAGACTCCATATCTCAAAAAAAAAAAAAAAAAAAAAGAAGAAAGAAGGAAAGAAAGGAAGAAAGAAAGAAAGAGAGAGAGAGAGAGAGAGAGAGAAAGAGAAAAGAAAGAAAAAGAAAAGAAAGAAAAAGAAAAGAAAGAAAAGGAAGAAAAGGAAGAAAAGAAAGAAAGGAAGAAAGAAAGAAAGACCTGAGTCCCGAATAGCTCTCCTGCAGGGGAGTTTGTTACTGAGTTAAGCAAGCAGGAGAAATGAAACTATCAACCTATAGTCACCTATTAAACAAATAAGATGACATACTTCTCTACTATTGCTATTCATTTATTTATCCATTCCACAAATATTCTTCACCTACCATCTCCTTGGCATTCTCCTAGCTACTGGCTATACACAGTACTGAAGCCAACGGACAAAGTCCTTTACACCAAACATTCTAGTAAGGGAAGCAGAGAAGAAAAACGTTAGATAATCAAACAAGGTAATTTCAGATAATGATGATGTTTATAAAAAGCAAGGAGTGTAAATAGGATACAGAATGGCTGGGAGGACTCATCACCAGAGCTTTTTTACATATGGTAGACTGCAAAGGATTCTTCTGAAGATGAGACCTTCCAACTGAGACTGAATGGCAGGAAGTCGTCAGCCATAGAAAGAGGGAGGAGAAGTATGTTCTTGCTAATAGAAAAGACAAGTGAAGAGACAGGAGACAGGAACAAGTTTGACTGGAGCCTGGTGAAGTAAGGGAACCAGTGTGAAGTGAGATCAAGAAGCAAGCAGGCAATAGATCACACAGGGTTTTGCTGACTGCTTTCAGACTCCAGACATTTTTCTAAGTATAATGAAGAGTCTTCAGAAGGTGTTAAATAGGGAACACATGACCTAATTAATGTAGTAAAAAGATAACTTTGTATAATGTAGAGAACTGAGAGACTGATTAGGCGGTTACTGCAATATTAGGAGGCTATAGAATATGATGGAATGTCAATGGTGCTTCCTTTAAATAAAAGCAGCTTTTATTTTTCAATTAAAATGTAACGTAATTGGTTTCAGTAAAAATGTCTCACTTGACCTTATTTCCCTTGCATTAATGGGGTCATTTATATGATATGTCAGGAGTGCTACCTCTGTACACAATGAACAGCTTTTTTCAATTAAAACGTAGCTTAATTGACTTGAACCAGAAATGACTCTTGACATCTTTGTATTAATAGGACCATTTATATAACGATCATGCTAATTAATCTTCTTCATTCAAAAATATTATTTAGAATTATTTAATACTGTGGTAATTTATATTTTCAAATCATTTTAATGTTATTAAATACTATCTCAGGATCTTGAAGTCTATTGGATTGTTATGCACATTTAAAGAGTGCAAAAATATTTATAGTTATGTTTTAGTTTAAAGCAGTGATTAAATATAATTTGTCTGTGACCTTGTAGGCCAAAATAATATATCACAATAAACTGTAGATAGTGTCACAGATGAAAATAGTGTTTGTCTTCTTTAGTGTATTCATATGTGAGGATGAATTTTGGCACTTGTCAGCCTATGATAAATTACTACTAAACTAATATTTGTCAGTACAGTAATAACTGATCATGCTCTAAACACCACTAAGGGAGACAGGTGATGAATAACCTACAAAGTAAAAATTTTCACAATCACATTAATGACTCTAGTTCAAAGCACAGTAATGGTCTACCAGTCTTACTGTCAAATCTGTATTTCAAGTGACTACCCTTGATATCTTTCAGGATCAATTTTATGTCAAATTCTAATTAATATAGAAAACAAGCAATAGCGATAAAAACATGTCTCTATTGAGTCTTTCCAAAAGCAATCATGCTCTCCAACCCTCCGCCTCATTTACTATTACTAAAGCAAAGCAAAATACTAAAAGTACCGCGTGCAAATGAAAAATGTTTGTTGATGAACTGTTAAAGACCCCAAATTCAAAAGAGCCTAAATAATGAGTATTGCCTGTACACCACAGTGTGCTATGGATTTAGAAAATTATCTATCTTCCTAAATTGATAATGAAAATCTTTAAAACGAATAAAGTGTTACTAATATATTTCACAGTACACATTGAATGGGCTACGTAATTTCATTTGGGTTTAAGTTGAGGGTTTTTTTTTTTCCAACTAAATGGTTAAAAATTCTGTAACTATTTTAGAAAATAATCTGGGAAATATATACTCATAGGCAACTGGCATACAATTGACAATTGAGCACAACTACATTAAATTTACACTATAAAACTCAATCATCCAACACTCATGAATCCAAACATTTTCTAAAACTTTACAGGAAAGCTTATATGTTTTTATAATGGTAAAATATATATAACATAAAACACATAATTTTAATCATTTATAAGGATACAATTTAGCAGCATTAAGTATATTTACCTTGTGCCACTATCCCCACCATCTGCCTCCAAAAATTATCTTCCCCAAAAAACCTCCAAACCCATTAAATAACTCCCCACACCCTCTCTCCCCCCAGCTTCTAGAGGCCACTGTTCTACCTTGTCTATGAATTTTACTACTCTAGATAGCTCATACAAATAGAATACGTTATCCTTTATGTATCCGGCTTTTTCCCCTCAGCATAAGATCATCAAGATTCATCCGTGCTATAATGTGTCAGAACTTTCTTAAGGCTGAATAATATTCTGTCGCATACATTTACCACATTTTGTTTATCCATTCATCCTCAGATGGACATTTGAGTTGCTTCCATCTTTTGCTACTGTGAATAATGCTGCTATAAACATGGGTGTACAAGTATCTTTTGAAAGTCTTTGTTTCAATTCTTTTGGGTATACTCCCAGAAGTGGAATTGCTGGATCATGTGGTAAAATTCTAGGTTCAACATTTCGAGAAACCAACTTATTTCTTTCCACAGTGACTGCAAGGTTTTACATTCCCACCAGTAGTTCACAGGTGTTCAAATTTTTCCACATATTCAACAACATGTATCTTTTTTTTTTTTTTTTTTGGCGTTTTAAAATAATTATCATCCTGTTGGGTGTAAAGTGGTATCTTATTTGGGATTTATCTGCATTTCACTAATGATCAGTGATATTGAGTATCTATTGATGGTCTTACTGGCCAAACTTCAGAGAAATTTCATTTGTTTGTTGTTGTTGTTGTTGAATTATAAGACTTAATTTAGATGTGTCCCTGCTGAAATCTCATGTTGAGTTGTAATCCCCCATGTTGGAGGTGGTGTCTTGTGGGAGGTGACTGGATCACTGGGGCAAATTTCTGATGAATGGTTTAGTACTGTCCACTTGGTACTATTCTCGTGATAGTGAGCTCTCGTGAATTCTGGTCATTTAAAAGTGTATGGCATCTCCCTCCACCCCTCTTGCTCCTGGTTCTGACCATATGACCTGCCTGGTCACCCTTCCCTTTCTGCCATATGTTTCCTGAGGCCTCCCCAGAAGCCAAGCAGATGCCAACATCATGCTTCCTATACAGCCTACAGAAATGTGAACCAATTAAACCTCTTTTCTTTATAATTTACCCAGTTTCAGGTATTTCTTTAGAGCAATGCAAGAATGGACTAATATATAATTATTGGCATAGTCGGGATATTATTCCCCTACTGAGTATATGATTTGCAAATATTTTCTCCCATTCCATAAGCTGTCTTTTCACTCTGAAGGTGTTCATTCATGCAGTTTTTAATGTTGATGCATTTCAATTTACCTAATTTTTCTGTTGTAGCCTGAGCTTTTAGTGTCATATCCAAGATATTTAATTGCCCTATCTAATGTCTATGTTTTCTTCCAAATATCAATGCTTTCTTCTAAAAGTTCTGTAGTTTTGGCTATGTTTTAGTTCCTGATCCATTTTGACTTAATTTTTGTGTATTTTATAAGGTAAGAGTGCAACTTCAGTTTTTAAAAATGTAGATATTCATTTTCATCAATATTTGTGGCTTCATTAAAAAACCTTGGCAACCTTATGGAAAATTATTTGACAATACATAGTAAAGTTTATTTCAGGGCTCATTATTATATTCTATTGTACTACATTCTCTTTTTTATGCCAATCTCACACTGTTTTGATTATGGTAGCTTCAGAGTAAGTTTTCAAATCAGGAAGTATGACCCTTCAACTTCATTCTTTTTTCAAGATCGTCTATTCTTGGATCCATGAGATTACATAGGAATTTTTGATAGAGTTTTCTATTTCTGCAGAAAAACTAATTGGGATTTTCTTAGAGATGGCATTGAATGTGTAGTTTGTTTTGAGTAATCTGGATACCTCAACAACAATATTGAGTGTTCCATTTCATAAACATGGGGTTCCTTTTCATTTGCTTATAAAAATAAATGTTTAATTTCTTTCAGGATTGTTTTGTAGTTATCAGTGTATAAATCTCCCACCTTCTTGGTTAATTCCTAAGTACTTTACTCTTTTTGATACTATTTTAAATAAAATTGTTTCCTTAATCTCCTTTTTGGACTGCATCACTGTTAGTGTATAAAAACATAACTTATTTCTGTATATTGCTTTTAACTGCAATTTTGCTTAATTTATTAGTTCTAGCAGGTTTGTGTGGAAATCTCCAGAATGTTCTACATATAAGATCATATTATCTGAGAAGCATATAGAATTTTTGCATACATTCTTTCAATGCTGATTTTGCTGATGAAAATTTGAAATGCATTGCACAGCATGATGAATACAGTTAATAGAGCATTGTACATTTCAAAACTGCTAAGAATACACTTCAAATGTTCTCACCACAAAAGTCTTTGAGGTGATAGATATGTTAACTAGCTTAATTACTCCACATTGTATTCATAAATTATATCATTTTGTATGCCATACATTTATACAATTATACATTGTCAATTTACAATAAAAAGAAGGCATATAAAAGTTTGCATTCTCTTAAGTCTTTAATGCTTGCCAACACCATTTCTCTGATTCAACTCAAGCTGCCCAATGTCGCATTAATACATACCATTAAACTACTCCACATTAGAGGCATAGTAAGAGGCTTAAATTTACCTGGCTTCCAACCAAAAGCAACACCACTAACATTAAAATAAAATATTCTCATCATGAATTAGTAATTTCATATTAACGGAAGCTAAAGGCACCTAGTATTTTTTGAGGTTCATTTGCATATGGGTATATACTCAGATTTCTTTTCCAAAAAAGTAGCCATTTAGAGGGAACCCTGGTGTACAATTTAGAAAACAGATGTAGAAAAATCATAAAATATCCAACTTAGTTTTTACAAAATTTTCCTATGCTATTTCCTTTATATTTTCTTTAGTTCATCTCCATTTATGAACTTAATTATTCAGGAAAAAAACCCACAAAATGATTCTCCATGTTATAGATCATATTCCAAAATTGACCAAAAAGCTTCATTTGTTAAGACTCTAAGTTCTGTATGTACCATTAAACATACTTACTTTTGTCTAGGCTTCTAGTCCCAATTCTGATGTTTATATCCAATTTAGAGTATCAGACTATTGCTTCTCTGCTCTTTTTTAGAGGCAGTTTGATGTCTTTCAACAAGAAAATTTTGTAATGAGGTGGGTTTTTTTCCACTTAGTGTTTGATCAGGAGCAAAGCATTTAATTACTTGGAGCCCGTTTTCTCATCTGGAATATTAAACTAATGCTATCATGTCAATAGGATTTTTGTAAGGATTATAAGTAGTCTATAAAACATTATGCAAGTATTTGGTTCTATTGTCACAAGAACCCATGCTTTTAAAAATACGTTAATTCAGACCTCAACACAAATTTTATATATATATATATATACACACACAAGCATTTATGTGTTATACCAGATGCTCATCGACATGTACACACACATACACACCCTACTATGTGTCTGTAAATCTGTTTGGGAGGAAGGTGCAAAACACCATGCTAAAGAATTACTTTCATAAAGGCTTAACTATTGATAAGAAATATAGATATAATATTGTTTCACAGGAGTTACACACAAAAATAACTTTATTCAATTTCCAACAATGATTCAACAACTAAAAATATTCTGTCGAAGTCAATTTATAAAATGGTGAAATTAAAGTAAAACTAAGAAACGTCAGTGGATACCAATAGAATATGATGGTATATTAATTTTATTTATAACACACAAAACAAAAATATGTTAAAAAATGAATATCCTATCTTGCAAACACTGTCTACTACAGCAGACACTAAGGAAACTTATTTAATAACAAGACTGAAATTAGATTTCCTTCAGATGCTGTCTTTAGAATTTGGGGAATAGAGCTATTCATTCCTGGATGTGTTCTTTGGAGATGTGTCAATATGACGACGATGAAAAATGAAATTGCTTTATACTTTTAGATATTTCTGATACAATCTTTGCCCACTCGTGGGTTTCATAAAGTTTCGTGCCAATTTTGTCACCAAGACAAGTGTATCTGACCTAACACAAATTGAACACTTTTCAGCAAAGCATTATGTATATTATTTAATTCCCCATTCATATGTCATGCAAAGAACCAGCATGGTTATCACAATAAATTTATTTAAATCAACAAAATTCAATGTCAGAATTTATTATATTTTTTTCTACGGTATACTTAAGGTTCCATTAAATTTACTGACATTCTTTCTTTTTAGAAATTATAATCCCACTGGGACCACAATTTTCTTCATATAGAATTGAATCTAATGCATATTTTCCTCTTATTGACTTGAGGTAATTAAGCTCCCCATTTAGAAGACCACCGGATAGTTTTATTTTTGAAGCTGATAGTTCCTAACTATGGCAGACACAGGTTGTCAAACAACCTGTCATTTCTCTCCAGCTTTTAAAGTATAGATTTTTCAATTCGAAGCAGCCACTCAGCCAGCCACTGCATTATCCTTGTAGATAAGCACGACTATATACATGTTTCATGAGCACACATCCCCTTCATGTGGAAAGTGAAGGGAGCACATATGCATCACCTGTACCACAAAGGCTTCTAAGAAGTCACTGTGGCTTTTCTGTATTTGCTTCCCCTCTTCAATGGCTACATGCCAAAAAAAAAAAAAAAAAAAAAAAAAAAAAAAAAAAAAAAAAAAAAACATCTGTGAAGAAGGTGGAGAGGTAGAGCCACAACAAAGGCAGAAAAATAAAAATAGAAAAATATTATTCACTATATTAGTCCATTTTCACACTGCTGAAAAATACACGCCAAGGAGACTGGGCAATCTACAAAAGAAAGAGGTTTAAGGCACTTACAGTTCCACGTGGCTGGGGAGACCTCACAATCACAGCAGAAGGTGAAAGGCATGGTGGCAGGCGAGAAGATAACTTGTGCAGGGAATCTCCCCCTTATGAAGCCATCAGATCTCATGAGACTTATCCACTATCATGAAAACAGCACGGGAAAGACCTGCACCCATGATTCAATTACCTCCCACTGGGCTCCTCCCAGAATTCAAGATGCGGTTTGGGTGGGGACACAGCCAAACTACATCAGTCACCAAGTAAGGAACACCTACATTGGACTTACACCTGGGCTACATATAAGCTATTGTTTTAAGCTCCTTATATTTTGGCACCTATGTGTTAAAGCAGCAGGGTTGTTTAATACAATGACAAGAGATCACACTTTGTTTCTGATGATATAAATATGAATAGAACTGAGTGGCACCATGCCATCAAGTATAAGCATGCCCTTGGAAAGAGGTAAGAGCAGATGAATAATTGTTCTGTGTCACTTCAAATTCTGTGGTACTACAGCTTATAGCCAAGTGATATATTCCAGTTTTATTAGTAAATTGAGTACACATTACTATCCAGTAAAAACTGGAAAAATAACTGGAGGTTAATAAATGACATTTTATATTTGAAATATAAATCAGCTTCATGGAATAGTCATCTTTAAGGTCTAGGACAGTGGCAAAGTTTTTTTAAAAAATGAACAGATAGTCACCCCCAATGAACCCTTGCTTAATACAGACTATGCATGAAGTACTAAGGTAAGTGACTTCCATAAGATAAAAATGTGGAGGAAACCATTCTGTGCTTCAGGAACATGTATTCCCAAGGTTGGTATAACTGAAGGGTAGTTCAATAATGGGTACAAAACACATTGTGGGAGGCAATAAAAGGCAGGCATAGAAAGCCAGATTTTATTTAGAAAGAACATGGGATTGTATTAACAAGAGAATGACATGCTTAGACCTGTCATCTTCAAACACTAGTTGTGGTGGCATGTGAACAATGGTTTAAAGTAGGAGGAAATTAGAGACTAGAAGACAAGCTAAGAGAGGGAATTGTAATTATCTGGGCAGCAGTTTTGGGGGATCATCCAGCAGAGAATGTAGAATTTAAAGTAAATTCCTCTAGTATTGCTATTTGGAATAGAAAACTGTATTTACAATGATTTAATACAATGTACATTAATATCAAAAGTATAATAAGACCTTAGGTATAAAATGTTTACTTGTTCTTGGAGTTCCTTTTCTATGCTTGATGATCAATTGATGTATTAATTTCAGTTTTTCTACCCTAAATGTATTTGAGGGAGCTAATTTTGAAAGCAATATAAATGTATCGATTACTTTCTGAGTTGCATAAAATTAAATGCAGTAGTATAATACCAAATGTACATTTGGAGAGAGTATACTGATTGTATTATTAATCATTCATTTATGTTTTTCATTAAATATTTAAGTTCCTACTGTTTCAGGCCCAGGAGATACAGCAGTGAATAAAATGTACAAAAGTCCTTAACTTATGAAACTTAAATTCTAGGACTAGAAATAAAAATAAGAACAAATAAATATACTACACAAAATCAGGTCATGGCAAGTTCTATAAAGAAAAATAGAGCAAGGTAAAGAGAGAGGGAATGAAAGGCATGGAGGTTGGCTCTATTTAAGAGAGGATTTAAAGAGGGAAAGCCTTTCAACTACAGGGACATTTAAAAATAGAGTTGAATGAAATGAGCAGTTGAATCCTGTGATGACTCTCTGGAGAAAACACATTTCCATACTAAAGGATCAGCAAGTGCAAAGGCCCTGAGGCAGGACCTCTCTGGCACTTGACCCCCAGTGACCCTGGATCTGACTACAAGGGAAGGCATGGAGAGTCTATGATTAGCTCATACAATATTAATTTTGATTACAAAGTTACCGTAAATTGAATTAGCTTTATCTCCAGTGAAACACTTTTCAGAGACCACAGACAAATCTTTTGGACTACATCTAAACATTTTTTGGAAGGATTAATATTTCTGTAATTTTGAAGCCAAGTGAAAATTAAGATGAGTCTATTCTCATTTAGACATCATGCCTGCCTAAGACTGAAACTGATTAAATAAATGAAAGTTTGTCACACATACGGTTTAACGACTACAGATGAAAACAGAAGCTACTACAAAGCCTATCAATCTAAGTAAATTTCTAAAGTTTTTAGCAAGTGAAACCATAAATGTCATCATTGGCAAATTCCCTAACCCCATTTTGTTAATACACACACACACACACACACACTCCACCCTTACTCCTTCTGTGCCCCAATGTGGCTTTTTTCAAGCTACTATTTTATCAAGGGCTGTGATTATGTCTTCGCAATATTTTCAGTGTCTCACTCCTGAAAGATGCGTAACAACAATTGGTTAAATGGAACTAAATAGCATTCCCTGTGACGACTCTCCAAAATATACAAATTTCTGCATCACTTTTGCTATTTCAGTGGTTGACTATTTTAATGCAAGAACCAGAGACACAATAATCCAAGTGACATGCTCAAACTAAAAGCACTAATCAAGAATGAGAGGATTTTATCTTTGAGGTTTATACATTATTCTCAAGGATGGGCTCAACATCTAAGTATCTTACACGTTAAATGAAATCATCCCAAGTCAAATGGATAAGAATACCAATATATGTATATAGAGTAGTAGGAGGTCCTAACTAAGCCAGTGATTTTTATACTCTGACTGTATCATAGCCAATTCAAGGAGTAACAGAAGGAAACACCTGAAATCAGTCCAGAAGAAGATAGAACTAGAAGAATGGGCTGTTAATGCCTAACTGATGAGGGCATTGGTTGGCCATTCATAATTTGAAATGGTAAATCACTAGCTATTTCCTATAGCAGATACTGCTGTAAAAGTTTCTGATGTCTCCCTGAGGTCATTTAAATAGGTCTTTGCTTCATTTTTGAATGCCATTATTAATTGATGACATATTCTACTATATGCACTTACATCCCACAAGATGAATCTCCTTTTGATGCCTATTGGCCCAACTACTAATGTAAGTCATTGTTAGAATTCTACATTTCCCTTTCCTAACCTTTTCTTTCTGCGTTTACAAGGGGAAACAGCAATTTAATTAAAATAAACATCATTTAAAAATCAGCACTAGTTCAGCCATTGTGGAAAACAGTGTGGTGATTCCTCAAGGATCTAGAACTAGAAATACCATTTGACCCAGCCATCCCATTACTGGGGATATACCCAAAGGATTACAAATCATGCTGCTATAAAGACACATGCACACGTATGTTTATTATGGCACTATTCACAATAGCAAAGACTTGGAATCAACTCAAATGTCCATCAGTGACAGACTGGATTAAGAAAATGTGGCACATATACACCATGGAATACTATGCAGTCATAAAAAAGGATGAGTTCGTGTCCTTTGTAGGGACATGGATGCAGCTGTAAACCATCATTCTCAGCAAACTATAACAAGAACAGAAAACCAAACACCACGTGTTCTCACTCATAGGTGGGAACTGAACAATGAGATCACTTGGACACAGGAAGGGGAACATCACACACTGGGTCCTATTGTGGGGAGGGGGGAGGGGGGAGGGATAGCATTAGAAGATATACCAAATGTGAATGACGAGTTAAAGGGTGCAGCACACCAACATGGCACATGTATACATATGTAACAAACCTGCACATTGTGCACATGTACCCTAGAACTTCAAGTATAATTAAGAAAAAAAAAATCAGCAATAGCATGAATTACAATAGCTAGTATTTACCCTGTACTACACTAAGTATTTAGAATACATTAACCCATCTATTATTAACCACATTTCACAAATGAGGAAACTGAGGTACTAATTGCTTATGTAAAGTTTTAAAGGTCACACATCTGGTAGGTAGCAGAGCCAGGATTCAAAGATGGTGCAGCTCAAGAGCCTATGCTCTTTACTCTCACACAGAGGTAGAATGCTTTAAATGGACAGAAATATTCTGAGTTGATAATTTCTCCCTAGGTAAGTGAACTAATATGTCACTCCCCTAATCAATTGCTGTATCCTGAAGAGTTAATACAGGATGATCTAAGAACTCGGACACAACAGAGTCCCCTATATCAAGCAAGAGTCCCCTATGCCAAGCATAATTTCGCGTGATGGCTAACATAAAATTGTTTGGGGGAAAATAAACATCACGTTTATAACATATCCAAATTGTTTAAGCTCAAGTAGATTTACAGAAACTCAGGCAAATTCATGTGTTCCAAGATAACACCACAGACTGTCACAGCAACTCATCTGGTAAACTGATTCTGACCAATCTGTCCAGAACATACTTAGAATCATCCAGCTCAGTGAGTAAAACTCAAAGTATCCTTTCCTCATGCTCCTCTTTTCAGAGGCTATGACTATTCCATGAAGGTGGTGCCCACTCTTTCTCTGTAAATTTAACAAGCTCAGCTTTGGGTGATCAACAACTTTGACTGGAGGACATTACAGGTGTTTCTATGGTATTCATTCATAAACTAAAACTAGAGCTGACTGAAAGCCTGGTATTTATACACAGTGAGAGAAATGCCCAATTATTAGATGAGGTTCATTTTCTTTAATTATTTTAGTTATTATGACTACAAAATAGGGGTGCATGTGGTATTTTAATACATGAATGCAATGTGTAATGATAAATCAGGGTAATTAGGGCATCCATCACCTCAAGCATTTATCATTTATGTTAGATAAATTCCAATTTAACTCTAAATTATTTTGAAATATAAATTATTGTTAACTAGAATCACTCTAGTGTGCTACCGGACACTAGATCTTATTCCTTCTAACTATATTTTTGTTCCTATTTACCACTCCCCTCCCTTATCCTGTCCTCCCCACTTACCCTTCTCAGGATCTGGTAACCATCATCCCACTCTCTATCTCCATGAGTTCAGTTTAGTTTAGCTCCTACATGAGAACTTGCAATATTTGAGTTTCTGTGTCTGGCTGATTTCACTTAACAATGTCCTCCAGTTTTATTTTCTATTATTTTTCTTTCTCTCTCTCTCTCCTTTTTTAAAGCTCCTCTGGAGTGGCATTTCTTAGTTTTCAATACTATATTTTCTGACCATATGTTTTAAAAGTCTATATCTGACATCTGATCTATTCCTACAAACTATTTATCCATATTCTGTATGACCTATATTTTTTTTTGTACTTTAATTCCATTCGAATTTCTGCTCTGGGCTTCAGTTTACAATTGCGATGTGTGATATCTGATATCTGGCTCATCCTGGAACAGAAGAAATATATCATTACCAATGGAAAAACACATTAAATGGCTAGGAACGTAGGAAAGTCAGTTTAAGATAAATGGGCCACCAGAAAGATATACTCACACAACAATACGTACATTATATAAAGATGTTAAGATTAGGGATGTCTGAAATTCCTTAGGAGAAATGGCCTGCTAAAGGGCAAGGGTTCCAAGATTGTAATGTAAGATAGTTATTCAATTTTACTAAAACTAAGGTAAAGTATTTTTAATAACGTAATCAACATCTACCAAGTACCCCTTCTTGCAAGTAATGGTACTAAGACTGGAGGGAAAGAAACAATTCTTAAGATGCAACTTCTCCATTGAAGCTGTTTAAGTCCACAGTCAATTACACTAAAACACTGACTCCAAGAACATCTTAAGCTAATAAGAATTTATTCTTTCTAAGTAGTTACTTCACTTAGTATACTTATGTATTAGTTGATTTTCACATTGCCATAAAGAATACCTGAGACTGGGTAATTTATAAAGAGGTTTAATTGACTCACAGTTCCACATGGCTGGGGAGGCCTCAGGAAACTTACAGTCATGGTGAAAGGCAAAGGGGGAAGCAAGCACTCTCTTCACAAGGTGGTAGGAGAGGGCAGCGAACTGCCAAACACTTTTAAACCATCAGATCTTGTGAGAACTATCATGAGTACAGCATAGGGGAACCGCCCCCCACCCATGATCCAATATCCCACCAGTTCCCTCCCTTAACACATGGGGATTACAATTTGAGACAAAATTTGGGTGGGGACACATAGCCAAACCATATCATTCTCATTCTACCTCCGGCCCCTCTCAAATCTCATGTCCTCACATTTCAAAACACAATCATGCCTTCCCAACAGTCCCGCAAAGTCTTAACTCATTCCAGCATTAACTCAAAAGTTCAAAGTTTCATCTGAGACAAGGAAAGTTCTCTCTGCCTACAAGCCTGTAAAATCAAAAGCAAGCTAGTTACTTCCAAGGTACAATGCGGGTATAAGTATTGGGTAAATGTTTCCATTCCAAATGGGGGAAATTGGCCACAACAAAGTAGACACAGATCCCATGCAAGTCTGAAACACAGCCAGGCAATCATTAAATCTTAAAGCTCCCAAATCTGCCTTGACTCCATGTCTCATATCCAGGGCAGGCTGATGCAAGAGGTGGGCTCCCATGGCCTTGGACAGCTCTACCCCTGTGGCTCTGCAGGGTACAGCCCCCATGGCTTTCACAGTGCCTGCAGCTTTTCTAAGTGCCTGGTGCAAGTTGTCGGTGGATCTACCATTCCTGTGTCTAGATGGTGGCCCTCTTCTCATGGCTCCACTAGGTAGTGCCCCAGTGAGGACTCTGTGGTGGGCAGGGGGAGGTAAGGCTCCAACCCCACATTTCCCTCTGCAATGCCCTAGTAGAGGTTCTCCATGAGGACTCTGCCCCTACAGCAGACTTCTACCTAGACATTCAGGTGTTTCCATACATCCTCTAGATATCTAGGCAGAGGTTCCCAAACCTCACTTCTTGCCTTCTGCACACTTGTAGGCCCAACACCACATGGAAGCCGCCAAGGCTTGGGGCTTGCACCTCTGAAGCAATGGTGCGAGACGTACCTTGGCCCCTTTTAGCCAAGGCTGGAGTTGAAGCAGCTGAGACACAGGAATCCAGGTCCCAAGGCTGCACAGAGCAGTGGGGCCTGGAGCCTTGGGCCTGGTCCACCAAACCATTTTTCCCTCCTAGACATCTGGGCCTGTGATGGAAGGGGCTGGCACAAAGGTCTCCAACATGCCCCGGAGATATTTTCCCCATTTTCTTGGCTATTAACATTCTGCTCCTATTTACCTATACAAATTTCTGCAGCAGGCTTGACTTACTCCCTAGAAAATGGCTTTTTCTTTTCTACCACATGGTCAGGCTGCAAATTTTCCCAACTTTTATGTCTGTTTTCCTTTTAAATAAAAGTTCCAGTTTCAGATAATCTCTCTGTGAAGGCATATAACCATATGTTTTCAGAAAAAGTCAAGTCACATCTGGAATGCCTTGCTGCTTACAAATGTCTTCTGCCAGATACCCTAAATTACCTCTCCCAAGTTCAAAGTTCCACAGATCTCCAGGAAAGGGACAAAATGCCACCAGTCTCTTTGCTAAAGCATAGCAAGAGTCACCTTTACTCCAGTTCCCAAGAAATTCCTCATCTCCATCTGAGACTACCTCAGCCTGGACTTCATTGTCCATATCAGTATCAGCATTTTGGTCAAAGCCATTCAACAAGTCTCTAGGAAATTCCAAACTTTCCCTCATCTTCCTGTCTTCTTCTGACCCCTCCAAATTGTTCCAACCTCTGCCAGTTACCCAGTTCTAAAGTCACTTCTATATTCTCAAGTATCTTTATAGCAATGCCCCACACTACCTTGGCACCAATTTTCTGTTTTAGTCTGTTTTCACACTGCTATAAAGAGTACCTGTGGTTGGGTAATTTATAAGTAAAAGAGGTTTAATAGACTCACAGTCCCACATGGGTGGGGAGGCCCCAGGAAACTTACAATCATGGCAGAGGGTGAAGGGGAAGCAAGTACCTTCTTCACAGAGCAGTAGGGTCAGGGGGAGGCTGTCAAATAATTTTAAACCATCAAGATCTCCTGAGAATTCACTTGCTATCACAAGAACAGCATGGAGAAAACCACCCCCATGATCCAATCACCTCCCACTAGGTCCTTCCCTCTACACGTGGGGATTACAATTTGAGATGAGACTTGGGTAGTGGACACAGAGTGAAATTTTATCAACTTATTAATGCAGAATAAATTGTTTCAAGTATAATGAGGAATTGTTCCCTAAGCTTTTCTATTTATGACACCTCAAAACTAAACCACTGATGTTCTCAAATGCTTAATTACCTAAACAAAGTAAATAGACTCACCCAACTGAAAATATGTTTGTGCATGCAAGCTGATGTTTTATGGTTACAAAAAGTCAAACAAAATAGTATGAAATTAGGAAAACATTGCATTTTATGCACTGATAAAGTGAATGAAGCTAAATGGGTCATAAAAAAGTATATCCAGTTTTATAGGGCGTGAGGCATATATAGCAGCATAAATTTGTCTCTTCTTTTTTTGTTTTTACAGTAATTAAGAGTATGCAACACGCCCCACAATTATCTTAGTAATTAGATTTTCTCAATTAAAAACGAGTGCTGATAAGATTAGCTGGATTTCTAGGTCACTTTATTTTGCAGCATTATCAATTTATCCAGGTCAGAATCTTACACCCAGGGATACAGACTAGACTGGAAGTTCCTAGTTTTTAAGTTTGATTTTTGGTGTGTGTAGGGGGAAATCCCACCAAGCTAGGAAATTAATGGGAGGATGCACTTGAAAGAACTAGGATAGTACTTAATGTGCTGTAAATAATAATAGTTATTATTTTAAACACATTTTAAGTAAGTATGGAGTATCTCAGAAAACAACCTCAAATAAAACGAAAATTTTAAGATTGTTTATGGTAAGAATTTAGTATCATTTTCCACGTATTCCTCTTCTATTATTATTTCAGTCACTGGGGAAAATGATGCTTCCTTCAGATGGGGTGATTAGAATAAATAACAGTAAGACCTCCGAATTCAGGATGTAGCAAAGCAGTTTTCAAGAAAAAATTGGTATTTTTTAAACTTTTAACAGATTACTCCTTTCTATTGAGCAAATCTTTACCTTTCCAATTATTATTTAGACACATAAATTTAAAACAAAGACATTCTTTTGCAAGGAAATTTCAAATGCTTCCACAAGCATTTGAAACAGCCCAACTGTTTTGCATACTTAAGTAAAGAACTATCATAAGGATGGGAACAGTTACTGTGTACAGATAAGATTTTATAAATCCTTTTAAGTATGCAATTATACATTCTAATGCCCTGTGCATATTGTTGCTCAATTTCGGATGTCCAGCAGTGTGTGTGCATCCACGTGTGCATGCACACAATTATATACACATGCACATTCATTTAACCATACAAGGAGCAGTCCCAGCAAGAATTCTGAAAAACTGATATACGTCTGAGTATTACTGGAAAAGAGACTGTAGGTGAGACCTGGGCTTGATATGGTTCAACATAGATTTGACAGTTGATGCTATTAAAAATAAATAATACAGAATATATGGGACATACTATTGTGTATTGATGTAATTGTCATACGACTCTGCCAGTTAAGAAGTGTAGAGGATAATCTCCCCTGAAAAGAGTAGGGATTTCTACTGCCAAATATCTTTTAAAATGTCAGATCCTCACACACACACACACAATACGGATTTTGGTCTAGGGTGAAGGAAAAAGTTTCTTCCTTGGTGCCTTCTGTTATTCGAGTCCCGAACCCTATAGAGATGAGCACTGCTGAACTACTCCCATTGAGGGCAGTTCATCAGGCCCCAAAAGCTGAACAGGCAAGTACAACAGACCAGCTAAGAAATTGAACAGAAAAAATAAACTACAGAGGGTGTAGTAGTATTCAATTATTGTTGTAACATATTCCCAAAAACTTAATGGCTTAAAACAAATGTTTTATCTTACAGTTGAGTAGGTTAGACGTCTGACATGAGACTCATTAGACCAAACTCAGGGCTTTGCTCCTTTCTGGAAATTCTAGGAGAGATCATGCTTCTTTCCCTTTTCTAGCTTTTATAGACCTCCAATATTCCTTAACCCCTGGCCTTCCTCCATTCTTCAAAGCGAACAACAGTAGGTATAGTCTTTCTCAAATTATATCACTCAGGCCTACTCTTGTGCCTCTCCCATTTGTAAGCATTCAGGTGACTGCATAGTGCACACTCAGGTAATCCAGGTTAATCTCCCTATTTTAAGGTCAAGCTAATTAACAACCTTAATTCCCCTGTGTCATGTAACATAACATATTCACAGGTTCTAGGGATTCGGACATGAACATCTTTGGGGAGCCATCATCCAACTACCAAAAACGAGTTTAAATATGTAGGTTTAAATAAAAAAGTCATATTGAGTATCCAGATTTCACCTTGTCTCCGATGTACTCTAATTCTGGTATTCCCAAGTATTAAATACCTTGGGTACAAATTGTTTTTGTAAACTGGTGCCTGCAGTAAACTTAACCAAATTAAGGTGATTATTTAAGCTAATTGGTGATGTATGAGTTATTTCGTCATTCCACTGATAGGTGGCAGAGTAGCTCACACAATCTCAAGAGACTTAGCTTCAAGTGAAAGTCATCCTATTCATCCCTTTTATTATTGATTTTACTCCACACACAACGAGAGTCATTACTGGATGGGAACTGAGAACAATGTTGCTCGGACACACAGTGACACATAATATTTATATTAATATGCTAGCACAATTTTCCTGTTCCTATTTTTTGATAGTTGCAAATTAGTCTTTCGTTGCATATTCCCTTTTTCATGGAGTTTTTTAAATGTTTAACAAATCATCTACATATTTAAGTAAATCTGAGCACTAGCATTTAGACATTTTTAAAGTTATCTTTTCAAACAGAATTTTTTTAGATTTTATAGATTACTATTCAAGATATTCTTGGGAAAATATTTAAAGTATAATAATCCCAATTTGAATTATAGTTTAAATATGTGGTCATTTATATCTAAAAAGTAACTTGTCATGTATCTTCCCCCTCACAAGCCTGAGACAAATTTTACATAGAAATCATGATCTGTGCATCCGTTTAGTTCTTCCCTCATAGTACACACTCTTACCCAAAATGTAGTGTGTATTGCTTTAGCATACTCAATAAAATCCATTGAGACAAAATATGTCTTATGTTTCTAATTGTAAGTCAATTTTTACCACATAAATTACCAAGAGGATTTTTCTAAAATTATATGATGAATATAGCAATTAATCTCTCTACAACTTTTGTACCACACTTGGAATTCTCAATTAGAAGTCGGTATTCTTACGCCCAACAGAACCATTTAGTTCATTTTATGAGATGTGCTATTGAGTTTTAAAGTTTGAAATTTTGTAACAGCTTATTCTGTAAGAATGCATATCATTGTCAATTATCTTGGGAATAAATTGTTTTACATATTTCTGAGAACCTTCTGCAGCTTCTTGTATATCAAACCACAGGTCTGTTTAGGCATACTTAATATTTTATTTTTTGAAATTACCTTCACCACTATTACTTTAAATGAAGATAATCAGGAAGACCTTTCTCCAGCTTAAACAGACAACAAAGTAGCTAACAAGATGAAGAAAACTATTAGGTAAAATCCAAATACAACTTCAATACTTCGACACTGGCCATTTCATTGCTTGTTAATGTTAATTCCTTGGATTAATCAGTTAATTTAACCTATCAGCTTGATAACTCATCTGATCAGAACTTTAAAATCCTAACTGGTCTTCACACATATTAATGACCCTCACACTTTCATGGAATATGCTAATGTAAAAGCCATGTCTTCAACAAACATTTGTTGTACATTAAAAAACAGGCACTCACACTTTCGGAGGCCGAGGCGGGTGGATCATGAGGTCAGGAGATCGAGACCATCCTGGCTAACACGGTGAGACCCCGTCTATACTAAAAATACAAAAAAGTAGCCAGGGGTAGCAGCGTGCACCTGTAGTCCCAGCTACTCAGGAGGCTGAGGCAGAAGAATCGCTTGAACTCAGGAGGCGGAGCTTGCAGTGAGCTGAGATCATGCACTGCACTCCAGCCTGGGCAACAGAGCTAGACTCCGTTTCAAAAAAAAAAAAAAAGCACTCTTTTAGGCTCTAGGAATTCAGATGTGAATAAAAAAGGTCCCTGCACATGAGGAAGTCACCACCAATAACACAACTGAACAAGTCTACAACTACCTACAGCATTGTGATAGGCCAGCAGTACTATGGTGGGAACAAACTCCACTGGAACGTAAGTGAGAATTTATTTTTTTGAGGGTTAGGAATTTTACATTGCATTAAATATCACTGATACAATCAAAGTGAAACATGAGAAGGACTCATACTCTTGTTTACTCTATTAATACTGTACTACACAGTATTGAATAAAACAAAATCAACGAAACAGATTTGAAAGACATTGTACCTTTAAACTAGTGACGTCATTTCCTTGTATTCTTATATATAATTCAACTTACCAGGAACACTGTAGATTCTAAATAAGCATTATGTAATTAAGTGAACATATTCTTCCTTGCCTCTATTTACTCCAGTAATCCCTCTTCCCTTGCTGATGCTTATGAATGTGTCAGCCTCTCTCCTGCAACCAAATTTCTGCCCTGTACCTACTACATTTGTCTTATTCCATCTCTCCATGTACTGACAAGATGCGCACATGAGTACATGCACACACATACATGCACATAAGGCAAAGCAGCTTACTTTACCTATCTCAGAGACAAAACTAGCTTAAAAATAAGGAAGAATACCCACTAAAGATTTTAACACACTGATAAAGAACATTTGAGTCACCTTTGAGAGACATAAATTACATGCTCACTCCACTTTCTATTCCCCAAATATACGGTATTTCTCCTCAAACTAAGATAGGAAGATACCTCACTTGATATCTTAATACACTCAGTATTCATATGTAGGCTCCCAGATAAGAAAAAATTATTGTTGCTTGTCTAATCCTAGTTGCATTTAAATATGAAATAGCAACATGGTAATTTTTTAGAATAAAATCCAATTTTGAATATAGTCTAATGAAAATTATCAAAAATGCTCATTTCCATAGATTAAATGTAAGACAGATACCTTCACAGACCACGTTCTCTCTTAACATAAAAAAGGTTCTTTTCTCATATATGTATTAAATATTATCATTAAAAATCACTAGAATATAAAAAAACAGTCTACAGACTTGGTGTGTATAATATGTGATAACCTAAGCACAAATTAAAACAAAAATCTAAGAATAGTTTGAATATGTATGTAGTAACAGAGACACATGCTATTCTGACAAGGATTAAATCAACAAAGGGCATAATCTTTCTGCGGCCCAGTTGTGAAATGCAGAGTGGAAGATCATCATCCCAGGGAGTTGGAACAGCAAGTGCTAAGGCCTTAAACTATATAAATATCATTCTAGATGATTGTGTGTAAAAGGGAATTAACTTAAATCCAGAAGGAATGTAGGGCTCGTCATCATCAAGCTCTTCCTGCAGTCACAGAAAAGGATGAGAATGACTGGAACTATGGTGGTGGTTGTACAGGTGGAGAGGTATGAATGATTTAGTGGTATGCAGTGGGCCCTCCGTATCTGCAAATTCAAATAACCTCTGATTTGATACCACAAGAGGGTGAAGATAGTCAATAATTGTGCATTTTAAGATAACTTCAAGAGTGTAATTGGTTTATAATTCAAAGGATAAATGCTTGAGGGGATGGATATGCTAATTCTCATGATGTGCTTATTCCACATTGCATGCCTGCATCAAAACATCTCACATACCATATATATACACACACATACATATATGCACATACATATATTATATACACATACACCACTATGTACCCACAAAAATTATATACACATACACATATATATGGTATATATACACATCTACATATACACACATATATATACACATACACTCCTACTATGTACCCACAAAATTTTCAAAAAAAATTAAATTGTTTCCCAGATAAAAAGAAAATATTCAAGAAATATAATAAAAAATAACAGCATAGAAAAGCTCCCTATTGGGTACCAAGAATATTACCTGGGTGACAAAGTACTCTGTGCACACAGCCCCTGTAACACATAATTTATCTATGTAACAAAACTGCATGTGTACCCCTGAACCTAGAAGTTAAAACACAAAGAATATAACAACTATTTACATACCATTTATAGTGTATTACCTATTACAAGCAATCTAGAGGTAATTTAATGTATACAGGAGGATGCACATAGGTTATATGCAAATATTACATCATTTATATAAGGAACTTAAGCATCCACAGATTTTAGTATCTGTAGAGTTCCTAGAACCCGTTCTCATTAGATAGTGAGGGACAATCTTATTCTTAAAGTATAATCCATAAGGCATCATGGATTGAAATAGTTCTAGTATTTCACTTTTTTCATACTTAAAGCTGCTTAAATGACCAACTTAAAAGATAGATTTATTATTACAAAGATTCCTGATCCAAGCTTTTAATGTCAGTGCAGACATGGTTGATTCATGGGGGGAAAATAAATACACACCTTGAACTCATTTATGTGTTTAGAGGACAAATTAAATCATTTTTAAATAGCCCCAGGATGGTCTCAGCCATTGAAGAGCAGAAGGCTAATAAAACAACTGTTCCTACTAAATGGTTTTCTGAGTTTTATAAGTAGATGTCCTGCCTTATATATTTTATTGGCAATATATGTTACCTTTATAGAGAAGCAGTGTTTCTATAGCTCTCAAAAAGGTTAAGAACCTGAGGTGTATTATAGGCCAATTTCTCTTGTAAATGTTGACTTAAAATAGTTTAAAGAGCATTTTCTCATGTTGGAGGTGATTAATTGCACTGCATTTCACTTGTAAAAATCCATTGCTCAAACCTAGGGCTGGTGGGGGAACACCCATCTGTGCCAACTTGTGGACTTACAATGACTTTGGCATATGTTAGCTCAGCTGTCAGTTCTAGTGAACAACTTTCAACAAGAGAAAATAAATCCGGAACTTTTTGTTAGAAATCACACATATTAAACAGAAATCAGTAACTAAACCTTACTCAAAATAGTGATGGACTTTATTAAGAAATCAATTAACTTCCAAGGAAGTAAAGAAATAGAAAAAGTTAGGTTCCTGCTCCAAAATCATCTTATCGATTTATGCATTTATGTCCAACAAATAAAATTAGGGAAGCAGAGTAAGAACTACTGTATGGATCCGTGGGTTTTGGTACATTTAAAATCCCATATAAGAATTATGGGCCGGGCGCGGTGGCTCACGCCTGTAATCCCAGCACTTTGGGAGGCTGAGACGGGCGGATCACGAGGTCAGGAGATAGAGACCATCCTGGCTAATACGGTGAAACCCCATCTCTACTGAAAATACAAAAAACTAGCCGGGTGAGGTTGCGGGCGCCTGTAGTCCCAGCTACTCCGGAGGCTGAGGCAGGAGAATGGCGTGAACCCGGGAGGCGGAGCTTGCAGTGAGCTGAGATCCCGCCACTGCACTCCAGCCCGGGCGATAGAGCAAGACCCCGTCTCAAAAAAAATAAAAATAAAAAATAAAGAATTATGATGCAGCCACATTTTCATTTGACATAAATATTTGTACATTTATTAGAATGAAAACCATGCTCCACACTTTAAAAATATTCCATTATGTGAATTAGTTCACATTCTGTCTTATATAACAGTTACCTATATATTGTTTGCTTATATGGAATTTTCAATACCTCGGTAGATTGTGTATCTTTTACTTCTTGACACATTTGGAGTATATAGCACTATTCCTTACATAAAGTTATCAATAGATGTTTGATGAATTAACATGCATTTCTACTGAACAAAATAAGCCTGGGGCACATAAATGTAAAATGCTTATGTAGCATCTGAAACAATTTACAATGTCAGAATAAAAAGTAGGGGTTCCAGAATTTCTACTTTACTAATGATGTGGTCAAATCACCCATTGGAAAAAATCTTAGTCTACTCAGCCACCTGCCCAAATGCTTGTGGCTCTATAAAATCAAAAAAAAAAAAAAAAAAAAAGCCTTTTAGACCAGTCTATATGCATTCTGCAGAGTAGAAGACACTGATATTAGCTAAAACAACAGTGCTCATATTAATGTATTTGGCTTAAATAACAATATTTAAGCTCTGACAATAAATTCTAATTTTATACATTTTCATTCCATCTGCAAGATTAAAGTTTGAATTATTATGATTATTCGATGTCTCTTAATCTGAGGAAAGATTTCTTTCGACAATAAGAATATTCCTTCAGGCACTCGCTACCTTTGCTATATTCTTCACTAGTTTATGTTAAGATTAACGTGAGGCTGAGGTAGGAGAATGGCGTAAACCCGGGAGGCGGAGCTTGCAAGTGAGCTGAGATCCAGCCAGGGCGACAGAATGAGACTCCGTCTCCAAAAAAAAAAAAAAAAAAAGATTAATGTGAAGAAGGCTAGGAGTATTATAATTTCTATTATAATGATTTTGCTTAAAATATACATTTCTGTTTATGATGAATGCAAATATATTATCATTTAAGAAAATTTATATAAGACTAAGATCTTGCTATAACTAGTTTTAGCAGTTTTACTTAGGTTATAAAAATTTTTAAATTACTTATCTTGTAGTCCCTTAATATTTCGTATTTAACTTTCATATTTCACATGCAGTATGTTGGTGAAAGCAAAATGTGAGATATATTAGAAAAAATACATAAAATTATTTTTTATTTTTATACTGGAGCTTATGTCTCATTCATTTTTATATCATTGTTATATTTTGCAATGGGTGAAATTTGTCTTTTTCTTCAGCCTTTTAAAACTTAGTTACTTCACTAGGTTTTTTCCAAATACTCAAATGCCCAATCACTATTTTTCTATACTAGTCTTTCCCCACTTCCAGCTGTCTCTTTTCAGACTCCCTTTAACGACTACAACAATATCACAGTCTGCTGTTAGATTTTAACTATAGTGAGGTGAATTTATTAAGGGCTTCACCATGTACTCTTGCCTCTTGAGTAGGAATAAGAGTGTGAGTGTGGGTGTGGGTGTGCGTATTCCATTAATAAAAACAGTTTTCAAATCACTTTTCCAAGATGTTCACTTGCCCAACTGATTCTATACAGCAAAACTTAGATATTCAAGCCTAGGCAAAATGCATCTTTTTACTTAGACCTTCTCAGGATAATAGCCTTTTTTTTTTTTTAATCCATGAGTCCTCAAGGTAGGATTTCAATCTAGATAAGAGATGTTCACATCACAACCTGACTGAGGAAATATTTGAGATAGTGAGATGTTTTGATGCCTTTGCCATCTCTAATTTCAGAGTTAACTGAGAAAGAGGGGAATATTTTCATAACTGGTTAGTGTTTCCCTTTGATAACTTTAGTGTGGCTTGGATACAATGTCATACTTGCAAGATTTGTAAACATCCTTCTACGTTGATTAATTATTTAATGATTCTCTGAAGGAAACATCATAGTAAAAAGAATCCACTATCCCTCTTAGTCTGGCTCTAGTTTATAAAACTTTTCCATTTATTTTCAAAACATTTGGAATCAACTGATGGATGTGCATCCAATTAAAAACAAACCCAACTAGCCCTGTAATAAAATGAGTAACCTTTTAGTTAATGCAAAGAAAATATTCATGGAAGAAGAGAGGAATATTCTGCAGTAAGATTATATTCTGTAGCAGTTACAAATAGGGAATCTTAACTCCAACTCACTAGGCTCAGTGATGTGGGCAATTCACATCAACTCTTCAGTTGCAAATGACCAAAATAGTAGTATCTACTTCCTAGAGTTTTTGTAGAAATCAAATGAAATTATACAATGTCAAGCCATGTGCCCAGTACTTAATAAATGTTTAATAAATATCACACCAGATTACCACATTACTATGTATGTATTACTCCCAGCTTCAGAAGTTGAGAGTTTCTCTGAGTGTCTGGGAACCAATTCAACCACTTTTACGGTGTCATATGATGTAACGATTACAAGAGAAAACCTAGTTATACTTTCGCAAGTGTGCTAATTAATGTCTTACAAATACTATGGCAATCATAAGAATAAGGTGTTATGAACCAACCTTCAGGAAAACTGCTAGAAATCTACCATGTATCCATGACAACTGTGAATCAATCTCTCTGTCGTGCGTGTGTGTCTGTGAGAGACAGACACACACACACAGAGAATATCACCACTCTGAGGAATTTAAGATATAGTACAAATCTTTTATGAAAACTAGATTATACTCTGAAGCTCAAGGATATCAAAGATTACCACTCAGTACACCAGCTGTGAGCCAGCAGTATCCCTCAGACCAGAAAACCAGAATGAGTGGGAAGGTCACAGGAAGAACAGCAAGATTTCAAATGGGAAACGACAGTAGTTCCCCCTTATCCATGGGGGCTATGTTCCAAGACCTCCAGCAGATGTCTGAAACCACAAATAAACCCTATATATACCGTTTTTCCCATACATACATACCTATGACAAAATTTAACTTATAAATTAGGCACATAAAAAGATGAATAAAATAGAACAATTATAGCAATATACAGTAATAAAAGTTATGTGAATGTGGAGTCTCTCTCACCTCTCCCTGCCTCCCACTTCCCTCCCACCCCCCTTCCCCGTCATCTTATTGTACTGTACTCATCTATTTAAGGACCACGGCTGACCATGGGTAGCAGAAACCATAATGAATAAGGGAGGACGCCTGTATTTAATTTGGGGAGAGTCAGCATTTATTCTAGAGGCAGGCAAGATAATTGGAAAGATCAGTTTTCCCTACAGGAGTATAAAGGGACCATTTAATTTTTACAACATTCCAGGTATTTGACATAACTTTAGCTACTGTTTCTGGGCTCATATTACAGGCCAAATACATACAGGTTTTACTTATACCTTGCAGTAACAGTGAGAGGTGAATATTTTTACTTTACACGTGAGCAAAACTGAACCTCAATAATTTTCCAATGACATAAAACTAATAAAGGCAAAAATCAGATTTTATCCAAGACTGGTTGACTGTGTAGAAAAAGTTAAATCAACGCTAGGTTAATCTGATGCTGCCTAGGAAAATGAACACAGAACCTTATTTTCTGAGAATTAATTAAGAGTTAAGATTATTGTAGAATTTCCTGTCACTCTTATTTGCTATGTAGGACTACTATTAAATTAACTGGGGAGAGGGGCAGAAAGGTAAGATATAGGCTTTTGTCCTATGTGACTCAATGGTATTAAATATGGGTGGGAAATGGATGCTGCAATTTATTTTTTATTTTATTATACTTTAAGTTCTAGGGTACATGTGCCATGTTGGTGTGCTGCACCCATTAACTCATCATTTGCATTAGGTACAACTCCTAATGCTATCCCTTCCCCCTCCCCATAATAGGACCCGGTGTGTGATGTTCCCCTTCCTATGTCCAAGTGATCTCATTGTTCAATTCCCACCTATGAGTGAGAACATGCGGTCTTTGGTTTTCTGTTCCTGCGATAGTTTGCTGGGAATGATGGTTTCCAGCTGCATCCATGTCCCTACAAAGGACACAAACTCATCCTTTTTTTATGGCTGCATACTATTCCATGGTGTATATGTGCCACATTTTCTTAATCCAGTCTGTCACTGATGGACATTTGGGTTGATTCCAAGTCTTTGCTATTGTGAATAGTGCCGCAATAAACATACGTGTGCATGTGTCTTTATAGCAGCATGACTTATAATCCTTTGGGTATAACCCCAGTAATGGGATGGCTGGGTCAAATGGTATTTCTAGTTCTAGATCCTTGAGGAATCACCACACTGTTTTCCACAATGGTTGAACTAGTTTACAGTCCCACCAACAGTGTAAAAGTGTTCCTATTTATTTCTCCACATCCTCTCCAGCACCTGTTGTTTCCTGATTTTTTAATGATTACCATTCTAACTGGTGTGAGATGGTATCTCATTGTGGTTTCTTCATGTCAAGTAAACCACACTAATTTTGGCTGTTGTCCTAGCAGCTATATGGAGCACATTTGGGTGAGAGGCATGTGAAGCTCTGTATTTCGGTTGCTTCTGGGCCATCCAATGATACAAAGATTCTATGACAGTGTATCTCCTGCCTTGTATCCTTCTGTACAGTTAAAAGTAAATGTTAGAGATTAAATTCTATTGCATCTGTGAGTATAATTGCCAATTTTATTTCCTTACAACTACAGTAACAGTGCAGGCTCCAAAGTTCATTATGTCCTATTAATAAAAGTTGTGTATCTGGCTAAAATACAAACTGTTTAGCAAAACCAACCCTAGATAAATGGTAAGTAAATTCAACCTATTTATGGCATTAATATTAGAGATCATAAAATTAAGCCATTTGCTTATTTCAAGTGGATTTATGGAATTAGACTTATATTTTGAAAACTATTATTTTACCATCATTTTAATTGTTTTTCCCTTGTTAGTCCTTAGTTATTATTAAAAGTTCTTCTAGAATATTTCTTTATCAGCTGTGCCAATGAAAGACATTTTTATTGGCTGCAAAAAGCATCATCAAACCTCAGATAGCAGAACACAGTGATGTTAATTAGTAACAAGATGAGAGAGGCAGGCAAAAGAAGAAATAAATTAAAGAACAAAGAGTCAGGTATCACCTCTGCAAACAGCTCCTCCTCACCTGGGCAACCCTTGGTGGAAACTGTTTGAGTCAGAGTACCATTCTATCACAAACATGTCCGTGAAGCAATAAACAGAAGAAAGAATGAAGAGAGAGAACTGTGCAGACAGGAGATAAGGCAAGTTTCTTAATCCTAAAGAGAATGTTTTGATGGCCAGTCTTATGTGACAGCTAGTCTATTTTTATCTGTGGATGAACAATTTCTCATTAGCAACAGAACTGTTAGCAATAAGCAATACTCCAGAAACTGAAGACATGAACAGCAGGCTTAGTCATTTTTTAAGGAAGAAAATGCTAGAAGTCTAAACAAACACTGGGACAACAGATTCTGGATCTTATCCTTTAAAAGGGCGTATATCTCACAAAAACAAGTGTTCTATTGTAGTTGTTTCTATATTAGCTGCAGGATACTCTTACTTACTGAGCTTCTAAAAATTGCTGATTTTACAGCCCATCCTCAGTGAAATAAAATACTAGTTTCAATCCCAATGCTGCCATAAAGCTTCCGTAACTGATTTTATTGGACAGTCCTGTGAGAAATAACACAGACTTTAAAGAGATAATCCTGGATTTGATTCTAACTCAGTTATCTATTGGCTGTGTGATCTTGATTTTAATAAAGCTCTCGGAGCCTCAGTTTTTTCCATTTATAAAATAAGGATGAACTTTCCTGGAATTGTTGTGTACAAGACGTAAGATAAAGTATGGAAATTATCTAGAACAAGACTGCCCTACTTAAACTTTTGCACTCTTCTACCAAAAGGAACTTTGCAAATTTGAGTTTATATCACTGATGATAAGTTAGAATAAATGTAGGGGGAAAATATGCTTTGATTTGAAGCAAAAGTTTATTCAGCAATATTGATATCTCACAGGAATGGTATTACAGGATAATTATTTCCAAAAAGTAAAAACACTGGTTTCAACCACCTTATTCAATTGTAATAATATATAAAATTCCTAATAATTTAATAGTTTTAACAGTTTTCTCACTTTTCAACTGGATAGCATATGATCCACTAACCCAACACGATTGCCGTAAGACAAAAAATCTGGGGCTTCAGAATGACTGAACTGATGGATCTGTTACTCACCTCTTCCATGGAGAGGAACCAAAGTACCCAGTACATAATCATATACTTTGAATATATTAACTAAGAGAGAACATTAAAATTCAACAGGGAAGCAATGAAAAGCACTAACAGCAAGGAAAAAGAAGGAAATGATGCAGTCTATCCAGCTGCAATTGGCTAGGAGCCTGGAGAGACTCCCTAATACGGGGAGAGAATTAGATACACAGGGGTCCACATTCTTGTACAAGACTCTTACAATGCTAGCCAAGGGAGAGTCCCTCAACCCATGTGGGCCTGCAAACTAACACACAGCTGTCTAGATACTGTGCAAAGGCATCACTTCACAGAAGCCCATGCTGGGTCCCACAAACTTCAGAGTCCTAAGCAGCTGCAACATGGCTTGGTTTTGAGAGCCCAGCCCCCACCAGTCAATGTCCTGACAGGACTAAACATCTCCCATATCTCCACATTCCTGGAGTCTCAATGATATTTCCCACCCATGGCTGCAGCTGCTGGGGCCAAGGCAGGAAACACTGGCAGCAACCCTTCCCTCCCCAACAAAGGGGTGGCCACACAACTTCATGCACACTGAAGACAAATTCCACTGCCTGAAAATGCTGTCACTGTGAACTGCTGTGGAGTTGAGACACAAGTGATGCACAGGCTACCCAGCCAACTGCTTGTGGCCGCTCCCGAGGAAAGCAACCTTACCCTTTCCAGTAGCAGGGCCACAGTGTAGCCAACACTGCCTTCCACCTGAGCATTGCACAAGGGATCTGGGGAGCATCTTGCCCCTCGACTACAACAACCAATGGTTGCATGCACCACCAGGAGTCCTGAGGACAGGTCTTCCCAGCCCTGCTCTTCCAAATTCCCCAGTACATGAAAACTTGTCTAGAGACCTGGAAATCTCCCAGCCTAGTTTACCACCATTGGCACCTGACTAGTCTTCCTGGGGCCTGAATTTGGACCCACTCAACCTTCCACTACCACCAAAGCTAGCATCAACCTACATACACCATCTGCAGGCCTAGAAACTGGCTTGCCAGTTGCATTCACCACCACCACCAGCATGAACTGCTTGCGTTCCAGAGGGTTGGACCCCTCCCACTACTGCCGTTACCCACACCATGCTTGCTGCCCTGGGACTGGGAACCTGTGTACCCAACCCAGCCCACCTATGCTTTTCTTGACAAACCAACCAAGCCACCTATAGGCCAAAGGGTTGGCCTGCCTGGACAGACTAACATCAATGCCAATGTACACTGCTCTGAGGCCAGGCATGCTCAACCCACCAATGCCACCACTGGGGCCTAAAGACTGGCCCGCTTGGTGTCCCAGTCACCAGCAAAACTTCATCATAGCTTCTGCTAACAACTGCACCCCTAAGCTACTGAGGAAGTTACAGACACCATACTGTTTACATTCAAAGAAATCATACAGGAACTAAACTACTATATACATTCAGAATCAAAGCCAAAGTTTGAAGAGTAGACTAGATAAAACAGAAGAATTTCAGAACGTGAAAACAGGTCTTTTAAGATAACCTACTCAAACAAAAAATAACAAAATTTTTTTTTTTTAATGAACAAAACCTATGTGACATATATGGCACCATGAAGTCATGAAATGGTTGCAGTTTTTATGTCCTACAAGGTAAAGGAAAAACTAAAGGTTTAGAAAGCCTATTTAACAAAGTAATAGATGAAATCTTCCCAAGTCTAGCAAGAGATTTAGACATCCAGATACAGGATGCTGAAAGATCTAAAAAGGGATATAATTCAAAAATGTCTTCTCTATGGCACATTACAGCCAAACTCTCAAAAGTCAAAGACAAAAAGAATTCTAAAAACAGCAAGAGAAAAGCACCTAGCCACTTATAAAGAAACCTCCATCAGATTAACAGTGGATTTCTCAGAAGAAACCTTACAGGGCAGAAAAGAACGGGATGTTATATTAAACATGCTGAAAGAAACCAACTGCCAGCCAAGGATACTCTACCCGGCCAAGTTATCCTTCATAAATCAAGGAGAAATAAAATAGTTCCTAGACAAGTGAAAGCTGCGGAAATTTATCACCACGATACTGGCCTTACAAGAAACATTTAAGGGAGTCCTATACCTGGAAGTGAAAGAATGGCAACTACCATTATGAAAACACATAAAAATATAAAAACTAGTACAGCAAACACACAAAAAAATGAATAAAAATTACTCAAATGTTACCACTACAGAATACCACACTATAATGATGAGAGAAAAAAAGAACAAAAAATATTCAAAACAACTATAAATCAATTAATAAAATGAAAGGAATAAGCCCTCACGTGTCAGTAATAATGTTCAATGTAAATTGATTAAACATTCCACATCAAAGATTTAAAATGGCAGAATGGATTAAAAAATGCATAACCCAAAAATATGCTGCCTAAAATAAACCTATTTCACCTGTAAAGACCCATATAGATTTGAAGTAAAGGGATGGAAAAGGTTATTTTATGCAAACCAAAGACAAAGGTGAGCAGCAGTAGCTATGCTTACATAAAACAGACTTTCAGTCAAAAACAGTAAAAAGAAACAATAAGGTCATTATATAACGATAAAGGGATAAGTTTAGCAAGAGTATATAACAATTCTTAACATACATACATGCAACACCAGAGCTCCCAGATATATAAAGCAAGTATTAGATCTAAAGGGAGAGCTAGATGCCAATACAGTAATACCTGAGGACTTCAATACCCCTCTCAGCATTAGATCATTTAGAAAAAAAAAAAAAAAAAACAACCTTGGACTGAAATTGCTCCTTAGACCAAATAGACCTAACAGACACTTATAGGACAATTCATTCAACAGTCATACACACTTTTTTTTTCTCATAAGCACACAGAACATTCTTCAGGATAGACCATATGTTATGACAGAATATGCCTTAATGAATTTATAAAACATCAAAATCATCTCAAGTATCTTTTCAAAACACAAAGAAATAAGAAAAAGAGAAAGTTTGGAACCTGTACAAAAGCATGGAAATTGAACAACGTCTTCCTGAATCACCTTTGGGTCAAGGAAGAAAATTGAGGAAATGTTTTCAAAAAATTATTGAAACAAATGAGTATCAAAATATAATAAAACCTACAGGATATGGCAAAAGCAGTGCTAAGAGGGATGTATACAGAAAAAATGCTCACATCAAAAATGTTGAAGTATTTCAAACAATCTAACAATGTACTTCAAGGAGCTAGTCAAAGAAAAAAAAAACAAACCCAGAATTAGTAGGATGAAAATCCTAAAAATCAGAGCAAAACTCCAGAAAATAGAGAGTAAAAAAAAAACAAATATCAATGAAATGAAAAGTTTGATTTTTGAAAAGATGAAAATAAAGCACTTGCTAGACTAACCAAGAAAAAAAAGACTCAAAATCATAAATGAAGATGGAGACATTACAACTGATACCATACATAGGAAAAGTTCAGAGACTATAATGATCAACTGTAAACTAATAAACTAAAAATCTAGAGGAAATTTATAAATTCCTGGACACATACAACCAACCATGGTCGAATCAAGAAGAAATAGAAAATCTGAACAGACCTGTAATTAGTAATGAGCTTGAATCAGTAATATTAAAAAGTTTCCCAACAAAGTCCAGGACCAGATGTTTTTACTGCTGAATTCTACCAAACTTTACCAATTCTCCTATAAGTGTTCCAAAAAAAATTGAAGAGGAAGGAATTCCCCCTATCTCATTCTATAAAGCCAGCATTACCCTGATGCCAAACCCAGAAAATTATGCAACAAAAACTACAGGCCAATATCCCTGATGAACACTGATGTAGAAATTCTCTACAAAATGCTAGCAAAATCCAATAGAATATAAAAATGTATCGTCAAGTGGAATTTATCCCAATGATACACCATACATAAATCAATAAATATGATATATTACATCAAGAGAATGAAAAACAGAAAACATCCTTTCAATAGACACAAAAGAACCTTTCATAATATTTAACATCCTTTCATGATAAAAACTCTCAACAAATTAGGCATACAAAAAAAACATGTATTAACATAATAAAGACCATATATGACAAACCTACAAGTAATATCAAACTGAATGGGGAAAAGCTGAAAAACGTTTCCCTATAAAACTGGAACAAGACAAGGATGCCCACTTTCAGCACTCTTTTTCAACATACTACTGAAAGTCCTAGCCAGAGATATCAAGTAAGAGAAAGAAATACAGGCATCCCAACAGGAGAAATCGTTGTCCAATTATTGCTCTTTGCTAATAATTTACAGCTAGAAAAAGCTAAACCTTCACCAGAAAGCTCTCAGATCTGATAAATAAATTTAGTAAAGTTGCAGGATACAAAAATCAACACACAAAATTCAGTAGCATTTCTATATACCAATAATGAACTGGCTGAGGAAGAAATCAAGAAGGCAAACCTATTTACAATGGCTGGAAATAATACCTAGGAATAAATTTAACACAGGAGGGAAAGATCCATGTAAAATACAAAACACTGACAAAACAAATTGAAGAGTACACCAATAAATGGAAAGTCATTCCACGTTTATGGGTCAGAAGAATTAATGTTATTAACATGATCATTCTACTCAAAGCATTCTACATTGAATAATGCAGTTGCTATCAGAATACAGAAATGGAAAAATAGTGATCATAAAATGTGTATGGGACCAGAAGAGTCTGAATAGCCAAACCAATCCTGAGCAAAAAGAACAAAGTTTTATGAATCACACTACTTGACAAAACAGCAAGGTGCTGGTACAAAAACAGACATATAGAACAACGGAATAGATTAGAAAACTCAGAATTAAATCCACTTATTTACACCCAACTTATTTTTGACTAAAGCATCAAGAACATACATTGGGGGAAAGGACGTCCTCCTCAAATGGTGCTGAGAATTGGATTGTCAGATGCACAAGTATGAAGCTGGATCCCTGTCTCTCACCATATTAGAGAAATCAGCTCAAGATGGATTAAGGATTTAAAGGTAAGACCAAAAACTGAAACTACAAGAGGTAAACATAGGGAAAACAAGGCAGAACTTGGTCTAGGCAAAGATCATATGGTTACGACCTCGGAAGCACAGGCAACAAAAACAAAAATAGGTAAATGGGACTGTAATAAATGAAAGAGCTTCTGTACAACAAAGGAAGCAACTCAAAAGAGTGAAGAGACAACCTGCTGAATGGGAGAAAATATTTGTAAACTATTCAGACAAGAGACTAATATCTAGGATATACAAGGATCTCAAACAATTTGACAGTAAAAATAAAATCACATTAAAATAGACAAAGGACATGAATAGATGTTTCTCAGAAGACAAATGACCAATGGGTATATGAAAAAATGCTCAACATCACTAATCATTAGGGAAATGCAAATCAAGCCATGATCAATTATCATCTTGTCCCAGTTAGAATGACTATTAAAAAGACAAGAAAATAACAGATGTTGATGAGGTGCAACGAAAAGGGAACTCTTAATACGTTGTTGTAGTTCAAAATATAAGTTAGTATAGCCACTATTGAAAACAGTATGGAGGAGATTTCTCAAAAAACTAAAAATAGAAATACGATAAGTGTCAGCAATCCCACTAATAAGTATTTATGTAAAGGGAAAGCAATCATATACTTTTCTAACTATCAGGAAAAATATATGCATGGCATACCCGTACTTTCATGTTTATTGAGGCACTACTTATAATAGCAAATTAAGTGTCACTTAGAGAACAAACAGATAATGTGTTACATATACACAGTGGAATACTCTTCATCCATCTGCACCAACATGAATGAAACTGCAGGTTATTAAGTGAAACAATCCAGGCAAAGATAAACAGATTTTACATGTTCTTACTCATATATAGGTGTAAAAAACAGTTGTTCTCATGGAAACCGAGAGTATAGTATACGAGAGGCTAGGAAGGGTAGGAAGGGAATATAGAGAGGGGTTATTTAATAGGTACAAACATATAGTTGGTTGAAAAGTATATATTCTAATGTTCAACAGTAGAAAGGGGTGACTAGAGTTAGCAACAATATGATGTACATTTCAAAGTAGCTGAGAGAACTTGAAATGTTCACAGCACATAAAAATGATAAATACTCAAAGTAATGATACCCCAAACACACTGACTTGACCGTTACACATTCAGGGCATGTAGCAAAGTATCACATGTACATATATGTAAAATGTTATGTATCAATAAAAATGTTCTAAAAAGAGAATAAATCTAACAGGATAGCTTATTACTTTAAAATAAAATCACCAGACAACTGTAAAGCTTCTGGTTTCCCTCTGCAAGAAATAAATCCTATTGTATGAGAATTAAATTTCCCTAAGATTTAAATGGCATCAACCAAGACTTTAGAGTTTATCATTATTTTACTCAAATAGTCTTCTAAAATAGTATGTTTTCATTATTTTATATTCCGGCTATAAAACGTCACATGCATTTTATACATAGAAATTATTTCTTTGGAAAACATATGTACCAACCTAATATCTATTTTCCCAGTACCCAGTTTTGTGGTTTTTGGCTATTCATTTGCAGGTTCTGTGATGTCTTACTTTTTTTTTTTTTGTGGGGTGGGGAGCAGGATCTCGCTCTTTTGCCTAGGTTGGAGTGTCATGGCACAATCATAGCTAACCACAGCCTTGAACTCCGGGCCTAAAGCAATTCTCCTGCCTTGGCCTCCCAATGTGCTGGGATTACAGGTGTCAGCCATTGCACTCAGCCCTGTGATATCACTTATAATTATTTATGAAACACAGTTAACTCCATTTTGAAGACAGTGAAGTAAATTTTCCAACTATCAGCAAAATATACATTACGCTCAAACATTATCACCGACTTAAAATCACGTAGAAAATTTTAAACTACTTATGCCATTTTATTCTCATTTACCATCATTATTAGAATAGTCAAAATGCTTTTGCCAAGGCAATATTCTGCGGTAAGCAACACAGATATCAACTACAGAACATTTTTCTGAATCAAACCTAATATCTCATGTATTTCTGCATAGCTGAAATTCAATAAAATTAACTAATATCAATAAATGTTTTAATATATTTTCTTTAGTCTCATGAACTCATTGTGATGATATACCTAGGAAAACCAGCCACAAAATATCTATTATATACCATTTAGCATTAGAACCTCATGGCTGCATTTCTCATTATTTAAATAATTTATTAATGTCTTGTCAATCACTCAAAAATCATTTAATGTCACTGTATAGGCCAAAAATGTTATATTTCCCCCATAATTAGAAAAAAAAAAAAGTTGGGAAAATAATCCTGGTAAGGCAACTAAAGAGATTCTCAGTTATCTAGGTAAGAATTATATTTAAGTGTTTCTGAACAAATTTGGCATAGAACCTAACCCATAATGCAAATCTTCAATCACATGATTATAGTTCATTATTTAAATTCCCCAAATGAGTAAGAAGCTCTTACTTAAGCATACTTTAACAAATGAGTTCCTAGGTGAGCTAGATATCATAAATTGGCTATTTTCCATAAAGTTAAAATGGTGACAAATCATAGAAGAATGTGAAAGACTGGTAGAAAATACCACAATTTGTTATAAAGCGTAAATTCAGGCCAGGTGCGTGCACACACAAATACCATATTTAATATTTTTCAGGTCTCTGTTATCTAAGTAGGTGAATTTGGGACAGTTACATGCCATTATTTATCATCTAAACAACTGAAATGGATAAGGAGAACAAAAATTGCTTTCATTTATTAGTGATTGGTTCCAATTGCCCAGAAAATACTCAGTTTTTTATGGTATCTGAACTGAGAAAAATGTAGAAGACAGAACATCAAGCGAACACATAGGAATACTCTCATGTCTCTTCTTTTAGGCCACTGGGAAATACGTGTTAACATTTATGTCTTAATTTTTGTCATGAAGAGCAATTTCAAGGTTCTCCATCAGGGAAGAGGAAGTTGCTACAATAATATCTGAATGTTAATATAGTCATCTGTATCATACCTATTTGGTATATATTACTTTGTCATCAAAAAGGCAATGACCATTTTTCATTCATATAAGTGCCAGTGAAATATTTTCTTAAATACTTAGGAAATACATTTTCAACTGCCGAGTTTTACTCTGGAGTGCCTGAAATATTTACAGTAATAATTTCTAGTTGAAATACCATATATAGAGAAGGAACACCAATATATTGCAATTGCATTAGATTTTCTGAAAACAAGGTACTAGAGGTTCTGAAAACAAGGTTCTAGAAAAAAAAAAACTCAATGTTACAAAACGAGTGTTTATGTTCACAAAAATATTTATTTAAATGAACTCTAATCCTCCTGAGAATTAACCCTCTCAATTTTAACCAGTGTAAACTACTTATTAACATTTCTTGCCATTATGGTATCAAAATATGATGATTACAGCAGAGGTGGTAAAAAGTTAAAACAGCCCTTGGTTCAGTCAACTGATACCAAACCCAACATAAGAGGCCTTAAAGATATTCTTCTCTTTTATAGCAAATTCTATATATCTCTCCATGATTATTTTTATAGGTTAAAATCGTGCATGCATACAAAGTCAAGTCTGAAACCATTCACTCCAGGAGTAAAACTTTCCAATAGGCAGAGCTAATTCTTGGAAAACGCGGCTATAAAAACAACTGAAGAGTGATGCAGGAATTAGCCGAGCAGAAAATAGAATCCATGTCACCATTCTCAGGAAGTCAAAATAAAGTGGATTAAAACCAAACCCTAACTGGTTTGTAAATGCCATTTTGAGGATACAAAAATTTCTCTCGAGTCCTAGTCTTCTTTCTTTTTTGGTCAAATGTGACTGTCATTATTCATTTTTGTTCTAAAGTTACCCTGATAAATAAGAGCATTTCCATATCATATTTCATACCCTAAATGGAAATGACTTTCTACACTAATATTCAAAAGACATCTAGAACAGATGCAATGTTTTATCCCTGATTTTATTTTTTTTTAATTTCTTTAAAGAGGACATCCTCACTTTGTTATTCACAAGGGAAAGCTTACAAAGCACTCTCAATACAGGGAGGTTTTTTTTTTTTTTGGACTGGCAAAGAAACCAATACGTTTGAAACCCAGAGAAACAAACAATGTATAGGAAAACCCACGACCAACGCATGTAGAGTGTACTATCTTATAGAGAAATCATAATGGCAAGTGAATTTGTCTGATTCACAAAAGAATATTTTTAAGGAGATATACCTATTATCTGGGAGCATAAACATACATAATTTATTAAGTTTACCCTAGATGTACTTATTTTTGCATATGCTAACATTTAAACACACTAGAAACAGCTCCTGAAATCGCTTATGCTAATGCCTACTGCTACTCATTTTAAAAGGCAATTCCACTTAAAACCAAACCTCAGGCCTCAAAACACCAGTTAAGGCCAAACAAAGTATATCGAATTCTATATATGAAATTATACAATGTTTCAATGACTTCTTAATTTATAAAGCAATTCCATCAACAAAGCATATGTTTAAAATTCTCAAAGCATTATTTGGCAGTTATTTTTTAAACCAAATATAGCTTCAATCCCCCAAAAATAAAATTCTCCCCAAATGTTTCATTATTCTCCTAAGGAGCATAACAGATTTAAAATGAAATTTCTTTGGAGATTAGCCGACATCATGCATAAGCTAAAGAACCAATATCTGGTTAAATAAAAATATGAACATCACAAAAGCAATTACTATACAGGCATGAATCATGAATTTTGCCTGGAAAATCTACTGAAGAGAGTGTTCTAAGTCTGAGACTTCAAGAGATGGTATTCTGTCTTTTGTGACTAAGAAATCAGTAAATAAAAATTCTTATGATTTACTTAATACTTATTTTTTTCTTTGAATCATCACTGAGATTATCTCTTGAAAAATGCTGGGCAAAAATGTATAAATGTGTATTTGGGGGTTTCCCTAACAATGGCAAGAATTCGCATATTTTAAAAATACAAGACTTACGCTGAATCCTCATCTCATTTACAGCCATAAGTAAACTTTAAGAAACTTTTTATTACATTATACTTTAAGTTTTGGGATACATGTGCAGAATGTGCAAGTTTGTTACATAAGTATACACATGCCATGGTGGTTTGCTACACACATCAACAAACTAACACAGGAACAGAAAACCAAACACTGCATGTTCTCACTCATAAATGGGAGTTGAACAACGAGAACACATGGATGCAGTGGAACATCACAGACTGGGACCTTTTGTGGGGTGGGGAGCTAGGGGAGTGATAGCATTAGGGGAAATACCTAACACAGATGACAGGTTGATGGGTGTCTTTCCCACTTTCTCCTGTGGGCATTTAGTGCTATAAATTTCCCTCTGAACACTGCTTTAGCTGTGTCCCAGAGATTCTGGTACATTGTATCTTTGTTCTCATTGGTTTCAAAGAACTTCTTTATTTCTGCCTGAATTTCATTATTCACCCAGTAGTCATTCAGGAGCAGGTTTGTTCAGTTTCCATATAGCTGTGTGCTTTTGAGTTTCTCAATCCTGCCTTCTAATTAGATTGCACTGTGTCCTGAGAGACTGTTATGATTTTCATTCTTTTGCATTTGCTGAGGAGTGTTTTACTTCCAATTATGTGATCAATTTTAGAATAAGTGTGATGTGGTACTGAGAAGAATGTACATTCTGTTGATTCAGGGTGGAGACTTCTGTAGATGTCAATTAGGTCTGCTTGGTCCAGAGCTGAGCTCAAGTCCTGAATATCCTTGTTAATTTTCTGTCTTGTTGATCTAATATTGACAGTGGGGTGTTAAAGTCTCCCACCATTATTATGTGGGAGTCTAACACCCCAGTGGTGCCTGGAACACCAGCGAGACAAACATTCACTCCCCTGGAAAGGGGGCTGAAACCAGGGAGCCAAGTGGTCTATCTCAGCAGATCCAGCCCCCACGGAGCCCAGCAAGCTAAGATCCACTGGCTTGTAATTCTCGCTGCCAGCACAGCAGTCTGAAGCTGACCTGAGGCTCCAGCTTGGTGGAGGGAGGGGCGTCCACCATTACTGAGGCCTGAGTAGGCCGATGTCCCCTCACAGTGTAAACAAAGTCGCTGGAAAGTTCAAACTGGGCAGAGCCCACTGCATCTCAGCAAAGCCACTGTAGCCAGACTGCCTCTCTAGATTCTTCCTATCTGGGCAGGGCATCTCTGAAAGAAAGGCAGCAGCCCTAGTCAGGGGCTTATAGATAAAACTCCCATCTCTTTGGGACAGAGAACCTGGGGGAAGGGGAAGGGGGAGGGGAAGGGGCAGCTGTGGGCACAGCTTTTGCAGACTTAAACGTCCTTGTCTGCTGGCTCTGAAGAGAGCAGCGGATCTCCTAACACAGCACTCAAGCTCTGCTAAGGGACAGACTGCCTTTCTCAAGTGGGTTGACTCCCGTGCCTACTGACTGGGACATGCCTCCCAGCAGGGGTTGACAGACACTTCATACAGGAGAGCTCCAGCTGGCATCTGGCAGGTGCCCCTCTGGGACGAAGCTTCCAGAGGAATAAACAGGCAGCAATCTTTGCTGTTCTGCAGTCTCTGCTGGGGATACCCAGGCAAACAGGGTCTGGAGTGGACCTCCAGCAAGCCCCAGCAGACCTGCAGCAGAGGGACCCGTTAGAAGGAAAACTAACAAACAGAAAGGAACAGCATCAACATCAACAAAAAGGACATTCACACAAAAACCCCATCTGAAGTTCACCAACATCAAAGACCAAAGGTAGATGAATCCACAAAGATGAGGAAAAACCAGCACAAAAAGGCTGAAAATTCCAAAGAAGAGAACACTTCTTCTCCTCCAAAGGATCACAACTCCTTACCAGGAAGAGAACAAAACTGGACGGAGAATGAGTTTGACGAATTGACAGAAGTAGGCTTCAGAAGGGTGGGTAATAAACTCCAAGCTAAAGAAGCATGTTCTAACCCAATGCGAGGAAGCTAAGAACCTTGAAAAAAGGTTAGACAAATTGCAAACCAGTTTAGAGAAGAACATAAATGACCTGATGGAACTGAAAAACACAGCACAAGAACATCATGAAGCATATACAAGTATCAATAGCTCAATCAAGCAGAAGAAAGAATATCAGAGATTGAAGATCAATTTAATTAAATAAAGTGTGAAGAGAAGATTAGAGAAAAAAGAATGAAAAGCAATGAACAAAGCCTCCACAAGATATGGGACTATGTGAAAAGACCAAACCTAGGTTTGATCGGTATACTGGAAAGTGATGGCAAGAATGGAACCAAGTTGGAAAGCATTCTTCAGGATATTATCCAGGAGAACTTTCCCAACCCAGCAAGACAGCCCACCATTCAAATTTAGGAAATACAGAGACCACCACAAAGATACTCCTCAAAAAGAGCAACCCCAGCACACATAATTGTCAGATTCACCAAGGTTGAAATGAAGGAAAAAATGTTAAGGACAGCCAGACAGAAAGGTCGGCTTACCCACAAAGGCAAGCCCCTCAGACTAACAACAGATCTCTCTGCAGAAACCCTATAAGCCAGAAGAGAGTGGGAACCAATACTCAACATTCTTAAAATAATTTTTAACTCAGAATTTCATATCCAGTCAAACTAAGCTTCATGAGTGAAGGAGAAACAGAATCCTTTACAGACAAGCAAATGCTGAGAGATTTTGTCACCACCAGGCCTGCCCTACAAGAGCTCCTTCAGGAATCACTAAATATGGAAAGGAAAAACCAGTACTAGCCAGTGCAAAAGCATACCAAATTGTAAAGACCATCAACACCATGAAGAATCTGCATGAACTAATAAGCAAAATAATCAGCTAGCATCACAATGACAGGATCAAATTTACCTATAACAATATTAACCTTAAATGTAAATGGGCTAAATGCTCCAGTTCAAAGACACAGACTGGCAAACTGGATAAAGAGTCAAGACTCATCGATGTGCTGTATTCAGGAGTGCAATCTCACATGCAAAGACACACATAGGCTCAAAATAAAGGGATGGAGGAAGATTTACCAAGCAAGTGGGAAGCAAAAAAAAGCAGGGGCTGCAATCCTAGTCTCTGATAAAATAGACTTTAAACCAACAAAGATAAAAAATGACAAAGAAAGTCATTACATAATGGAAAAGGGATCAATGCAATAGGAAGACCTAACTATCCTAAATATATATGCACCCAATACAGGAACACCCAGATTCATAAAGCAAGTTACCAGAGACCTACAGAGAGACTTAGATTCTCACACAGTAATAGTGGGAGACTTTAACACCCCACTGTCAACATTAGACAGATCAATGAGACAGAAAATTAACAAGGATGTTCAGGACTTAAGAGACATCTACAGAAGTCTCCACTCCAAATCAACAGGACATACATTCTTCTCAGCACTACCTCACACTTGTTCTAAAATTGATCACATAATTGGAAGTAAAACACTCCTCAGCAAATGCAAAAGAACGAAAATCGTAACAGCCTCTCAGACCACAGTGCAATCAAATTAGAACTCAGAATTAAGAAACTCACTCAAAATCACACAACTACATGGAAACTGAACAACCTGCTTCTGAATAACTACTGGGTAAATAACAAAATTCAGGCAGAAATAAAGAAGTTCTTTGAAACCAATGAGAACAAAGATACAATGTACCAGAATCTCTGGGACACAGCTAAAGCAGTGTTTAGAGGGAAATTTATAGCACTAAATGCCCACAGGAGAAAGTGGGAAAGATCTAAAATCAACACCCTCACATCACAATTGAAAGAACTAGAGAAGCCAGAGCAAACAAATCATAAGCTAGCAGAAGACAAGAAATAACTAAGATCAGAGCAGAACTGAAGGAGACAGAGACATGAAAAAAATCAATGAATTCAGGAGATTTTTTTTTTGAAGAGATTAACAAAATAGACCCCTAGACAAATAAGGAAGAAAGGAGAGAAGAATCAAATAGACACAATAAAAAATGATAAAGGGGATATCACCACTGATCCCACAGAAATACAAACTACCATCAGAGAATACTATAAACACCTCTACGCAAGTAAACAAGAAATCTGTTTAATTGATAGGATGCTCTTTGAATTGGAAGAGTCCATAAATAGAAAGGCTTTACAGATCTGAGATTGTACTGGCAAAATGAGACCATAAGCAGTGGCTGGATCTTCATTAATCAGTCCATATTTCATATTACATTTTGTTGATTTTAAATTGTTGAAGTTTGGAACAGTAAAATGGTGACCTTATAGGCTATACAGTATACATTTCTACATATACTTCCCAGTTAGGAGAGCATGTGGAGTTAGGTATACCAGACTCTTTTAGCTATAAAATACACTATTCATGTACCTGACTTTTTCTGATTACAGGCTCGTCAATGTACTTTTAAAAATTGTTTTTATTTACTTAAATTTTTTGCGGGTAGTGTATATACATAGGTGTATATATTGACCTATTTTCTGATTATCATGTGGACGCCCATTTAGGCACTCCTATTCCGTAAGTTCAAAGGAGTACTAGAAGTCAAAAGCCATTTTGTCACTTAATAAGAAAAATATCTATTTTAAACCTTCTCCTACTGTTTTATGAAAGGGTAGGACACACACAAGAATAACTAGAGTATACACCCCAATGATGGGAACTGACCGCCATATGTGATTCCATAAAAAACAAAAACATATTAACAGACTTATCTTTCAAAATCATACACTATAGCTCTTTATCCTCAGGGGTTGAAGTCCATATTTTCATTACGCCTGCCCTTTCTACCTCACTGAACTAAGAGAAAACATACAAATGTGCACTAGGAGTCAATAGTAAAGTAACCCTCCCCTATACTGCAAACTAAAGACATAGGATTAATACAGTTTCTCCCTTAGAGCTAAAAGCAGGGACAGGAGGTACACTATCATGTACAGAAGCAATAAAAAGGGGTTACAACATTCAATGCTCAGCCATGCATTATCCAAAGGAGAAGAAACATTTTGAATCAACTTAATCCGATTCCAACTTCACAAACATTTGTGTTATTATAATTTGCTTTCCCAAGTACATTTGCTTATCAAAAGCAATATATTTGTCAATCGTGAGTATTCTGCTACTTGTTATATCTCATTTAAAATTACTGAATTTCCATTTTTATTTATCTATCACTTTTTAAGCTTATTTAAAGTTAACTCCTCCCACCCCAATATGGATCTGCTAGATGATCTGAGGCAATCAGGCTTCTGTGTCTGCAAAACTGAGGACTAAGATTCTGGTTGATAATACATTCACTGGCAAACGGCTATCTTCTGGGTCATTTTTGAGCTTTTCTTGATGGGACCTACCATCAATATTGAAAGATCTCCTGTTTTAGAATTGATGAAATTGATTCTATATTCAAAAAAACATTTAATTATCAGCTTCTATTATAGAACAGCTTCTACCCAAATATCATCTTCAATCCCACTGACTTCACTTTTCCAACTTCTGATTTACAGTGTTGTAAAGCCTTAAGAATTGAGAACAGAGGCTACAATTTCAAAATTGGCATGGCAAAAGTGTACTTCATGGGCAAGCAAAAGAGTAGAGGTCACAATGTTATTATCCCTGTCATTGCTATCTCTGGAAGGTATGACTATGTAGCACCAGAGATAAGAGTCAACATTATTTAAGTGTAATATAGTAAAAACATAAATACATTTCTGCCTATCAACTAAAGAAGCAGAAAATGAATAACCATCCAACAGAGGATCTCCCCAGAGTGAAAAATTACAACAGAAGTAGTGGCAGGAATAGATTTCCTGATTTAAATAGTAAACTATGTTGCCTTTTATAGAGTATATGAATGAAATTGGCAAGAGGAGCTAATTAATTATAGCTGATTACTCTATCAAATCTCTTGGTAGCATAAGCAAAACATTAACTTTTTATAATTATTTGGAGTCGATACACTCCAAATGCAGTGTGCTGCATCCATAGGGCATATACATTTTAAAGGCTTTTTTCCTCAAAGTCTTCACCGCAATTTTAGATACTGGTATTTTGAGAACTAGAATTAAATAAGACAATTCATAATATAGTGCAAGAAAGCAGAACATTTTAAATATATCTAGAGTACTGGAAAACTTAAGATATGCAGTTTTGTATTTTGTGTAGAAATGACAAGTCTCGGATGAAAACATTAAACTCTACTATACTAAAAGCAGTGGTAGTCCAGAAATTTACCAACCTTCAGGATCGAGTAGTTTCTCTATGCCTAATTGATATCTGGCGATGTTGAATGCATGTTCCAGTCGCTGTGTGGCTGACTGCTGGCAAACCACACTATTCCAATCAAACAGGTCTGGCCTAAAACACATACATATACACACATACACAAAGACAAATATAAATCAATCTAGAATGTTCCATGAGATTTACTTCCATGCTTAATTTTCATTGACAACCCATGCCCCATAGTCCTTAAGGCTTGAGTGTAATTCATTTACCCTTCAAAACGTTTCTATTTAAACAAGTTGTAATTTTAATTGAAAATCTTGTTGGGTGTGGTGGCTCATACCTGTAATCTCAACACTTTGGGAGATGGAGGCAGGCAGATCCTTTGAGCCCAGAAGTTCGAGACCAGCCTAGATAATTTGGTGAAACCTTGTCTCCACAAAAAAAAAAAAAGAAAGAAAAGAAAAACTAGCTGGGTGTGGTGTCACATGCCTACAAGTTCCAGCTACTCAGGAGGAGGTTTAGGTGGGAGGATCACCTGAGCCCAGGAAGATTGAGGGTGCAGTGAACCATAATCGTGCCACTGCACTCTAGCCTGGGCAACAGAGTGAGACCCTGTCTCAAAAAAATTGCTGAGGTTGTATACTTAAACACATACAACGTTTGTATTGTTAATTATACATCAGTAAAGATGTGGGGGAAAAAAGAAATCCTGAAGACGACAAATAATCTACGCTAGCTTATCCGAGCAACAAAAATTTATCTATCTCATCCAGTCTCATGGATTTCAATACCAGTCATTTACTGGTAATGCCCAGTTTTATATCTCTAACCCAGACCTCCTCCCTAAACTCAAAATTATAGATTCTTCTGCATACTCATTATCTCCATTTAGTCATCACAAGCTTCAAGTGTCCTGGACGGAGCTTCTGCTATTTATCCTCATCACACTCCCCCAAACCTATCTATTTTTCTTGCTGTTCGCCCTTCCTCAATAATGAACAACATGCTTAAAATTGCAGTTACTCAGATGAAAACCCTTGGAGTCATCCTTAATGACTATTTTGCTCTCACACAACATTTAATTCAAAATGTATTCAGAATTTGACTGCTTCTGACTATCCTCACTGCCATCCTTCTAGTCCAAAATCCATTTTATCTTGCATGAATTATCACAATAGCCTCATAACTGTTCCCTCTTCTCTCACTCTTGCCTGTGTTAATCAGCGCACAGCAGACTTGCCAGAGTGATCTGTTAACATGTTTCATCATATCCGTCTTCTCAAATCTCTACTTTAGGGGAAGTGAAAATTACATATTTCATGTGATCTACTAAGTCGAACAGGGTCCAGGTCCCTATTAACTCCCTGATTTTATTTCTTGTCTCTTTCCTCATATTCCATAAACAGGATCCATAGTTTTCTGCATTTGGATTTGTATTCACTTTTCGAAGACATCAACGTGGCTCATTACTTTACTTCCATTGGGTCTTTACTCGAAAATCACATCACTGGAAAGTTCTTCCCTGCCCAAGCCCTATCTAAAATTGTATCCTAGCCAGGCGCCTTGGCTCACACCTGTAAATCAAGCACTTTGGGAGGCTGAGGCTGAAGTATTTGCTTGAGGCCAGGAGTTAGAGACCAGCCTGAACCACATAGTGAGACCTGGTCTCTATGACTTTAAAAAAAAACAAGTAGTCAAGTGTGCTGGCATGCCCCTGTGGTCCCAGCTACTCAGGAGACTGAGGTTGGAGAATCACTTGAGCCTGGGTGTCTGTAGTGAGCCATGATTGTGCCACTGCACTCCAGCCTGGGTGACAGCAAAACTCAGTCTCCTAAATATATAAATGAAAAAGAAAATTGCATGCCTCACATCAAACTCACATACACTTATTTTCTTTCTCCTTATCTGCTTTATACTGTTCTCATTAACACTTACTATTTAACATATTATATAATTTAATTAAACTTATCTCTATATCTTTCTTTTCCACTAGAATGTACAATCTTTTATTGCCTGTTTGGTTCACTGCTGGAAACCCAGCCTGACACATAATAAAGGCTCAACAAATATTTATCAACTACACGAGAGAATGGATGAGCACATACAACATACATACCATGTTACTTGGTAATAGAGAAAACGCAAAGGAGTGTAAGAGGCAGTTGTCTCGTAAGGATTTTAAATTTAATGAGCAAGGAAAATGAAGAAGTCATATTAATTAATTAAACTCTAAATGTGAAAAAACACAGACAGTAAGAAAATGTTTTGTAAAATCTGAAGAGGTCAAAAAAGTTTTCTGAGGCTAAAAGGCGGATTAAATAGACATTTGGGCTTGCATTAAAAATATATTGATAACAGAATTCTAACTTGTGTGAGCACTAGAGAATTGAAGTTCTTAGGGAAGGAAAAAAGCAAGACATGCTCAGATAATCAAGACCTCACAGGCCTGGCTCCATTGGAAGATTCTAAGTATGAAGTGGTGGGAGATAAGTTTGAGAGACCGAAACTGGTTGAGTTTGCATAAGGTCTCGGCTATTAACGAGTTACAATTTATCCCAACAGCACTGGAAATCATTAGTAAAGTGGTTCTTCACCTTTTCTGAATCACAGACACCTTTGAGAATCTGCTGAGAGCTATGAAACTTCTACTCCTACAAATAAGTCTCCATATCTGTTAACAGAATCTATATACGATTTTAGGATATTTGAATCTGTTAATGGACTCCTGTTTAAGAGCTCTTGCTTTGACAAAAAAAAAAAAAAAAAAAAAAAAGTTACAAGGGTAGGTTAGCTGTCATTTTCTAAAACTGTAATTCAAATTTGGCCAGGCTTGGTGGCTCACGCCTGTAATCCCTCCTTTGGGAGGCCGAGGCAGGCGGGTCACCTGAGGCCAGGATTTCGAGACCAGCCTAGACTACGTGGTAAAACTCCGACTCTACTAAAATACAAAAATTAGCCAGGCATGGTGGCTAGTGCCTGTAGTCCCAGCTACTCAGGAGGCTGAGGCAGTAGAATCGCTTGAACCTGGGAAGCGGCAGTTGCAGTGAGCCAAGATTGGCCCACTGCACTCTAGCCTGTGCAACAGAGTGAGACTCTGTCTCAAAAATAAAGTAAAATAAAATAAAAATGTAAATAAATGTACAGATTTGTTTCTTCTTTAATTGCTTCTACTCTGGTTAATACACCAAAATTTTGTACACTTATTAGGAAATCGAATCCCTCCATATATTCCAAAATACCCCAAACAGCTAACAAGCTTATGGAAACTAGCATATTTGTAAATTGTAAAATGCCTTATGAAAAAAATATTAAAAATTTTAAAATTGTAGACTATTTAGGGGACTTTTAAGTTCACCATGCACCCTTCTGCCTTATCTTCATTTTTTCTGTAGAATGGGAGTAGGCAATGGGAGTAGAAAAAGGCAATGGGAGTAGAAAAAGAACACAGGTGGGAACATATGAGAAACTAGTTTTCTCATCTGCAGCATAATATACAAGGTTGAAATGAGTATGATGAGCAAAAAGAGCATTGCTTATGTATTCTTGCTGTTTTCCCTTGTCTTCCCCTTTTCCTTGGCCACTAACTAACCACCTGAGTGTGTGGACATCTCATCTAAGTCAGGTAATTTATTTGAGCTTTGGCATTTTCATTCAAAAAAGCAGCATTGCACAAAATGGCCTTTGAGGTCACATCTAGCATTAAAAATGAACTGTTTTATACCATAAAAATTAATTAACATTATAAATATCTATGATTTTCAAATGCGTAAAAATTGTAAAAATAACCAACTATGGAGGAAAGTCACACAGCATTTAATGTTAACCCTGGACCATAATTTATGAACTATGCAACCAAGGATTACCAGATTTTTAATAAAATCAACACCATGATTAGGATAGTAAAATTTAAATCCTAGTTCTACCACATACTAGCCAAATAGTTTTAGGTAAATTACATAACCTCTCTATGACTCAGTTTATCTATTTGTGAGATGGGTAAAATGATAGCATCTATGTCATGGAACTTGATGGAATATTTTACCTAGAACGGTGTCTATAAAATCATAATTGTTTAAAAACATTCGTTTCTATTACTTTGCTGTAATGTTAATTATATTTATAAAACAACAGTGATGTATTTTCAATTTGCAGAAAGCCAAAAACACCTATCTTTACAGAACAGATATAAATGTTACAAATACTACTGATGCAAACATAGTATAATTCAAAATGGGAGGTGGAGAAGAGGCGAGAGTAAGTATGTATGATGATTTTCTCACTTTTCATATTGGTCAAAAGGTGCTTTCTAAGCTTGGTAAAAATTTAAAAAGAGGTATACTCATACCATTTAATGTAATAAAAGCAAAAATTACAAGAATAAAACGATTATAAGTAATCAAATTAGGAAATACCTGGGGATGAAAGGTAATATGGCTGGGCTTCATACTATGGAGTAAATACCTATACTGTTAGAAATTAGTTTGTCAAGAAGTAGAAACATTATCATACATATTATTATAACCATCAGGAACCAAAGTACAAGTAGCTGACACTGACTGCATCTAAGAATTGAAATGTGATAAAGTAGGGTTGGGGTCATGAAGATACACTGTGTTTCTGTTTTCCCTTCGCTCCTGACTCTAGTGTCCATTCTTTTAATTTGCTGTGGTAATACACTAAAATAAGGATTTAGGAAGATAATTGAAACTTTAGAGTTATTGTAATTTTATCTGCATCTTGTACATATTTCTAATCAATTATCATTGGGTTTTAACACAAAAAGTAGAAATCTGGCTTCCCTTGAAGGGTAATGTAGTGGACTTTGCGTTTTATCACACAACTTTTAACTTCCATGACCCTGAGTCAATCCTTATGCTCTATATTAACTCCACGTCTTTGTTCTATATAGTTGAGCCACTCAATTATTGAAATCAGGGCACCTCATGACATTCCTAAGTGTGCCAATGACAATCTCTTTGGAACGGAAAGTTCAAGCATTTTTTTTTTCTTTAAAGCATATGAACATCTGTCAAATACAAAAAGGGGGAGATGATTCATGAAAGAGCATTAAACAACCGTGAAGAACCTCTTGAAAAGTAACCATGTAATGCATAAAGAGTTACTGATGATTCATCCAGTATGACAGGAGAGAATATGTAAATAAGGATATTTTGACAGAGAAAGAGTGGGTCAGGGACAGATAAAGCAGGGCAATCTGGGTATGTTTACTGTATTACCTACAAATGTATTCAGAAATCATGAAATAGAATATTAACAAATATAGAGTGTGAACATGTTTGCAGGATTGAAGTCTTCCACTTGAAGGGAAAATGTTAGAGAGCCAACAAGGACCATATAGCCTGATCCTTGATATTTTTGCTCATCTGCAAATGTGTACATGAACAGCAAAATCAATATTTTCAGGCCCTTAGTGTGAAGCAAGTGGCTGCATAAATGAGCATTGACTTAAAACACAGACCGAATGTCTCTATCCCTTCTCATCTAACTGTATTGAAGCTGTGGAAAATTTTTCTTCTGTCATACAGTAAACAATGTGGTAACAGTGCTTAACATGACATTTGAATGCATGTCTGCCTCTTTTCTAAAATCAGGTTGCTGAGTAATTCACCTGGAAACCCAATCTGGATGGGGTTAATTAAATCCAGCTGGAGCAAGACACCTGACAAAGATGCTTATTTGAAGTGTGTTTGCTCTTGGACTGAGCTTTACCAGAGAGAAAATTCATATTCTGAGCTTTTCTAGAAGCAGGATTGGCATAGGAAAATTGTAGAGTCGTCAAAAAAAAAAAATCAAAGTGAAAAAACATAACTTGCACTGAAAATTAGGCAAGATGCAGTCCAGTGTCATTTTAAACACAGTTAATTAGTCAATGCATTTAGCCCTGGGTTGGGTAAATGAAATGGGTAACAGGAAGACCAAAATAGAGTAACTATAGTCCCTCTCTCTCTCTCTCAAATACACACACACACGCGCACACACACACGTATATATATACATATATACACACATATATACATAGAGTCTAAATGGTGTAGTATATATGGTATATATATCGTATCTATAAGTGTATGTATACATATACATATGTATTTCCTAAACTGCTTTGCTTTTTCTTGAACTGTTATTAATTCATTTACTGAGCTTTACACAAGCAAAAAAAAAAAAAACTTGTTTTTCATCTCAAGAAAAAGAAATATAATGTTGTATGGAATATAGTTAAGGACTTTGGTTCACTGTATTACAGTGAGTTCTTTTTATTAGGATCCACAAAAGCTCTCTTGCTTTATAGCAATTGATTTGCTGTTCCAGAGCAATTGTTTCTTTTGGTATTCTGAACACTACGTCGTAGAATTAATTGTGTTCTGCTCTTTGTCTTGGTTGCTAAAATGTTCTGAGCGTCTTATGACCCTGAACTAGAACAAAGTATACAGGACTTTATGATGTTTGTTATCTGTGTGTGTATCTGATAAGACAGATGTTTCTTTCTCCACACTATTTATCTGATGATGGTAATTAATTTAACTACAACTACGCACATGAGATCTAGAACCATTTTTAGCTGTATAGTTTAGGCTTACACAAACACATTATCTGTATAAAAAGACTAACCCCGTTCTCAGCAAAGTTAGAATACAACCTGCATTTTCTGGGAGTCCCAATGTCAAACCCTCTAACATAACCAATTTCATGCTCCATTAATGTTAGTATTTCAACAACTAAATTATACGTATCACATAAAACACAGGAAAATATTCTTAATTAGTTCATTCCAATGGAATGTTAGATCAATGTGGTCAACGTACATAACATGTTGTAAAGTAGGACATGATCTGGAACCGTACTGGGGAAAAACATGTCATCAGAGTCTAAATCACCACTTTTAAAAGTTATTTAATGTCTCAGTAATCTTCTTACCTATGACTATGGATGAGAGCATTCAAAGCCAGGCCATCAGACCAGCTGGTGGTGAAGTTGATTACATTAACCTGTGGATAATTACGAGTTGATTGTCGGACCCAGCTCAGGAGAATCTTTTCACTGTTGGTTTGTTGCAATCCAGCCATGATATTTTTCATTACATTTTTGACCTACATGTGGAAATAAATTTTCATAAGGAAACAAATTCCTTGAGCAAAAACCATGCAAATTTAATAGAAATTTTAGGGCCAATTAGTAATAAAACATAAGAGATTCTACCCAAAGTAAGTCTATTCTAAAAGGTGAGGAGTCTATTCTGATTCCTTGGTGTCTATGCCATACCATTTACTGAATGTGTTCATTATTACTCCTGGATTCTGCCATATTAGACTGAGCATTTACTGTTTATAGAATTGCTCACCTTCTAGCTTTCAATGAACAAGCTAGAGAAGACAGTGTATAAAAACATTAAACTCACTGTTAACCAAGGACTGAAGATATAAAAGTGCTTTTTGGATAGCATAATCATTTTTTAAAGTATGTGTTCATATTTTGCCTTTGTTATTAATTGTGGTAATTGGACATGTTGCTTAACCTTTTCTAGGCATTTCTGTGTATCTTATATGCAAGTTTAGTGTAAGACCAAAGTACAAAATACAGTCAAATAAAGTCCCTAATTTCATACCATCATTTAACTCGAGTTATGTTTACTGGCTGAACTGAAAAGAAGATAGAAATGTTTGTCTGCCTAAAATAAAGAAAAAAGCAACAAAGGAAAGAAATATTTATTCCTAAGAGCTGTACATGTGTAGCCTTGGTTTTATTTTCGTTAACTGGTTTCCATGTATTTGATTCTCTCATAGGCTTCATGTATGTACAGATGTTATTCAGCAGATTATCAAATTTCATTCTTCTGAGTCATCTGATGCAGAAATCCATTCTAAGCATTTTTTCTAAGTTTCATGAATGCAGTGACACCTCATAAAAAAATGATGTCTTTTATTAAAGAATTATTTATTATGTATTAAAGACTACTTTTTAAATATAAGCCCCTTATGAGATGCTGGAAGAAGACATCTATGTAAAACTCATTAGTCTGTACCACTAAGCACTTTCCTTCTGGGAAGGTTAAGGTTCATATACTATCAACATTTGATCAGATGATGAATATTTATTGTGCATTCTAAATATGATAATTTTACTTTTTCATCCATATAGAAGTTAACAAATGCCTTTGGGGTAAATGTATATTTTAACATCTCCAATGTTAGTCATCTTTTTATTAAAAAGTAAATGCAAATTTTAGGATATACTACTAAATCTCATTTTAGCATACTTTTAAAAGATTTGAGATGATGCTTTGTAAACACAGTAATGATTTGGAGATAGGAAAACTTCGCATATATTTGTCACAATCCCTTGATAACTAAGTCTATTATTTAGGAGTAGATAATCCAGTTTTCCTAATTCCTTCTTGACCTACTTATTTAGTCAGTTACTCAGTGAATACAGGTCAACTATGTAATTTGTCTCATATTCTAAAATCATAAATTGCAAACCTTTATGTACAGTGACTGCAGGAGGTGTATTTTGTATTCCGTGCTAAATTAGGACTGGAATCAGCAGATCGTGGCTTAATGGTGGTAATGGATTTGCAATAATCAAGCAATCCTCCAATGATGAATGCGATTCATTTGTGAAATGCTTGGCCAGTCTGCCCTCTATGTGCATAATGTTGAAGGACAACCAAGTATACAATCCAAAACTCCTTTAGTATCATTATGTCACTAATTCAGCTTATCAGCCTCAGCCTCGTTGTTATTGCTTCTACTTAGGTGCAAATGTTGCGCAGAAAAAAATGTAATCAAGGGCAATGTATGATAATCATGTCTCCTTTTCCTACATAAAAGGCAGTTATCAAAAAATCATTGAGCTGGTCCCAAAGGTGAGCCTGTAAACAAAATTGTCCTGTCCTCAGGTCTGTCTCTAAAAGAGGCTCAATTTAAACAAATGTATTTGTGTGTGTGCCCGTGCATACAACTATAAATCCATTTTTTAAAAGGAAAAAAGTTGAAATGTCTTTGAGCAGTGATTTTTAAAAATGACTAGGAGTTAACTGGGCCAAGAAGGCATGATGGACATGGAGATGCACCGCCAAGATTGATCTTCAAAGGAAGGGCTTGTTGCTCCAGCTGTGGTCAGGCAGCTTCTTGTTAGTTCTCTCAGGTACCACCTGACTTGCCAAGTCCAGACAGCCAATGTCACACCCTTTCCAGGGCAACCCACATCTATTGACTGATGAAGGGGCATAGTATAAACACTCCGCCATTTTAACTCCACTTGAGACAACTCTGAAGGGTCATCCTAGCTGCAAGTCGTCCATGGGGTTGAATAAGGGTATTATAGAGTTTACATCACAGCTGTAGTTCTTTCTTTTTCCACTCCTGTCACCTCTGCCCTTCTACAGGTGTGTGTGTGTGTGTGTGTGTTTTTTTTTTCTTCCAGGGCATGGCTTAATAAACATGCTGCCTGCCAAACTCAACTCCAAAGTCTACTCCCCAGAACCCAGACTGTGATTAAAAGAAGTTGCAGCAGAGGAATAGAAGTGAAGAAGGGTAGGAATAATCTTATATGGTAAGGATAGTTTGTGTGAAGCTCTGCAGAAGAGCAGAGCAAGAACTGTCTTGCACAGAAGTGACTTGGTAGGCAGAAATTTACAGGGATGGCTTTCAGCAGTGCAAACGTTATCATTCTCCTATAATTGCAAATTGCATCAATAATACAAAGATTCTAAAGTGAATAGCGCTGCCATTAAGTACATCCCTTGAATTATCCAGCAAAAGTATGGACCTGACTTCTGATAGCTCGCCACTGTTGGCAAGATTTGTTTTTATAACCAGCTGGTTGCCAGAGCCAAGATTAGCACTCTGAAAAAAATGGATTGCACTTAAGAAGGAAGAAAAAGATGCCAAACACACGTTATATGCTTTGCAATTTTGTTCAAAGCTGCCTATGCTACAAAATATGCCTTGTTTTAGGCTAGCAATTTTATTTGAGATGGACACTGGAAAAACAGTAAGGAAAACAGGGTTTGCATTCCTGAGTTTTCACAAGTTCAATGAGAAGTCCTCTATGGCACTATTAATAACATAGTATGTGGCATTAGAACAAGGGGTCAACATCTTTCTATCTCTAAATGCTGCTCTTAATCTGATAGATCTAGAAGGTACATTAAGTTGAGCAGAATGCCCTTTAATCTTTGCTGAGATACAAGGGCTTCTCCATTTAATAGGAAGGAAAATATGTAATGCTGGTAAAAAGTATATTTTTAGATTCACTGAATTATGATGAAGAACACTGAGCAAGATAATTTTTTCAAAGTGTGCTTAATAGTTTTAGAACATGGCAGTGTGATATAAGAGAGAGATGAGATAAGTAAGCAGAGGCTAGGAAGAGTCTACAGTCTTGCCATCTCAAGGATATGGTGATTCAAGGGCATAAATGGAAAACAACAGGCTGTAAGAGAGGTCTCAGACAAAGAAAGATTGAAAAAGCATTCTTTCTGATATTCCTCATTGTAAAAGCTCCTCCACATGTTAATTTAAAAAAAATGAACAACTTGCAAGCAAGTGAAGAAATTATCAGACAGAATAGTCTTGAAAGTTTATCTTAGACTAGTTCAGATGGAAAGGGCTTCAGGATATTTTTTAAAAATGGTAAGATCGTATGATAAATAGTATAAATGATAAGTACAATTCAATGTGGCTTTTGGAGCTCTGTGCATGCTTGAGTTCTGCTGACTTTGTCAAAACTTACGTCTGTGTTACGCAAAGTGGGATCTGCAAACTGGATTCACTCTAAGAATTATTTGTTACTATGCCATAAGATAAAGTCAACAATTGGGAATGCATCAAGAAACTTACGTAGGGATTTTAGAGTGCCATTTATGTCTATTGCATTTAATAATAAAGGAGGAAGCTTAGGTATTTTTTTTGTAATGCTTTGGTTTTATTGTATCTTACACACAATGCATTAGGGGAAAAACGTGTTCCTTCCTCAAGATATTTCGAGAAATACCGCACAACATATGAAAAGCAGTTTGGGGAGAGGTGGGGTATGTTGCTCGCTGGTTCTATTTGAACCATCACTATATGGAACGGGCTGAAAATCGGCCAACTTGGGCTCACTTAAGGCTCCTATGAGCTACTCTTTGTTGCCAGCACACATTAATTCCTGCTCTTTCTCTTCCCCCCTCCCCGCTTACTGTTGTGAAATAGCATTAAGCCTGTTCAGAGAAGTTGGAATAAAAACATATGCGGGCCAATTAGGAGAGCAATATGGCTGCTGAATTGAGAAGGTACACTTAGTGTCTACTCATCCTCTGACTCTGAGCAAGAGCAAGCTACAATTCAAGTTAAAATTCAAGTTTACCAAATGAAGCCATGACAGCTGCTATAATAGGGCTGGACCTGAACTATTACGCTCAGTGAAAGTAGTCAGACACAAAATAACAAGTATTATATTGATATAAAATATCCAAAAAGGCAAATATGTATGGACAGAAATAGACTGACAATTGCCTAGGGCTACGGTTGGAGTGAAAAATGACTGTAAATGGAGAAGAAACTTCTTTTTAGGGTGATGGAAAAGTACCAAAATTAGATTGCTATGATGGCTATATTACTCTGTAAATGTCCTACAAATTTTAATGAACTGGCGGGTTGGTGGGGGTGCTATTGACCCCTCAAAATAGTTTGAGAAGCTACCAAGAATCAAAACTAAACCAGGTTGATGCAAATTGAATTTTGCACTTAGAATGGGTGCATTGATGGTATAACAATTACATTTCAAAAAGCTGCTTTATAAAAAAGTAATCCTGACCAGTAAAAATAGCAGTCATTTCTCAGCCTCCAAATTTTTTAAATGAGTGGAAAACTTCAAGCAATCAAGTCATATGACACACCTCAAAAGTGGTATACTACACTGAGTGTCTTGCAGATATTCTCCCACTTAATCGTGATAAGAAATATATACACGTTTATTTTTATTTTTACTCTTTTGATAGTGAAGGGACCATGGTCCAGAACAGGGGTGACAATATACCAAATGCCACTAAGGTGCTAACTGTGGAAGTTTAAGTTCAAGTTCATGTTGGTAAATATATATACACACATGTATACATATATATGTGTAAAATGAGTTGTGTATATATACAATGAGTGAATATTAGTGAATATAAGTTCATGTTGGTCATATATACATATATGTGTGAATATGACTGTATATATACAAACACGCATATTGTATATATGCATGTATATATATACACACACTCATTATATGCATACACATGCATATTGTATATATGCATATATATATATACACACACATATATATATATATATGGGTATGTGTATCTTTTCCACAAATCCTTCGATCCATTTTGCAGAGGTCAAAGAGACAGTCAGAAGACCCTATGTTCATGTGACTTAAAAATATAATTTCCAAATCAAATTATGGAGTTTGTATGTATAACACATTTATGGATAGAGATACCCATATTCTACTAATCTTTTATTGGCAATAATTTATGTTAAGAATACCCAAGACTGAGAAAGCCCCATTCCTTTGATAGTGATTAAAATTTAAAAATGCCTTTCTTTTTACAAGGCTATATAAACTCACTTATAGACAAGTAATAGAACATACATTTGTGGGAAAAAAAATTACTCACCTATGACTGGGACTTTGTATTTTACCTTATGCCTACTTAATGAAATAAAATTTTGAAAAATATTCCTGTAAATGTACCAGAACCTATTTTACACCATGATGATCCTTAACATTTCAGATGACATGGTTGTATCAATTTAAAAAGTAACACTGTGGAGAAGGGTTTGTTATTGTTAGAAATACACATTTGTTTCACAGGTCAAGGGCAGAAATAAAAAAAAAAGCAAGATTCATGTTACCCAAAAGGAAACCATTCATCAGGATTCTTACCTGCCAGTGGAGGATTATATTCCAAATCAAACCAAGAGTCAGTTTATGATTTCCATCTACGATGTCAGTACTTCCAATATTCACTAAATCAACCTGTTAAAGAGAAGGGGAAAACATTTGGAGGTAAGAAACCAAATGCCTAGTTGCAATAACAATAATAAAAATGTGAAGGTAATTGCATTTAGCTATTTTCAGGGACTCAGCATTAAAGTTTTTTAAAAATAATCTAAAAATTAAACAAAATGCATTAGAAACCACTTTCCACAACAAGCATCCCATATATATTTACTTTTAGCGCATGAATAGATTACTGCAGATTAGAGAGGCCGACTGGAGTATCTCCAAACAAAATGTCATAAAGGATGTCTAAAATTAAGATATGCTTTCTAGTATAGAATTACAACTCAGAAAAATTCACCAGTACTTCCGTCTATCTCCGAGGAGTGCCAGTATAATTAAGGCTGACTGCATTTTACTAAAATACCTCTGTTTTAGAAAGAATGTTAGGTCTCTAATAAACAATGGAGCAAATTGCCAGCTCTCTTATCTCTGTCTAGGACTGTGTTTGGAAATGAAAATCTGGCAGTGTTTTGCCTTAATCAAGGCAAATCTCTATGTCTCCTGTCCTTCACACTACTCAAATGTTTAGGTGGAGTAAGGTTAAACACAAGCATCTGAAAAATAAGCATGTGAGAAGATGTTCAATGTTGTTAGCCAGTAGAGGAATGCAAATTATAAACCACAATAATCTATCACTGCGCATGTATCACAATGGTTAAAATTAAAAAATGGTGCCATAACATGCTGGTGAGGGTGTGGAGAAACTGGATCACTCAACCCCTGCTAGTGGAAATGCAAATGATATAACCACTTTGGAAAACAGTCTGGCACTTTCTCACAAAACTAAACATGTACTTATTATACAATCTAATAATTGGGCTCTTGGGCATTTATCTAAAGGAAATGAAAACATGTGCACACAAAAACCTGCACGTAAGTGTTCATACTACCTCTATTTGTAATAGCCCCAAACTGGGAACCCAGATGCCCTCAAGGGTAGGTAAACAAACCATAGTACAGCCACACCATGGAATAACACCCATCAGTGAAAAGGAACAAACTATTGATACATGCAGCAAATTAGATGAATTTCATGGGCATTATTCTAAGTGGGGAAAAAGGCATTCTCAAGAGGTAGCATACTATATGAGTCTGTATCTATGACAGTCTTGAAAAGACAAAGTTACAGAAATAGAGAACAGAGTAGCAGTTACCAGAGGTCAGGAATGGGGGTAAGATGTGGGGTAGCTGAATGTCCTTGTAAAAGGACAATATGAGGGAACCTTGTAATGGTGGAACTGTTCTGATGGTGGAATTACAAACCTACACACGTAACGTTGCATAGAACTAAATACACACATATGCATACACATAAATATGAGTAAAGCTGGGGAAATCTGAATACTATTGGTGGTTTATATGAATGTTGACATCTTGGTCAAGATATCATACTTTCGTTTTATAAGATGTTACTATATCAAAGGGGAGATTAGTCAAGACTAAGAAAGCATCATCGTCTGTATTTCATCTGGGGATTCCTCACATGGCAGTAGAAGAGAGAAATTCCTCCATAAGGAAAAGCCACTATAAATTTATCTATTGATTCACTGATTCACTAACTCAACAAATATCTTTTGGCTATATGCCAGGCAATGAGGTACTAAGAGCATGTAAAAGGAAAAACCTTCTGCTTTCATGAAACTTAATTCTAGTGATAGTTATAATCAGATGATATGCCACTGAAGATTAAAGCAGTTAAGCAGAAAATATGCAATTTTTAGGAAACAGACTCACTCATACTGTGGGAAGCATGGCTTGTAGGTATGTTTTGGCTTGCCATAGACCTGACTCTGGGGAGACTTAGATCAAGTAATAGGCACTTATATTCTAGTAACCCCTACCCAATGTCATAAGACTTGTCACTGTGTACGCAGGAAGATAGTTCCTCCATTTCCTTATCCCCATAAACGGTCTCATAAGGTCCAATTTCCACTATATTCAGGCACTGGGCTCAGACCTGATAAAGGGAAGCAAGGTACTATCCCTAATGTCAAGAAGTTCACAACAAAGGTCACATAATAAAGTATCTACCATTAGGCTCTAGCAATTTTACCTCTACAACTGAAATAATTAGAGATTAAGATATTTGTAGACCAATGATCATAGTAGCATTATTTGCAATAGGCAAAATGTGAAAACACCCAAATGTCCATCTACAGATAAATGGATAAACAAAATGTGGTATGTACATACAACGGAATATTTTCAGCCTTAAAAAGGAATGAAATTCTGATACAAACTACAACATAAATGAACCTTGGAAACATATGCCAAGTGAAATAAGCAAGACATAAAATGACAAATACTGTATGATTCTACTTATGTGAGGTACCTAAAAAAGTCAAATTCATAGAGAAAAATTGAAGTTATTAAAGGCTAGGGGAGGGAAAAATGGGGAGTTATCATTTAATGAGTATGAGTTCAACTTGGGATGCTGAAAACATTCTAGAGATGGAAAGCGGTGATGATTACCCAACAATGAAAATATACTTAAAGTCACTGAATTATACACTAAAAAAGTAGAAAAAATAGTACCTCAAACCCTATTTAGGGCAATGTACCTGAATATACATTTCTCAAAAGACAACAAACTAATGGCCAGCACATAAATGAAATAATATTGAACATCACTAATCATCAGAGAAATGCAAATTAAAACTACAATGAAATATCTCACACAGTTAGAATGGCTATTATCAAAAAGACAAAAGACTAAGTTGTGGCCAAGATGTGGAGAAAAAGGAATCTTTGCACACTGTTGGTGGAAATGTAAATTATTGTAGCCATTATGAAAAACAGTATGGAGGCTTCTCAAAAAATTACAAATAAAACTACCATATGATTCAGGAATTCCACTGCTGGGTATATATTCCAAAGGAAATGAAATCAATATGTCAAAGAAATAACTGTACTCCAGTGTACATTGCATTGCTACTCAAAATAGCCAAGATAGGGAATCGACTTAAGTGTCCATCAGCAGATGAAAGGATAAAGAAAATGCAGGTATACACACCTACACACTGCAATACTACTCAGCCTTAAAAAGCAGAGAATCCTGTCATTTGCAACATTAATGAATCTAGAGTACATCAAATGACATAAGTCAGGAACAGAAAAACATTACATCATGTCACTCGTATATGAAATTTTAAAACGTTGAGCTCATAGAATTGAGAGTAAAATGATGGTTAGCAGGGGATAGAGCTTGGAGGAGGAGGGTTCGGGAGATGTTGGTCAAATGATACTAAATTACATTCAGATAGAAGGAATAAATTCAAGAGATCTATTGTACAACATGCTGACTTTGGTTAACAACAATATTGTATTTTGAAAACTACTAAGAGAGTAGGTTTTAAGTTTCCTCACCCCCAAATGATAAACATATAATGTATATATTAGCTTGAAGCATTCCACGATGTCTAGATATTTTAGAAAATCATATTGTACATGATATATACAATTTTTTGCTAGTTAAATTAAAAAATAGTTGTATGGCAAATTTTACGTTATTTGTATTTCACCACAATAAAAAAGAAGTCATCGGAACACACACACACACGCACGCACGCACAGCAGCAGCAGCAGCCACAGGTAATACCTAAATAAATGTTCTGGCTTTTTTCCAATAAAATTTATATCCATAGGAAAAACAATTAGGTAGGCAACTGTGTCTCATGGAAGCCCAAGGGATGGGAAAAAGGACGTAACAGTGTGACAAGGTAAGCAAAAGACGTAAGATATATCCATGTATTCAGTATTGATTATATCTGTAAAGAAAAAAATAGATTGGAATGAAGAAAGTGTCAGGTGGAGAAAGCATGCCAGAAAGAGTTCAGATGACTGGGGGTAATTAACTGATTGGGAATATGGAGATATTGTATTCAGGGACAATACGGCAGAAAGCTACTCTTTTTAACTTTTATATTAGGTTCAGGGGTACATGGGCAGGTTTGTTACATAGGTAAACTGCATGTCATGGGGGTTTCATGTACACTCCTCTCCCTCCCCCCACCTTTTACTCTCAAGTAGGCTCCAGTGTCTGTTGTTCCCCCGTTTGTATCCATGTGTTAACTTTTTTGTTGTTTTTTGGTAGACGGAGTTTCACTCTTGTTGCCCAGGCTGGAGTGCAGTGGCGCCATCTTGGCTCACCGCAACCTCTGCCTCCCGGGTTTCAAGTTATTCTCCTGCCTCAGCCTCCCGAGTAGCTGGGATTACAGGTATACGCCACCACACCCACCTGATTTCGTGTTTTTAGTAGAGACGGGGTTTCTCCATGTTGGTCAGGCTGGTCTCCAACTCCCGACCACAGGTGATCCGCTCGCCTCGACCTCTCCAAGTACTATGTTACAGGCGTGAGCCGCCGCGCCCAGCCTAACTCCCACTTACGAGTGAGAATATGTGGTTTCATTTGGTTTTCTGTACCCGCATTAGTGTGCTGAGGATAATGGCTCCAGCTGCATCCATGTTGCTGCAATCTCATTTTTTTGTCTGGGTTGTATTCCATGGTGTATGCCTACCATATTTTCTTAATCGATCTACTGTTGATGGACGTTTAGGTTGATTCCACGTCTTCGCTATTGTGAATAGTGCTGCAATAAACATGTATGTGCATGTGTCTTTATCGTAGAACAATTTATATTCCTTTGGGTATATACCAAATAATGGGGTTGCTGGGTTGAATGGTATTTAAGTTCTTTGAGGAATCACCATACTGCTTTCCACAATGGCTGAACTAATTTACATTCCCACCAGCAGTCACCACACCTGGCCAATATCTTATGCACACATTTTCAGACACTGATGCTTCTATTGTTATAAAAATTCACAGGATGTATCTACTAGATCAGAGTGTGTGTATATACATACATAAACATGCTCTGATCTAGCAGATAAATCTATATATATATACACACATTTCAGGGAGATATAGATATATCTATACATATATACAGATATCTACACATATACACATATATAGCTATACATACACATATATACGTATGTATACATCTACACATATACACAAACATACACACACATATATACACATATATATGTAATTTTAATTTTAGGTGTTTCCACCTGCCTTCCTAGAAACAATTTAGTATTTCATATTTTAACCAGATTATATAAGGGTAGGCTCTTCTCTCACCAGGAAATTTTTGTTTTGTTTTAGTTTTGTTTGTATGATCAATAAAATGCATCACTTTTTTTATTTCTATGATTCCTTGTGCATTTGAATATATTTTTGTATGACTGACCTATTACAATTCCATCTGTGAATTGTCTGTTAATATGTCTTGCTCATTTATTTCTATACAGTAGTTTTCTTTTCCCTTCTTGAATTTTAAGAGCTTTTGGTAAATAAGAGCTAACATTTATAGAATGCTTACCACTTCCAAAATGTGATATTTCTTATAATTCAACATAATTTTGTATTTCATTGAAAAGACTGTCTTACAGATTTATGATTTTTATTTTTTGACTGTTAGTACAAAGGTCAATCTGACATCACAAAAGGAATTGCGGAGTTTTCCTTTTCATATGCTTTGGAATAGCTTAAAGTATATAAATTCTTCTTCAAGGGTTAGGTTAAATTCATTTGTGAAGAATCCTACACTTTTCAACGGTACATCTTTAATAACCTACTAAATGTTTTCTGAAGCAATTAGTCTAATTTTCCACTTATTCTTATCTCAATTTTAGTGATTTGTATTGTACTAGAAAATCAAGTTTTCCAGAATTTTGCAAAATTGTTATAAAATTGCTTTCAGTTTTCCTTTAATTTCTTCTGCATCTGCTGTCATGCATCTTTTCTCATTTATCTTGTCTAGTTTTTATTCTAAGTTTTCTTTGTTATGACTGGGATAGCTTTACCTATTTCGTTAATCTTTTCAAGAGCCCACTTTTAAATGGATTAATCTTCTTCAATTTTCTATGTTGAATGCAATTTTTATTTTTCTCTATTTTTATAATTTCTTAAGATACACACTTATTTCCATCTTTTAAAAATCTTATGGCTATACAGTTCTCTCTGAATACAGATTTCACTGTGCCTACATCATTAGAGTGTGTATGAGTTATATAAATTTTACCAAGAGCTCATGAACATTTTACATTTATGTGCATTTTACTAAGAGGGAAATAGAGTATCAAAAATAAATGAAGCTTCCACAAGGTCTGATTTAAAACTGTGTCTGGATAGAAGATATTTCATTAATTACATCTAGTGAATTCTCCACAAAAAGCTTTAAGAGACTCTCTCCAAGTTAATAAACATTTCACACCATGATATAGACAAGGAATATTATTTTGGTTGTTTTGTCTCTTGCTGCACATGTCTTCTTCAAACTACCAAGGAGTATAAGAAACACTAATTAATAACCATGAAGACTCTAGAGGAGGAAGGTATTTGTCATGCCTGAAAGGGTATTGTTCATGGCATTTATATTACTCTTGAATGCCTCATATTGACAGTCTGGTCTGTTTTGGCCATGAATTCTCATAAGCTCGTTGCTCGTTATAATGCCGTATTTCTTACTATTAGCTGTAAGTCATAATGTTTTAGGAATTCAATACTATTTACTCTTAATCATCACCATGCCATACAGTAACTTCTCTTTTACATACTTTTTTCTAATACACATTCTGGAATTATGTCTTTTAAAAATTATCAGTCTAATTGCTAAATAACTGAATGGTAAAAACAAATATTAAAACCTTTTAAAATCTGTGTTAAGTGAATGATTACATTTGTCTACTAAGCAAAACAGAAAACATTAATACGACATATATGTTAACATACGAGCCTACTGTATCAGTGTTGTGACATGCCCTCTATGGCTGGAAATTAAATATTGGGGTCACTATGGTTTCCCAAACTTCTGGTTTCCTGTTTTGCATAATGAAAGCATCTGATACCAAATCAATAGGTGTGAAAATTGATATTCTGTGTGAAAATGTAATAGCATGCCTTGAATTTTTGCAGAAATAAGTTAACCTATGCAGGACATTTGACTTTTGTAGTTCCTGTCAACAGGCCTAAGATTTTACTCATAAAGTAACATTGGATGCTGTCTCAGAGTTTTACACTGTTAGCTTTGGAAGTTGCTTTATTCAAATGTAATTTTGGAGAATAGAAAATCTCCATCGTTTGCTTTGACATAATGGAAACTTATTGTGACTCTAGCAGAATATTTAAATGTGAACTATTTAGAAACATCTCGAGTTAGAATAAGCAGGCTGCAAGAATTGCACATAGAAAATCTAATACCTTGAATTATTCTTTAGAACGTAGTAGTCTCCTGCTGTCTATTTTAAAGGCATGGGACAAGAATTGAAGGGGGTCCCTCTTCTGTCTCCACACTAATACTTACAATATGTAATTTTGTATAACGACATATATTTAGTAATTCTAAGATTCCTATATAATCATTTCAGAGAGCATTTACTTCCAGGTATTCTACCCTCCTAAATAAGTTTGCTAACCACTGGGCTATGAGGAACAACTCTCATCATTTGTTTATTCGAGAGAGGCAAAAAAACCTCACTGTTTTGTTTTATCCCGGTTTCCTGTGGGAGCATGGATGTAATTTCTAGCATGGTCAGTGATATTTTCTTCAAGCTACGTTTAGATATCCCATGGTGGCTTACAGTAAAGGGATTTATACTTATTATATTGATATATTCAAGATTTAATACTACTTAAGAAGACCTTAATATTAAAGTCAACCTGAAATATGATGGTTTTTCTGAAAGATTACTGACAGGAACAAGTTGGTATTATTTTTTGCTTTACAAAAAGAATAGCAGACTAGGGTTCATCAAACAGAAAACAGTAAATAAGGCTTCAGAATGAGGGGCATGTAACTTGAAAACAATTTCAATAACCAAGTCAAATAATGAAAATTGAAGTTCTTAGGGCAGAGCAGAAGGAGAGAGAGAAGGGAAAATGAAGAATAAATGTAAGAGTTATATTCCTGTACAGTGTGTGTGTGTGTGTGTGTGTGTGTGTGTGTGTGATATGTGGTTTCTGTATAAGAGAGAAAAAAAGTGACAAAGTTCTGACAAAGCTTTAATGGATTTTTTTCATACAATTTTATTTTTGTTAGATGCAGAGATGGATGTTTAGAGGTTTGTGTATCATTTAAGCATTTGCGGTTTCAACTTGGAAGTTGCAGAAAGTTGTATTTCATTCACAGGGGAACCATCATCTTCATAATATATGGTATCTGCCTCTTCTTGCCTTTTTAGACAACCAGTGGCAAGGACATTTCAGAGCTACAAGCTCTAATGAAAACACATCCTGCATCATTCAGCCAATTGAAATTAGACTAAAGCCAGTGGTTTCTCACATTTGTTTCAAAGGAAGTGGTTCTCCCAGATCATTTCAGAGTTTGATATTTGTCCTAAGGAGAAGTCACTCTTGTTCCCTCACATGCAGTATAAAATACAAGCATTTTTAAAATTAGCTAAGGGAGGGGGATAAGGGTAAGCCACATTTTTCACTCAGTCTTGGTGATTTTAACTAGATATGAAATGATACAAACTAAATATTATAAAATAATTTCACAGAAAGATTATGAAAGGAACCATGAAATATTCTTAAAAGTTTGAGTTTACTTCCTTAAAAGGAATCTTAAAGAATAACTAATGGGGAAATTCCACTCATTGAAATTTATTATGTAAATAGCCTTCGTGACACTGAAACCTCAAGCATGTACTTCCACCATCTATTTGGTTCTTTCATGTTCATTTCTTTCTCATAAAGTGTATATAAACTGAGAAGTTCCTTCCAACATTCTATATAAACAGAATTTGCTTTTTAAACATGTTAAGTGTCTTTTATCAGATGTCTGCCATCATGTAGCCAAGCTAAAGGCTTCTCCATATTCAACAGAAACTTCTCAGGTATTTATATAATCCTTCTAAATACAATGCATTTTTAAAAAGATGAAAAAAATATACGAAAAGCAAAGTAGTTTCATTGCCCTGCAGCATGTGCTTTTATACCACATTTAAGATTTACACTGTTTAAAATTTCAAGACTGATGGGCATAAATCATACCTGTTTTCTTCCATTGAGAGATGCATGTATTGAATCTTTTATTAAATCATAAATAGTTCAATATATACAACCTAAAGGGTGGGCCATATTGCCACTGTGGACCTGGCTTTCCAATGACAGCTTTTTATTCCCTTCTGTATCGCCATATTCCAAGGATTATTTTTGATTCAGATACAGAAATTTACATTAGATAATTTTTGAAGCACATTTTGGCCTTAACATATTACAAGATTTAATTCTCAGTAACCCACTACAAAGATAATATCTCTATCTTCAGTGATTAAGTTTTACATATTTAGTCATTCTTTAACTATTTTTGACCACTCACTATATGCCACACATAGAATGTTAAGAATAGAGATAAATTTAAAACTAGACTGTTTCAACAAATTGCTTATGGACAAGTGAAATGTTAAATTTTCTTTATATTTTGGATGTGTTTATGATCACTCTGATACATCGCAGGAGAATTATTTTTAATGGAGTCATGTTTTCATTTACTTATCTACTGCCTCTTTGACAATAAAGAATCGACGCAGTTAATACAAATATCTTACAATCCTAAGAAAATATGAACATTTAATGGCATGAAAGACATAAAACAAATATATAAAAATAGAAGTTTTGATGCAGGTAATCTGGTTGAACGTATTAATAAAATGCAAACTAAACTTTTTGGGAAAGTAGCTCTTTTAACTAAACTCAACAAAATTTCTTATAAAGAATATACACTAGAGGGCATTGCTTGAGAAAATGGACACTGTCCTCAATACTTTCACAACTTAGAATGAACGATACATATACTTTCCGTATATTATTTAATTTGAATTGTTATATTAGGTATCTTTTATCTGGCAATATAGAATGTCACTTTAACAACAAAATCAACCCATATAGCCCCATCTTTTTAAGCTCAAGTCATGTATACTCATTTCAAGGAAAAAAAAGCAATAGCTACAATAAAAATCTTAAAAGATACTTGAGTGACATTATAAAAAACTAGATGTACCATATGACCCAGCCATCCCATTACTGGGTATATACCCAAAGGATTATAAATCATGCTGCTATAAAGACACATGCACACGTATGTTTATTGCGGCACTAGTCACAATAGCAAAGACTTGGAATCAACCCAAATGTCCATCAGTGACAGACTGGATTAAGAAAATGTGGCACATATACACCATGGAATACTATGCAGCCATAAAAAAGGATGACTTTGTGTCCTTTGTAGGGACATGGATGTAGCTGAAAACCATCATTCTTAGCAAACTATCACAAGAACAGAAAACCAAACACCGCATGTTCTCACTCATAGGTGGGAACTGAACAATGAGATCACTTGGACTCGGGAAGGGGAACATCACACACCGGGGCCTATCATGGGGAGGGGGGAGGGATTGCATTGGGAGTTATACCTGATGTAAATGACGAGTTGATGGGTGCAGCACAGCAACATGGCACAAGTATACATATGGAACAAACCTGCACGTTATGCACATGTACCCTAGAACTTAAAGTATAATAATAATAATAATTTAAAAAATTATATTTCAATTTAAAAAAATATATTTTTAAACAATACTATTTATAGTCATAATTATCCCAGCAGACCTCCGTATGTGAACATAATAGGTAACTGAGTGTCTCAATTTTAAGTTGAATATATAAGAAATAAATCAATACTATTTTCCCTTAAAGCAAGAAGTATACTAAAGGGGATGGGAAGAATAAATTCACCCAGAAAATTATTTTAAAAGAGAACATGCTGCAATTTGAGTAGTTATATTATCTTGCATCTGAATGTGAGTTTAATGAATACGAGATTATGTTTGTGTATTTGTATCTTCCATAACAAGTATTTTGAAAGAAGTAAACATTTACTATTAATGCATTTCGCAGATGATAAAGTGGATCAAAGTCATGGAATCATTTGCCAAAGACCCAATAGTTGATAAGTTACAGAGTTTACAAGATCTACCTCTTCTGCAAACTTGAGAATTAATTCATATGAAGTGCAGATATTTTACAGGCCTATTGTGTGGATTGACAATTTCGTGTAAGAAATACTTGTCTAACAAATTAAATTTGCAATTTGTATTTTAATACTAGATTTTATGAGTAATAAATGGAAGTAGTTTATAGTCAAATATATTCTGACATGCTCCAAAATATATATTATATGGCTATTTAGGTTTCTGAATATTTAAAGGACACATAAAATTCTAGTTTTAAGAACATTTTAGAATCTTCTTTAACTTTATATGCCAGCATGTGAACAGTATATCATTTTTCAGATCAGTGATATTTGACAACCAGTCTAATTCAGTTACAATTTCCAATGATGGGATTAAGTGAATATTTGAACATAGCTGTCATCTGAATTTCCGCCCTAGACTTTTTAAGTACTCACCTTGGATTTGTGATTTAATATATAGCAATGACTCTATTTGCTTTGTAGCATCTCACATTGTAGATTTGAAGTTACTTGGTAAAACTTGCCACCTTGTGATAGACAATTGATGAGCTGGTACAATGAACATAATTATTAGATCTACAACCATTGTCAGTTAATATTAAATTATATTAAGTCAGCAAAGTCTTGGTAATGTTCCTAGGGTATATTTCAACACTATACCTTTTGTATGAATCTTTATAAGAGGCATTAGAATTCATAAAATGTAAGCATGGAAATCTTAAGAGGGAAGACAAGGACACAAGCTTAGAGAAAGGAAGACAGATCATAATACATCTGGGGGGGGGGTGTAGTTTAAAGCACCACAGACAGTTAAATCTCTATCAAATTTGCAATTTCTAAGTTCCTTTACCATACCAAAAAGTAATCATTAAACTAGACACAAAATGACTAAAAGTGCCGACACCTAATAGAGAATACTCATTGATCACAACTTAGTTATATCCAAGGAAAATATATTGACAAGCCAGTTTAAATTACCTATTAAATATCTTTGAGAGAACAGAGTTCAGGAAGTGCAGAATTGAATTTAAAATGCATAATGAATGGCACTACTCACAAACAAAAGTGGGACAGGGCAAAGAAATAATAGAAAGGCTGTATAAGAGATGTTTCATCTTAGCTGGGATATGCTCTACCTTCAAAAGCTCGTAAATAAAAAGAAGCTGTGGATACATTTTTACCTAGAGCTGATGTGGAGTCAAGAATAACCACTTAGTAGCATATTCTCCCGTTTCTTAGGATTTTGTATTTTGTTTGCTTTTTAAAATCACAACCAACTATTACAAATGAGCTTTGCTCTCAGCAAATATCGCAATAAAGGTATCAATGCACTTAGAAGTACTTTCTTCTCAATAAGTGACTTTCCAAAATACATTATTGATAGCAGGGATAACTTCATGCTAAAACAGCCACCACAAAGAATGCAAATCGGAACACAAACGTGGTGTCTGAGCTCTACAGATATAAGCTGAGTGGCATTCAAGTGAGGATAACAAGTTAAACACCAGGACAGGGAAAGGAAAGGAAACTGGGGAACAGGGTTAAATTGCCAGGGTTAAATTGAGGAGCTAGTTTAGAACTACAGAATATGCTAGAACTAGTGATTTATGGCAAAGGGACAAGCTAAAATGGAGGAGACCCTAAGGAAAAAAAAAGAAAAATGACCTTGACCTCATGATCCTGAAATTACCAAAAAGCATCATTTTGAAAAGACACTTCTAATATTCCTTTAAAAATGAGAGGGCTAGTTTTTTGAGTGATTTTTAAAGCCAGGACTTATTTTTTAATAGGTTTATAAGAAATATGAAGGCTGTTCATGTGATTTTCTATTAGCAATTATCAATTTCTTGGTGTGTGGACAAACTTATCACTGGTGTTCAATTTTTTTTTTTTCTTTTGGAGACAGAGTCTTGCTCTGCCAGACTAGAGTGTGGTGGTATGATCACCGCTCACTGCAACCTCCGCCTCCCGGGTTCAAGTGATTCTCATGCTTCAGCCTCCCCAGTAGCTGAATTACAGGCACCGACCACCACACTTGGCTAATTTTTTTTATCTTTAGTAGAGACGGGGTTTTGCCATGTTGGCCAGGATGGTCTCGAACTCCTGACCTCAGGTGATCTGCCCGCCTCAGCCTCCCAAAGTGCTGGGATTGCAGGCATGAGTCACCACGCCTGGCCTCAACTTCATTTTTTATAACAAACATATATAGTATTTTGGCGTAGAACCCGTTTTTGGTTTCTGTATCTCTTATATTTAATATTTCCCTTCCATTTTAAAACTGCATACATTTATTTTTCTCCCTCCCTGTTTGGATCACTTTCATAAGATATTAATCTATTTCATATTATAAGGAACTAGCTTTATATTTTATCTAGTGTTTCTTCTGTTTATCTTTAGTTCCTACTTTCCTTAGAGCATTTTTGTAACATTTTTAGTTGAAAGCTTGATTTATCTTTTTTTTTTAGTTGAAAGCTTGATTTATCTTTTTTTTTAATGAAGATAAAATCAAAGACAAAAATTCAGCCTCTCTGTAGAGCCTAAGCCATTTCTTATGGGTTTTCATGTGGAATGCTTTTTCCTTCACAAATGTAGTTTTATACTCTTGGTTTCTTATTTAACAAGCCTTAACCAAATTGAATTTACAAGTGTATTATTAGTTTCTAGTGTTATTAAATATGAATTTTGAAAGTTTGTGTGTAATGACATTTTCACTGCAATCAAATATATTATCCATTTATAATTTGTGTATGTGGCAGGAAATTTTTTTAGTATTTTCCTATGCCTTCAGTAAGTTCACAACAAAGGGCAGATATCAGAAGTGACTCTTAGCTTGTCTTTTCTGGCTCCGGTTTTCTCCAGAAGAACAAGGAGGAGTCCTTAGTCCCCAAACTAGCCAGAAACCACTTCTACTCCCTGTCATCGAAGTTCCCAATACATCCAACAAAGAATGGGCCCTAGCTAACATTAGAGTTCTCAGTATGCAGATTCTCAAGTCCTCATTTTGCCCAGAAACAAAACAAAACAAGACACCTGAAATGCCAATTATACTGTTTTCCACTCCTGCTTCACTAACCCACCAAACCTCACCTCTTCTTTGTATGCTATGACTACATCACCTAGCATCTCTTAACCTCGGACTTCTGGTTAGACTAAACTAAGGAGCAGCACTGGCAGGACATTGGAGGATTCTATGGAGAGCCTAAGGTATCACCTTCTCTCAACTTCACCAGGCAATGATTTGAAAATAACTGCATTCTTTAGATACCTAGGGGCTCAGTTCACAGTTGTATCCAGTGGCCCTCTCCCAAAGTGAGGGATTTTATCAAATTCATAGCCCTCTCCCCTTGACTGCTTAGGTTTAGATGTAGTAAAGGTTATTAACTCATGCTAATCCCTGCATTCTTCACCACCGTTTACTTCCTTTAATCCTGCCCACATTTCTATAAATATTCCCCCTCATTACACTCTTCAACTTTTTGTGTATGCCACGTGTTTAGTATCAGGACAGTTAATACACTTGACTTCACAAAATACCTTAAAATTGTATAGTGAATATATCAGTGGATACCTCAATGAACTAAAGATGAAAATGCGTTTGCCCTGCCTGTGAAAGACATCACATAGATCTACTGAGCTCTAGCCATTCCATAGGCTTAGGGGAGAGCATTTCCAATAATTTTCTGAATGCCTGGTTGAGAGTTCAGATTTGAATTTAGTTAATATAACTGAAGTTTTTAAACTATTGCTGTTCTTGCACATCCAACTTTATAGGGGGATTTATTGATAATGCTCACATTTTATAGAAATACTATGATTTTGGAGTGTGGAGATACAGAAAATCACTATTAAATCTACAGTTATTTGTACTCTCAATCTTTTGCTGTTAAATGTGTTGTAAACTTAACAGTGGTGAATTAATGGCTCTAAAAATATATTTCCATCAATTTCTCTTCGTGGATTTAGCAACATTTCTACTATGCGATATGTTTTCGTTATCGACTATAACTGTCTTGAATAAAATGACACTCTAAGTTAGTATTCTATCACTGATTTTTCATTTTATCTGATCTTTTTTGTATTATACTTTCAGTTCCTGGGGTACATGTACATAATGTGCAGGTTTGTTAAATAGTTACACATGTGCGATAGTTGTTTGCTGCACCCATCAACCCATCACCTAACATCAGATATTCCTAATTCTATCCCTCCCCTAGCCCCCAACCCCCGAACAGGCACCAGTGTGTGATGTTCCCCTCCCTGTATCCATGTGCTCTCATTGTTCAGCTCCCACTTATAAGTCAGAACATGTGGTGTTTGGCTTTCTGTTCTTGTGTTACTTTGCTGAGAATGATGGTTTCCAGCTTCATCCATGTTCCTGCAAAGGACATGAACTCATTTTTTATGGCTGTATAGTATTCCATGGTGTATATGTGCCACATTTTCTTAATCTAGTCTATCATTGATAGACATTTTGCCAACATACATATGAAAAAATGCTCATCACTGGTCATTAGAAAAATGCAAATGAAAACCACAATGAGATACCATTTCACACCAGTTAGAATGGCAATCATTAGAAAGTCAGCAGAAGATGCTGGAGAGAATATGGAGAAATAGGAATGCTTTTATACTGTTGGTGGGAGTGTAAATGAGTTCAACCGTTGTGGAAGACAGTGTGGCGATTCCTCAAGGATCTAGGACTAGAAATACCATTTGACCCAGCAATCCTGCTACTGGATATATACCCAAAGGATTATAAATCATTCTACTATAAAGACACATGCACACATCTGTTCACTACTGCACTACTCACAATAGCAAAGACTTGGAACTATTAAACTATTACTGATTTTTAAAATAACCTGATTTAATGACCGATTTCAAGCAACTTTAGTCATTGTCATCTCATTTAGACCTGAGTCGAAATGCCAGCAGTGGCTCACCATGCTTTCTTCCTCCCACCCCCACCTCACTACCTCTCTGCTATCCTTCTCTGCTGTTTCCTTCATCTCTATACTCAGTCTACTCCACCTGCTGAGTCCTCATTTCAAATGCTTTTTCACCTCAAGGTCTTTATTACTCTGCCTAACCCATCTTCCTATAATTCCACGGCTCACTCCCTTTCTCCAAGTCTCTGCTCATATAGGAACTGAACCAAAAGGTCTCCTCAGACCTTAGTCTTTTTGTTCACTTAACTGTCACTAAGTATACATGCTTCATGTTGCCTACCATGGGGCTATTATCTGTGACAGAAAGGACTGCACTTGCTCTGATACCAATCTTATATACCTGTGAATTTTAAAAGGAAATTTGAAATGGCCCTATGTACTAATGTGATTATTTGTATCCTGCACAGGCTCACTGATATAGAACACACCCAAGCTCATCTTTAGAAAAAAATCCTGCTCGAGCATTTTGATTTATTCTTCCTAATAATCAGACTAAAGTACTTTTTTTTGAGACGGAGTCTCTCTGTGGCCAGACTGGAGTACAGTGGCAGGATCTCGGCTCGCTGCAACCTCTGCCTCCTGGGTTCAAGTGATTCTCCTGTCTCAGCCTCCCAGTAGTAGCTGGGACTACAGGCACCTGCCACCACACCCAGCTAATTTTTGTGTTTTTAGTAGAGACGGGGTTTCACCATGTTGGCCAGGATGGTCTCAATTTCTTGACCTCATGATCCACCCACCTCGGCCACCCAAAGTGCTGTGATTACAGGCATGAGTCACCGCACCTGACCTGCATTTGCTTTTGAACATCCATGTGTTATCGTTCAGCCACAGGCTAAGGTAAAGGTTCCTTTGTTCCAAGTTTGGTTTCTGCATGAGAACATCTTGAGGTTTTGTCCTCTAACGCAGAGGCCAGTATCTTATGCAGTTCCCCCTTAAAGCCCTAGCTCAGATGAAAGCATCATTAACATCTGCTTTTGAGCAACTCCTCAAATTTAAGCCATTTTGGGGCCTTTTCCCTCCTAAAACATTAGGAGGTTCTCTGTTTTCTATAAGAAATGTTGCCTTCCAAGAAGAGATTCATATGATATTAATCATATTCTGATTTTATATTCACTTATATTCATTTAATAATTTCATTAGAAAACATGGGGTCTATGATCAGATTGATATATACAGCCCTTGTTTGGAGTTTTGGAGGTTGTAAGGTCAGGTTTACTTTCCCCTAAGTTCCTCTTTGAAATTGAAGTATAATATGCATATAGAAAATTATATGTAAGTGTACAACTTGATGAGTTTTCTTACAGTAAACACATGTATAACAGCTATCAGGTCAAAACATGGAACAGTGAGCACCTCAGAAGAGTCTCTTATGCATTTTACTGACTTGCTCCTTTCAAAAGTTAACCACTCTCTTCAATTTTAAACACATGGAAACATTTTGCCCGTTTTTGAAATTTAATTGAAATAGTAGGTATACTTTGTCTCATTTATTTCACTCAAATATCTTTCAACAACTTCATCTTGTGTACTGTGTGTAGCTATCATTTGGTCGTTTTCATTGCTTTGTAATATCCCATCATGAGAATATATCAGTCACTTCCATTTTGGGCTATCACAAATAAAACTGCTGTGAACAGTCTCATATATACCTATTATTTGCAAACTGGGAAATGTATTTCTGTAACTTATATGTCTACAATAGAACTGCTAGGTGGTAAGAAATGTGCATTTTCACATTTAGATTATGCCCGACCCTTTAGTTGTCTGAATTATATATTTCCACAAGTTAGTTGTGAGACTTCCAGTTGATCCATGTCCTCATCAACATGTGGCATTAGTAGTCTATTTCAGTCATTTTGGTAATTTTGTATCAGTATATCTCATTGCAGTTCTATTTAAATTTCCCCAGTTACTGCTGAGGTTAAACATTTCTTAAATATGATTCTTGAATTTGTGAACACCTTTTGTGTTCCTGTTCAATTTTAGTTTCTCATTCTATAAAACCTGAAATTAAAAAAAAAAAAAAATAGAAGACTGGGATACTCCGTATTGCAAATGTGTCAATTATTCTCTATAGATTTAACTCAATGCTAATCGTAACTTCGAATGCACATGGAAACTGAAAAGATTACAAAACAAATACAAAAATAGAAAGGGCCAATAACCAATAAAATCTTGAACAAAGGGGGAAAACCTAGTTCGCCAGATACTAGGCTGCATTATAAAACTACATTACTCCACATGACATGGTATTTGTGTGTGTAGAGAGAAATAGAACAATGGAGATGAATTGAAGTGCAAAAATAGACCCACATATGTATTGACAAACTTTTATGACATACTACTGTGAAGCAATGAGGAAGCAGCACTATTTTTAATAAATGGTGCTGTGTCAATTAGATTTCAAATAAAATAGTCTTAACCCATTCCTCATACCATATGCAATAATCAATTTCAGATAAAACAGATCCAAAATCAAATGGTAAAATAGTGATTCTATAGATAATAACCTCGTATAGCATCGTAATAGTTTTGTGTAGGCCAGTATTTCCTCAACAGGACGTAAAAGTATAAACTATAAGTTTTAAAGAATAAACTATACCCAAGTGAAGAACTTGTTTTTATCAAAATTTACCATTGAAGTGAGTAATAAGGTAATCCAGAGAAGGAAAATACATTTGCAACTCAAAACAAAGGGTTCATATCCAGAATATAGAATAACTCAATTTTGATGAAGTCCAAGTTCACTTTTCTCTTTTTGAAACATGCTTTGGATTCAGGTATCATAACTATTTGCCTATCCCAAAGTCACATAAATTTCCTTCTATGGTTATCTGTTTTATTGCCAGGATTTTTCTGGTTCCCTTGGAGTAGGCAGATAGCCAGCAATCAGTAGGCAAGGGAGTCTCCTAAGAAAAGTCCTGGAGATGCTGTTTCACTGAGTCAGTGCTGCTGGCTGACAGTCAGCAAAACAGACAATGACTGCACTGGCCATGCTGATTATGTCTGGCGGTGTGGCTGGGCTCCTCTAGCCCCAAAGGGGACTTATCAGGCCCTTGCCAGAGATAACCACACTAGGGATTTTTTCCCCACTGACAAACATGCACACACTCCTCTGAAAACTTACTGTATTCTTTTGCTCACTGTAATAGCGTTTAACACACACACCCCCTGGGTGGTGATTTTAGATGCCAATGGGATATATGGTATGTGTACTAGCATGTACAACCAGAGCATGTGTGTCCCAAAAACCTCCCAAAACATACTTGCAAGTAACACCCCCAATACACCCTTTCATGATTTATCACGTAAGAGTCTCAAAGTTCCCCAGCACTAGCTGCTGCTGGCTCCTTGTTCTTTGTGTTCACATGCATTCAGTGTTTAGTTCCCACTTATTGAGAATATGTGGTATTTGGTTTTCTGTTTCTGTGTTCATTTACTTAGGATAATGACCTCCAGCTTCATCCATGTTGCTGCAAAGGACATGATCTAATTCTTTTCTGTGGCTGCATAGTATTATATTCCATGCTGTATATGTACTGCCCTTTTTGTTTTTTGTTTGTTTTGGAGACAGAGTCTTGCTCTGCCTCCCAGGCTAGAGTGCAGTGGCATGATCTCCTCACTGCAACCTCCAGGTTCAAGCAATTCTCCTACGTCAGCCTCCCGAGTAGCTGGGATTACAGACATGCACCAGCATACTCAGCTAATTTTTGTATATTTCGTAGAGACAGGGTTTCACCATGGTGGCCGGGCTGGTCTTGAACTCCTGACCTCTGGTGATCCGCCGACCTCGGCCTCCCACAGTGCTGGGATTACAGGCATGAGCCACCACGCCCAACCTGTACCACATTTTCTTTATCCAGGGTTGACTTTTATACGAGATCCAAAAGTTTGTTTCTTTAAATGACATTTTCTTGGTGGGGACAGTCCAACTACATCAAATTAAATCTAATAATTCTATGTTCTGCTCTTTTCTTCAGTGTTACATTTTGAAATGGAATATGATATTTTGATATTTCAAGGACATTTTCTTTGTGTAACTTTAATATTTTTAACAATTTTCATAACATAGATGACACCGATATTTCTAAAGGGTCTATCGGACTAATAACAAGAAAATCAGTTCATAGATTATTCTGGCTATAAAGTGAAAAATCTACAGCTAATTTCTTCATAAAAACATCTCTGTAAAATAACTTTCATAGGTTAAAGGTGACAATGACCCTGAATTCATAAAAATCCGCCAATTAATTGCTGCACAGTTTGTTTCCATCTTGTGTAATGTCATCTCCCTGCCAGATAAGTTGAGCAATATTTGGGGGAGTATATTGTTATTAATCTATCCCTGCTTATGGTTATTTTAAGAGTAAGTGATCAACATACTCAACGTACTTGAGTTTATCTTTGAAAGAGAAGGGTAATGTAATCAGGGATCTACTAAGTGCCTGGTGAATGTATTGGTCGATTAGACAGATTTTAGGATGTTAATAAGAAAGGAGGACTCTGCCTCCAATGCCATGACACAGGCGAAGAACCACCAAGTGGTTCAGAGGAGATTAGAACTCTCACCTGCCTACTTGGTTTAGCTGTGATTACTTCTAATACAACACACATATTTTAATCCAGTTAAATATAAACCAAAAATAGAAAACAAATCTGTCATTCTTCCCCCAAGTAAAAAATACTGATGTTTCTGTATAATTTATATGCTTGTAGACAACATTTAATAAGTGTTGGCTTGATTTAAACAAACGTCATTATCAGGTTTGACCACACTTAGTATATCAATATTTGGTATAGTAAAATCCATGTGTTGCACCGAGCACTGCTATAAGAAACTGAGTTCACTGGGCATGGTGGCTCACGCCTGTAATCCCAACACTTTGGGAGGCTGAGGCAGGTGGATCACCTGAAGTCAGGCTTCGAGACCAGCTTTGGCCAACATAGTGAAACCCTGTCTCTAATAAAAATACAAAAAATTAGCTGGCCATGGTGGCATGTGCCTGTAATCCCAGCTACTCAGGAGGCTGAGACAGGAAGACAGGAGAATAGCTTAAACCCGGAAGGCAGAGATTGCAGTGAGCCGAGATCGCACCACTGCACTCCAGCCTGGGGAGACTCCATCTCAAAAAAAAAAAAAAGAAAAAGAAAAAGAAAAAGAAAAAGAAACCGAGTTCACTGCAGGACTTTGTCCAAACACAGCTGCATGAAGTAAAATCTGAAAACAGAGAGCAGCCTATCAGGCCTGGTCTATGCCTTTCCCTTCCCTCTGTGGCAGCATGCATTTGCTTCCTCAATTATATTAGCCACAATCAGACATACACGAATTACAACATGTGCTCTCAAATAAGAACCGGTCTGATTTACAAGAGAATTCGAGATACTTCCTTCTGCATGTGGGGCCAAAGCCCTCACTCAAACATGAGGCATGCTGTCTCACAGCATCCAGACCTTGTCCAGGGCACTACTTACATTATTGTTCTGCAAAACCCGCAGTGCCTTGTTGACATTGTTCAGGGCATGAACTCTTGTGGATCCTTTTTCTTTTGGCTGCGAACAAGACAAAACAGTGTTCACTGACCAGCAGAGACCGATAATCTACTAGAAATGAAACCATTTATGAATTTCACTATTAAGTTTGAATATTGTAAATGAACACAGCCTGTGAGGCATTAATATCATGAATCTAAATACTTTGGGCTAATCGTCCTTGGCCTGGTAGATTTTTAGCATAAACCAACCACTCTGTAAGAATGACAACACTTTTTCTTTACAAAGGCTATTTTGGTATGATTGTTCCTTCATTCTACAGCTCAGTTGGGGATTACTGCATGACCACCAATGAGAGAAACATCAGCATGAATAAAAACATCTTCTAGTAAGATAGAAATACAAGTTAATTCCCAAACTTTTCAGGAAAATTTAAAGAAAATTTGACTCTAGCAAAATTATATAATGCCAAATAGGGTTAAATAAACCTTTTCTGCAAAGATTACCTTAATTGTCCTTGTCATTGAAGCTCTAAACCTCAATCATCTTTGGTTCCCTAATTTTATTCAAGCCCAAGAGTTGTATCTTATCCTGTAATTTTTAAACCAACATCTGCATAGTTCATTGCAATATACAAATTAACTCATTTATTAAGTTGTAGAGTTTTAGAAATTCTACCATTATGATACCTGTTGTATTTACTTTTTATTTTCATTTCTTTCACCTTACTACCAAGCCCTTATTAGCTATTGCCCAGAAAAATATAACCTCATTCCCTTCTCTTCTCACTCACCATTTGTTTCATCCTTCCTGCATATCGTCAACAATGATGTTCCTGAAGTAAGCCCACTGCCAATGCAAACCACTTGCAAAGTTCTCATCTAAACATTTGGGTGATTATAGTTAACAGTTAAGGGCAAGAGCTACAAAGCTGGCTGTCTGGGTTCAATTTTCAGCTCTGCCATTTTTGTGCTGTGTGACCTATGTAAAAAATTTAATCTCCCTGTATACCAGTTTTCTCATCTGTTAAGAATGGACTTAATAAAAATATTAGCAAGAGGCATACACAAATTACAACATGTGCTCTCAATAAGAACTGCTCTGATTCACAAGAGAATTTGAGATACTTTCTTCTCTGCATTTGGGGCCAAAGCCCTCACTCAAACATGAAGCATGCTGTCTCACAGCATCCAGACCTTGTCCAGGGCACTAGTTATTGTTCATATTGCTCAAACCATTGTACATATGGTTTCTGGGAGGATTTAGTGTGTTAATATGCATAAGGCACTTAGATTGGTGCTTGTCACACATATTTGGTACAATATTAATATTATTGATTTTGTAGTATGTGCCAAGTACTTTGAATGCACTACCTTTAATCCCCGTCTTGCAAGGCAGTTAGTTTCATCCCCGTTGTACAGAAGTGAACCTCAGGTTAAAATATCCAATATATAGATTACCATATAACTAATCATTGATGGAGCCAGGACCCAAACTTTTGTCTGTGTCTGTAGAGCCCAAGTCTTGCAAATTTATTTCCTTCTTCTCTACCTACCTTGTGTATGTACCAAACAAATAATCTATTTCTATGTCTTGCATTTAACTCCTATACTTTCCAACAATACTCCTGGTCTTTCTCAAGTAGTTCCTTACCCTACAACTCCTTACCATTTGCACTGCCTGCTGAACAACCCAAATTAAGCTAAAGCCATCTTCCTCTCCAAGGTGACTTGCCTGATATCCTTTATAACACAGTATTGGTATCTCATTCCTTTGATTTCATAAAACATTAAGGCTAACCTTATGAACCAGAATCTCCATTTTTACCTCTTAGATTTTCCTCCAAGAATGTTAGAATGATATTGGTTTATATTCTGATATTTTCCCCACTTTCCACCAAAAAGAGGAAGAAAAATAAGGCCATAGAAAGACATTTAAAAAAAAAAAAAAAAGCAACAGCCGGACATGGTGGTTCACACCTGTAATCCCAGCATTTTCGGAGACCGAGGCAAGTGGGTCACTTGAGGTCAGGAGTTCGAGACCAGCCTGGCCAACATGGTAAAACCCCATCTCTACTAAAAATACAAAACTTAGCCAGGCATGGTAGAACATGCCTGTAGTGGCCGAGGCAGGAGAATTGCTTGAACCCAGGAGGCAGAGGTTGCAGTGAGCCAAGATCATGTCACTGACTCCAGCCTGGGCGACAGAATAAGATTCCATCCAAAAAAAACAAAAAGTGTGAAAGAAAAGCAGCAAATAACCAATCTTCTTATGTATATACAGATAGCACACAAGTTTAATGGTAATTATAGGACTTAAAGTTTTGAAAATAATTACTCAGATCCATCCTCTGCCCAGTAGACAAAAGCCATATATTTCCTTTTAATCACTTACGTAATTATAGTCATAAGATTTAGCAACATTCTCCTTTGTATATCATACTCACATTAAATGTGCACATGTGCATAATGTATTAGAACCAAAGATAGTCTCTTTTAAAAAGCTGCAGTTTCTGATCCTGAAGTGGGAACTTAAAATCTGCCCCTATTAGAGTCTCCTTGAGGAGTATTTCCTATTTTATGATTGTAAGGCAAGTACCTTCCTTTTAACCCTGGGGATGCTCTGAGCCAATAATCCAAATGCAGATGCTTCTGAGTAGAATACTAAAAATTTCTGTCCAATAGTATACATGACTCCCATTAGGAGTAGAAGATGTATCTCTCTAGAAATGTAGAATTCAGGACAAGGTATACAGAATTGGAGTCGTGGGATTGGAAGCATTCGTTAGAGAGGTGATTCTGCTTTATGGGAAAGGCAGGATCCTCAGACCATGGCTGACAGGTCTGTGATTAGGACAAACAATGGTGTATGAATTCTGTTAGTAGCAGTATCTGAAATTATGTAATCTATACTGGCATGTGTAAATGTTTGGTGATTTTTCCCTACCTGGCCAATCTCATGGATATTTTGTTTGATACTTTTTTCTTTAGTGCTATTACTAATTAGGTTCATTTTGTATTAGTGTCTATGTATGTATGTGCATAAATGAAAATCATGTGGATTTTTTAATTTTGCCAAAATTATTTTTTCTTCATATCAGATGGGTAGTGTGCCAACATCCTAAGTTTAGAGGAAGGCATATCTCAAATCTGAGTATAAACACCCAAATCATGCTTATGAATGACAAAAGGATCTGAAATTATCTTAAACATTATGTCTGTATGAAATGTGTTAACTCTAACAAAATTTCTTTGGGTGATACATGGGTTGACTCAGTCAGGAAAATGACCAGGAAGGATTGTAGCACAGGAGAAGTGATTATGCAGATATACTTGGAAGTGAAGAGACAACAGACTCATACAGAGGGCCAGGACAGGCTGAGTAAGCCATAATCTTTGAAAGATTTTTCATGAACATTTGGAAGACACTGGGACTTCTAGTATTCGGTAACGGAAAGTAGGACTGACTCCAGAATTCAGGAGAAATGATATACACACAGAGACACACTGATTTCTATAAATATATTACATATCCATATATATGTAAATTGTTCACATAGGAGATTTATTATACACAAATGTATCTCTAACTAGTGAAATTAAGACTAAGTTTACACGATGACCTCAAATTGGCTCAAAGCAAACAGTTCAGCTATAAGGCAATAAATCTGATTTTTCCCTTGACTGAAGTTATTATTTCAATATGTCATCAAGTTGTTCTTATATTAGTACAAGTTCAGACTTCTTGAAAATATATCAGTTTTAATATTAATCTCACATACTTGAAGATAATAAATGAAAGCATAAGGGATGTCTCTTCTCTATAGGACTTCAGGATTTAATTGAGGAGGGATGTCAGTCATACACTAAAAACAAGACAAAATGGGCATTCTGGGGAATTTGAGAGGGAAAAAAAAAATCAGCAAAGGTAATGTGGGAAAAGCTTTACTGAGGGGAAATCAAGGTTTCTGGGAGACTGTTTGGGTAGACAGAAGTACAGAAAGAAATGGAGGCAAGTAAAACAATATAGGCAAAAACCCAGAGATACCTGACAGTATATACTGAGAAAAAAGTGGCTTAGCCTAAGAGTTATAGGAAGCAGGTTGGGGGAGATAGCATTTTTGCTAATTGACTTTGGACGACAGCTTCAGTTTGTATAATAAAACAAAATCTGTGTGTGTCTGTGCGTGTCTGTGCATGTGCTGGGGAGTTGTAATGAAGGGCAAAGAGAAGAGATGAAGGCAATAATTTAGCAGAATTTGATAGGTAGGACAGTTATTTATGACTGTAGACTGGGGACTTAAACTCTACTTTTTAGAATAGCAATCTAAGAAGATTATTTCAGGGGATTTCAATTTGAGTTGTTCTCCCCCCCACCCCCAGCGTAAGATCTTGATCAGCATGAATTAATTGATCTGTAACTGTGTATATCAATCATGTATCTTCACAGGAATTCTGTGAAATTAGACAAGATAACAGTTCAGGAGGAAGTGATATTCTCATCACATATGCTGTCACGTATTACACTATAATGCCTGTACTTTATTATGCTATCCCCACATTTATAAATACAGGTTCATTGTAAAATAACTTCAAAATACACAAAAGTACAAAGATAATTTTTCAAGTCATTATGTATAAAAGCCTTAAGATATTTGATAAGATAGATACCAAGTAGTAAAATTGAGTAATATCTATTAATATAAATTGTATTACTGAAATTTTTACCTTATTTTTCTGCAGGTGGTAGACTATGCCAAATGAAAATCCTATGAGGTTGCTTTACTAAAAGGAATAGGTATTGCTAGTTCAATCAGCACTTAGTAAATTAATTTTACTAGATCTCATATAACTATGTTTTCAGTTTCTGGTCTGAAATTCTACTAAGTTTGAAGTTAACTTTCTTAAAATTAAGTCACATACCAGTTTTTGCCCTGTCAGGCCTTCGAGGAGGTCTAGGAGGCGTCTCCCATCCTGTAGGTCACTGAAGAGGTTCTCTATATGCTGCTTCCCAAACTGAAATAAAAAAATATATACTCAATGTAACAAAGCACACTTCCAATGATATTTTCACGATTCTGCCTTTTGAAAACTAAAGTTATATTTAAGGATAATTAATGTGTATAATTATCTACCAAAGATGATGGATGAAAAAAGGAAAGTTCAAATGACAAAAAAAAAAATTTAAAAATTTGATCATAGATCAAGTCTATTTGAATTATTTTGAATAGCAAGATAGGAGATTTATAGCCTAAGTGATCTAATTAATTCACTTAAATGAATATAGATTCTGTGAAGGAGAGAAAAAAATAGGAATGATCAGGCAGTTAGGGGTAAAGGGAAAAGTAAATACGCAAAGCAGCAAAGACCACACACATCTACCTGGGTGGGTACATAAAGTTTAACCATTCTTGGAATATACAGTCAGAGTATTCAACATCCTCATCACTCAGAACATGCTTGCTGTGCATACACTTTTGGCATGCTGATTCAGAATGACCTATGCTCCTACTGGATAACTCAAATTTTAGGAATATCAGGTTTAATTAGGTTTGAAACAAGCCTGTGAGAGCTTTTCATCAATTTTACTAAGTTCTTTGGCTCAGGAATTATACTAAGGAAAAATAGTCAATAAATAATGTTTAACATTTTTGAAGTAAATACTCACGAGAGAGACTGTTAAGTGAGTGGATTTCACAACCGTTGTGGCATTTCTGAGATTAGCAGTAACATACTCATCTTACATGAGACACTTAGAGGTTAAGTATGTGGCTGTTTGTCATGAAACTAGAATGGGGTAAAGCCAAAATTGTGTCTCAGATCTGTCTAATTCTGGGTTCTTGTTCTTTCAAATCTTATGTTGCCTTCCTTGTCCTTTTATAATCTACTATTTGATTATCTTTCAAACATTTGTCTTTATCATATTTCACCAAATCGTTTTCTGGTTAAAACCCTACAATCCCCATGAGGTAATTCCCAGATTTTTCATCACCTAAGTTATCTAGAAATCCCTTATTTAATCAGTCACAGACATATTGAACATGAATAAACCTGAGCTAGGTACTAAATCATATCCTGATTTAGACACAGGCCCAGACCCTATAGAACTTAGAGTCCAGCAGAGAAAATATTCCTAAAAGGTACTATTACATAGAAGCATTAAAAAGGACTAAAGAACATGAACAGTGGGAACACTCAAGCCTTGGGATCAAGAAATACTTTCCAAAAAATGTTAGGTGATGGGTCTAATATTAGCCTTTGGGTGACTGTTCTCTTTTTCATGTACTTCTTGGATCACACATAAACTTTGAATTTCACACAAGTCAAGAAAATCCCTGGTTTCCAGGCAAAAGACATCCCTGAAACTTATACGATTAAAGACATAGGATCATAGACTATTCCTACAACTAGGTAGCCATTTCAATGACAAGACCTGTCAATGCCCGGGTACTTCACACAGACAACAATGATCCCTGCAGTCAGTCAACCAGTCCCTGTGTACCCAGCTTTGTGAATCTAGCCACATATATACTTAAAAATTAACTATGAGTTATTCTTTTGAAATTCTCAAATAGATCCATTTTAAAATTCCATGGGAAAAAGAACACAAAACCCTAACATGCTAGAATTTTTAAAAAGTAGCTTTACTAGGAGGAAGGAAGAACAAGACGGTCCAACAGAACCTTCCAGCAATCATCTTTCCCGCTACCGCTGCTACAGAAACACCAAATTGAACAGATATCCACACAAGCACACACCTACAGAAGAACCAAAAAAATCAAGTGAGCAAATCACAGTACTTGATTTTAATATCATATCAAGGAAAGAGGCACTGAAGATGGTAGGAAAGACAGTTACAAATTGCCAACACCACCCCTCCCCCATCCCCTGGCAGAGACCATGTCACATGTAGACCATCTGTGTGCTTGCAGGAGGGAGGACGCAGGATTGTGGGATGTAGCACTGGAACCCAGTGCTGCCCTGTCACAGTGGGAAGCAACACAGGGCAGAGTTCATTAAGTGCCCGTGGAGGAAATATTTCAGACCAGCCCTATCCAGGGAGCTTATCACCCATCTCAGCAGTTAGAACCTGAGTTCCAGCTAGTCTCACCGCTGTGAGCTCAAGCACTTTGGGATCCTAAATAAACTTCAAAGGGAGTCCTGGCTACAAAAACTGCAATTCCTGGGCAAGTCTTGGTGCTGCGCCAGACTCAAAGTAAGGGGACTTGGTGAGCACACAACCTAGTAAGACACCAGTGCTTATACCACCCCCATCCTCTAAACCCCTGGCAGTGCAGCTGACAACTTTGAGAGAGACTGCTTCCTTCCACTTGAGAGGATAGGGACAGTAAAGAGGACATTGTCTTGTAACTTAGACACAAGCTCAAACACAGTAGAATGAGGCATCAGGCAGAGTCCTGAGATCCCCCCATTCCAGGCCTGGGCTCCTGAGTGACATTCTTAAATACACCCTGGGCCAGAAGGGAACTTGCTACCTTCAAGGGAAGAATCCAGTCCTGGTAGAATTCATCACCTGCTGACTAAAGGGGTCCTTGGGTCTGGAATAAGCAGCAGCAGTAGCCAGGCAGTATTCACCAAGTCTTGGGTAAGACTCAGAGCCAAGCTATCTTTGGGTGTGGCCCAGGACATTCCCAAGTGTGGTTGCCGTGGGGATATACTCCTTGTGCTTTTGGAAAGGAGAGGCAATAGAGTGCACTTTGTCTTGCAGCTTGGGTACTAGCTCAACCACAATCAGGTAGATCATCAAGCAAGCTCCTGGGGTCTCCGATTGCAGGCCTTGGCTCCTGGATGGCATATCTGGACTCACCTGGGGCCTGAGGAGAACCCACTGCACTGAAGGAAGAGACCCAGGCCTGGCAGCATTTACTACTACTTAACTAAAAAGCTCTTGGACCTTGAGTGATTCCTCTGCTTATGAAAAGGGACAGGAAGAATGGGACAAACTTTGTATTGTGGCTTGGGTGCCAGCTCTGCCACAGTAGAATAGAGCACCAAATAGATTCATAAAGATACAACTTCAGGACTTGGCACCTAGATGGCAATCCTGGACCTGCCCTGGGCCTCAAGGGCACTCACTGCTCTGAAGGGAAGGACACAAGCCTTGCTGGATTTACCACCTGCTGTCTTAAAAGTTCTTGGACACTGACTAAACACCATCATTAGGCAGTGGTTGCTTTGGGTGAGACCCAGTGCTATGATGGCTTCAGGTTTGACACAGCACAGAAGCAATGGTGGTGGTAACAGGAGTACTTATGTCATCCCTTTCCCCAGCTCCAAGCAGCTCAGCATGGAGACAGACTCCTGTGGAGGTGCGGAAGGTGGGGGAGAGTAAGGGAAGAGAACAAGAGTAATCTAGAAAATTCTCTTGGATCTTAGAGGTCCCACCTTGGTGGTCTTGGGTATTAGTCTACAAGAATTAAAACATTACTTGGCTTGGGGTGCCCCCTAATACAGATATGGCTGTAGTACCAAAAGACTTATATTCAACACTCCATTCTCTTTCGATATTTGGAAAGCCTTCACAAGAAAGATGGGTTCAAACGAGCAGATTGTGAATACTATAGTAAATACACAACTCTTTATACACAGACTTGCCCATACACAGACAAACATCCACAAGCATCAAGACCATCCAGGAAAACATGATCTCACCAAGAGAACTAAAAAAAAAGGCACCAGTGACCAATTCTGGAGTAACAGATACATGACCTTCACAGACACAATTCAAAATAGCTGTTTTGAGGAAGCTCAACAAAATCCAAGGTAACACAATAAATTCAGAATCCTATCAGATAAATTTAATGAAGAGATTTAAATAATGTTTTGAAAATCAAGCAGAAATTCTGGCATCGAAAAAAATCGACATTGAAGAATGCATCAGAGTCTGAACAGCAGAATTAATCCAGAAGAAAGGTTTAGTGAGCTTGAAGACAGGCTAATTGAAAGTATAGGAGACAAAAAAAAAAAAAAAAAAAATCAAGAAAGCAAGCATACCCACAAAATCTAGAAAGTAGCTTATAAAGGACAAATCTAAGTGTTATAGGTCTTAGATAGGAGGGAGAGAGATCAGGGTAGAAAGTTCATTCAAAGAGATAATAGAACTTCCCAAAGCTAAGACAAGATATCAATATTCAAATACAAGAGGTTGTAGAACACTCAAAGACGACTACATCAAGACATTTAATAATCAAACTCTCAAAAGTAAAGGATCAAGAAAGGATCCTAAAAGCAGCAAGAGAAAAGATACATTCCAAAAAGCTTCATAACTAGTAATAGACTTCTCAGCAGAAAACTTACAGGCCAAGAGAGTGCCATGCCTTATTTAAAGTGCTGAAGGAAAATGCCCTTTATCCTAGAATAGTACATCCAGTGAAAATATCCTTCCAAGAAAAAGACCTTCCAAGACAGAAGCTGTAGGATTTCATCAACATCAGACCTGTTCTACAAGAAATGCTAAAGAGAATTTATCAACTGGAAAGAAGAGGACCTTAACTAGCCAGAAAAACCATCTGAAGGCATAAAACTAAGTACAGACCAACACAAAACTATTATAATACTGTAATTGTGGTGTATGAACTACTCGCATCTTGAATAAGACTAAAAAAAATCAGACTTTTAGTTATTAAGCAAAAATAACCATAATAACTTTAAGACATCAACAGTATAATGAGATATAAACAGAAACAACGAAAAGATTAAAAGAGATGAAGTATAGAGTTTTTAATTAGTTTTCTCTTTGCTTTCTTGTTTATGCAACCAAGGTTGTCTGTTTGAAATAACGGGTTATAGTGTTTGTAAACCTCATGGTAGCCTCAAATAAGAAGATAGATACACAGAATGTAAAAAGCAAGAAATAAAAACATGCCACTAGAGAAAACTCTTCTTCACTTAAAAGGAAGTCAGGATGGAAGGGAAAACCACAAAACAACCAGAAAATAACAAAATGGTAGGAGGAGTAAGTTCTTATCAATAAAACAATGTAAATGAAATAAACTCTCCAATCAAAAGACAGGGACAGAATGGTTTAAAAACCAAAAAAAAACCAAAAAAAAAAAACAAAAAAAACAAAAAACAAAAAACCACACACCAAGACTCAATCTGTTGCCTACAAGAAATATGCGCTTTACCTACAAAGCCACAGTCTTAACATTAAGGGATATAAAAAGATATTCCATGTCAACAGCAGTAGCTATCCTTAGACAAAATACATTTCAAGACAAACTATAAAAAGACAAAGATCAACATATAATAAAGGAATCAATTCAGCAATAAGATATAATTGTAAATTATACGTACCCAACACTGGAGCACCCAGATATATAAAGCAACATTATTAGACCTAAAGAGAGCTGGAAACCACAATACCCCACTTTCAGCCTTGGACATAATCAGGTAAAAAAAAAAAAAAAAAAAAAAAAAAAAGTCAACTAGGAAACATTGAACTTAATCTGTACTACAGACCAAATGTACCTAATAAATATTTACAGAAAAGTTCAACCAACAGCTGCAGAGTGTACATTCTTCTCATCACCACATGGAGGATTCTCAAGGATGAGTCATATGTTTTGTGGCCTAACAAGTCTTAAATTCAAAAAACTGAAATGTAAAGCATGTTATATCTGACCACAGTTGAATGAATTGAGAAATCAGTAATGAGGAATTCTGGAAACTATAAAAAACACAAGGGAATTAATCTATATTCTCTTGAATGATCAGTGCGTCAATGAAGACATTAATAAGGAAGTTATAAAATTTCTTGAAACCAAAATGGAAATACAACATACCAAAACTTATGGGATACAGATAAATCAGTACTAATAAAGTTTACAGCAATGAGCACCTATATCAAAAAAAGAGTAACAATACATCTTAAAGAACTAGAAAAGCAAACCAAACTCAAAATTAGATTGAATCAAGAAATCCAAAACCTGAACAGACCAATAAAAAGTAATGAGATCAAAGATGTAAAATGTCTCCCAGCAAAGAAAAGCCCAAGACATTGATGGCTTCACTGCTGAATTTTACCAAACATTTAAACACGTAATATTCAAACTATGGTGAAAAAGAGGAGGAGGAAGTACTTCTAGACTCATTCTATGAGGCCAGTATTAGCTTGAAACGAAAACCAGACAAAGACATCCAGAAAACAAAACTAAAGGCTATTATCTCTGACAAATACTGATACAAAAATCCTCAATAAAATACTAGCAAACCAAATTCAACACAACAGTAAAAAGGTCATTCATCATAACCAAGTGGTAATTATCCCAGGGATGCCAGGATGGTTCATCATATGCAAAAAAATCAATGTGAAAGATCGTATCAACAGAATCAAGGACAAAAACATTATGATTTCAATAGATGT